>NC_133659.1:332780231-333149398 GCF_037893015.1 Macrotis lagotis
TTTGAGGAGGCAGGGATGCTGTTCAAGAGGATGGGGGGGCACAGGTTGGAATTGAATCATTTTATTTTTTCAGATAATTGCTTGCCTTTAACTAGTTGGTTGCGGCTGATAGTGAAGAAAGTTGATTAGTAGTTCCAGGGGTTTATTGCTTCCTGATTTTCCTCACATAATTTATCAAATTTTTATGCTGTTTTTTTGTTCCTAGATGATTTTTGCCTCTATTTGATAACTTAAGTAGGATGGGGGGGGGGGTTTGTGCCTACATTTTGAGCTATTTGAATTATTTTTCATCTCTGATGGCATTTTGTATTGCTTTTGTATTTGTATTGCTTTAATATTGTTTGCAAAGTATGTTAGCATCTTATTTAATTCCATCATTTAAATCCACAAAAGAAGTAAATGTTAAGTGTTGAGCAAAACCAAATCTAAAATTGGTCTTTTGAATACTCTACATTTTAATTTCCCCTACTTAAATGGATGGATATTCCAGTGTGCTATTTTTTGCATACTAATTTTAAATATTCTAATTAGGCACTTTCAGCACCTTATTTAATTTTTTAGTCAGTATACTGCTTTTTGTCATTTGTTATATTAGTCTAGAGTCTAGTTATCTTTCCAAGTCTCTTAAGTTTCCCTTTGAGCTTTAAGTCCTAGCATACCCGCAGCTTAGTCAGGACTAACCTTCCAGGATCTGCTGGCTCCGCACTCTGCAGCCCAGTGACTCTGGCCACCATATTGATCCCCTCCCCATTGCTTCATTTTCAGTGGCTGTTCCCTTCCATAAAATGCTTTGCCTCCTGGCTTTCTGATTTCTTAAGTCTCCACTACAATTGCACTCTTTCCAAATCTCCCTTGGTGCTCGGCTTGGCTTTTGCCCTGGCTTACTTTGCTGCCCAGAATGCCTGCCTGCCTTCCTCATCTCCACCTCTCTTCTTTGAAGACCCAGGTAAAACCTTTGGGTCTTGTACAAGAAGCAAGCCTCGATTAATTTTGTATTTATTGTCTAAATATTCTTTTTATGCTCTGGTCTTATATTCTCTCCCTTTTAAAAATCAGGATTGTTTTATATTGTCTTTGTGGTCCTAGTTCCTGACACATGATAAGCCTCTAATAAATGATTGTGGATTGATTTAACTCCAGATATCCTGTGCTATCATAGAAGCCAAGGATGGGAGGAGAGGAAAAAGGGGTGGGGGTGGGGGTAGAGGGAGGAGGGAGACAAGCATTGATTTACTGTCTGCTATGTACCAGGGCTCTGTGCTCAGGGCTTTACAAATGTTTCATTTGACTCACACAGCAAACCTTAGAGATGGTTGTTTTTTCCATTTTACAATTGAGGAAACTGAGGCGGACAGAAATTAAGTGACCTGCCTAAGGTCACACAGCTAGTATCTGAGGCTAGATTTGAACAGACCCAGTGCTTTATCCACTGCCCTGCCTAGCTGCCCTAATACAGTAATAATTTTCCTTTCCAGTGTTGAAGCACATTTTTTTAATAAGAGACAAGATGGAATTTTAGAAAATGAGACTGGAAAAATGTGGAACTCATAATCTCGCAAATGGATGAATGTTGAAAACTACCTGTGCCTATAATTGGAAAAATTAAATTAAAAAATTTCAATTAAAAAAAGAGGTGGACTGGTCTGAGAATCGCAGTGACTTGTTATATTCACACTGCAGCTGCTTAAAACCATGTGACCATGGGCAAGTCTTTGCCTGTTTCCTCCTCTGGAATGAGAAAAAGAAGACTTGAACTGCTTACTTCACAGGTCCTTCCCTATAAAGAAATGAAAGTTATAGGGGCAACTAGGTGGTGCAGTGGACAGAGCACCGGCCCTGGAGTCAGGAGTACCTGAGTTCAAATTTGACCTCAGACACTTCATAATTACCTAGCTGTGTGGCCTTGGGCAAGCCACTTAACCCCATTTGCCTTGCAAAAACCTAAAAAAACAAACAAACAAAAAGAAATAAAAGTTGTAGAAGCCTTAAAATCATATATATTGAAATGTTCATTGATAAATAATATTTTTTTATTAAAATGGTGGATTTTACATTTGAATATACTTTTAGAGGACCCTTTAATTTGATACTAATATTATTCCTGCTCCAGATACAATCCCTTCTAACTTCTCTTCTCTATAGTCTTGGAGAGTTTAAAAATGATTCTGTCACTGCAGCTACCCGAGGGCTTAAGGGCAAACCTCCCTCTCCAACTTGGCTAATGGTCAGCTCTCATTTCAGGGCCCTCATGGGCCCCCTACTTAAACTCTTTGTAGCTTCTTACCTTCTTGCAGCAGTTGCTGGCATAGCCTTTGGGATTCCAAGGTCACCTTTACACCTGGATATAAAGTCAGAGTTAAAACTTCAGTGGACAGTTATTTTAGAGAGACCCACTGAAGAAAAAATCCCTTTTCTTTTCCAGTTACATGTGCAGTTTGTATACCCAACCACCTGACACTTCCCTGGCACTGATTTCCTAAAATTATAGGAAAACCAACAGATAAACATTCAAAAAACCAGGAAGGCCTGGGCAGGAGAGAGGACACACTTGTCTCCTGGAAGATTTTGGAAATTAAATCTTTTGGAGTGAGCATGAATTGAGGTTTTTCCTCATTTCTTTATTACCAAGAAGAATGTTGAGTGAAAAAAGGACTATTGTTGTTTAAGAATGTGTTCTCTGAAGTCTTAATACCCTTAAAGTTTACAAAATATTGAAACAGGAAATATTTGCTGATTTGTTACAGCAGCACCTTGATAAAAGGCAGTTTCACGGAGATGCAAGTAGCAACAAGTGAGAAGGGGGAGAAAGGCTTGGCCCCTCAGCAGGGAGTGTGGTCCCCTGGGCTCAATGTTTGTTTATGTGGGGGGCCTAGGGTGAAGCCCCTCAGCACACAGGCTGCCTCTCTATGGATGAGCCTGTTTTCATAAGTTATTTAAGTTTAAAACTGCCCTAAGACTTTTGGACTATCTTGTTACACACATACACACACACACACACACACACACACACACACACACAGACAGAGTGTGTGTCTCTGTGTGTGTGTGTGTGTGTGTGTTAAAACATATATAGCAGTAAGTAGCATTTCTATAATTTGTAAATCACTTCTAACCTGATTTCCATGTGTCTATATGATTCATTTTGACTGCATTCTGTGGGTTAGGAAATGATGTATCTCTCCCAGTTTTTACAGATGAGGAAACAGCCAGTAAATGATAAATCTAGATTGGAACTCAGGTCTCCCTGATTCCAATTCGAGCATTGGAGCTGTTACTCCACCCCATATGCTGCCTCATATAATTTCAGGATTTCCCTGTGGTCTCTCCAGGAAATAGAGCTGGGAATTGGTCAGCTCCATTTCAGGGAAGTTACATTTGCCTTCTAGTATTATGCCCAAAAAGTGGAGAATCCTAATAACTTGGAAGGAAATCTCTGAGATCTAGTCCTATTGGGTAATTGTAACTCCTGGATGGAGGAAAAAGCTGAGGCCCAGAGTCTGATCCCCAAGACCTATTGTTGAGGCTAGAACGTTTGGCAGCATTGCTAGGGGCATCAATGAAATAACCAGGGCAGGAGAGTCTAGAACATTCCTGAAGTCTTAGATTGTTTCAGAATGCTGGTGGTGAAGATTGCGGAGCCTGAGAGCCAAGTGACCTTTCACAGTCTTCCTGTAAGGGTCAGAATAGGGAAAATGGCAGGCAGGTGGCTCTCTGAGCCTCAGTGTCCTCTTGGTAAAAGGAGGAAGTTGACCTCCATCTTCTGTAGATCAGTGGGAGCCTTTTCAATCAATTCATTCCTGAAAAACTCTTAGATTTGTTGAATTTCAAATCCTGCCTGTGCTTACCTTGGCAACATTACACCTATACACCTGCCCGCCAGATTTTCCATTCCTGCTTAGGTCCCCAGAGTGTAAACTGGATAACAGTAAGCTTGGCTGGTTCTTGGCAGAATTCTCAAATGTATTATTAAAAAGCAGATTTTTTTAAAAAAATAAATAAAAACTTAATTTAGTCTTTATCTGAAAGTGAGACTTAGTCTTTATCTGAAAGTGAGACATGCTGCCCCATGACTAGCGAAGTGGTGACCTATAAGAAGTTTGAGAGATTCAGTTTCTGAGTAATTAATCATTCTATTAATCATGCTAACATAATTAAAAAAGGGGTCAGTGACACTTTTGAATGCCAAAGACCACCCTCATGGAACCACTCAGTATTTCTATGCCATTGGAAGAGCAGGTATTCCTGAGGGTGGCAGTTCACCCTGATTGATTAATAAGTAATGAGATAATGAAAATTATAAGAGGTGAGTCTATTGCCATTTATTGCCAAATTAGTCCCAGCTTTGGACAATCAAGACAGAGGATCAGCCCCTCCCTCTCCTCCCCCACATCCCATTCTGCCTTAGTGGAACACACTGAACCAGAATTTATCTTAGATTTTGTTGTTGCCATAAGATAGTCTAGGTGGGGTAAAATTTTGGAAAAGATTATTTCTTATTTATTAATCATTTTTCTTAGATAGTTTGTCTTCTGCCTTGTTTGTTTATGCCTTATCATACATCTAGATTATTGAATTAGTTTCTGGGCATAGAATGTTTAAACATATATTGATAAGCTGGAAATGTCTAGAGGAGGGTGAAATACTTTTAGATCATGCCGCAGAAAGACCCACTGAAGGAACTGATGGGTGGCTCATCACTATAGAAAACTGTTAAGGACTTGAGGGACTGGCTTGTGAACTTGCTGATCTTGGCCCTAGTACAGAAAACTACTAGGGTGGTGGTTGTTGTCCTTTCTTCAGGAAGAGAACCATGACATCAGGGAGGTGATACCATAACATGCAAATGAATTAGTTTTAAATGAAGGAGGGGTTCTGTACAGTCTCCATCTTTACTTCCATCCTCTTGAGCCAATTGGGTCCAGTGGCCAGATGTAGACCAGAACTGAAGATGGCCCTGAATACAAGGGAGTCCTTGGCCTTTTTAAAACTTGAGATCTTTGACAGATCTCAGTGCTGAGTGACCATGGCAGTGACCATGACCTCTTCTACCCAGTTCAAAAAAAAATCTTATCTTTGAAGGTCAGGGTTTTCATTTAATCTGAGCCAATCAGGACCCAAACAATGACCCAGTGAGACTTGACCTGGGACCTATTGTTTGGCCTATCTGTGAGACCAGAGATAATTGGATTTAAGGCCTGATCCTTAAGAGAGAAATCTAGCCCTTAAACCAGAGGTTTCAGTGATCAAAATTTATATTCTTTTGGGGAGAGCACCCTCAGTTTAAGGGTTTAATAACTTGGGTTGACTGAAGGAAGGGAAAGTAGAAAGAAAGGATGTGCTGGTGTTTTAAAGAAGGAGATTTTGGCTTAATAGGAAAGAGGAAATTGTCTTAAGATTTAATTAACCAAGATGCCCAGAGGAGGAGTCATTATGTAAGGCACTCTTGTTCAGCCAGGAGTTGAATTAGATGACCTCTGAGCCATCTTTCTGGAAGTGAAGGGTCATCTTTGGACTGCACTGGGGAGGGAGGGGTGAGTAGCTGGTGAAATGGTCATTAAGCCAGGACTTTGGTCACTTGGATCAAGCCACTTAACTTGTGCATCTTCCTCCTCTAGAAGAGGAGGGAGGTGAAATGGGTGACCTCTGATGTCCCCTCCAACTCTGTAATGGGGGGGGTTATGCTTTTAGTGTTGCTTTATTATTTTTTGTTTTTTTTAGTTTGTGTTTTTAGTTTTTAGTTTTGCAAGGCAACAGAGTTAGGTGGCTTGCCCCAAGGCCACACAGCTATGTAATTATTAAGTGTCTGAGGCTGGATTTGAACTTAGGTACTCCTGACTCCAGGGCCGGTGCTTTATCCACTGTGCCACCTAGCTGCCCCGTGTTGCCTTATTCTTAAGCCTAAAAAATGCTGTTATAGATATTGATCCATTTTTCACCCAAATGAATATCAGAGTGATATTGTACAAAGAGAAATCAGCTTTAGATTTGAGAGACCGGCATTTCAGTCTGGTTCTGCTGCCTCTCTGACTTGGATCAAGATATTCTCCTTTAGTCCAATTCCTTCTTGTGTGGAAAGAGACAATTTGAACTCAGTAATTTCTTTGGCCACTTGCAATTCCAAATCTTATTAATCCCACATAAAAATACTTGGTGCCTTTAGGATATGTTTTGGATTCCATATTTGTTTTCTTTACTACATGTAGTAGTAGCAGTAGCGGTAGCAGCAGCAGCAGCAGCTATTGTCCTTCATTATCAAAGAAGACCATGATGTCAGGAAAGTGATGACTTGCACGTAAGATTGATCAAAATATTGTGCAAAGATGCCATTCTCACAATTCTGTCAGAGCCAGATGGCTTGATAGTAAGATCCAGGACTATTGGTGATTAATGAGAGGCCTAAGTGAGAGCTCACCAGACCCTACCAGAATTAGGATGCTTTCCAAGTTGCAGAGACCCCTCTCTAAGGACCAATGCTCTTCACAAAGAAAAGAGAAGTTTCCTGGGGGCTCCTGCTGGCTTCTGAAGGATCAGGTGCTCTACCATTTCAGAGGCCATCACCTGTCTCTTTGGAATAGAGCTCACCTATCTCACAGGACCGACTGACCCATGCTCAACTTTGGCTCACATGGAACCCTTCTCTCCAAACCTTCAAGGTTCTTGTGCTTGTCAGACTGCTGTTTTAAAGGCTATTTGTCCAAATCCATTCCCCAGTAGATACATGGACAGAAGAGAACAGACAGTTCTCAAAAGAATTGCAAACTATCAATAAAACTACATGGAAGAATCAGCTCATCACTAGCAATAAAAGAAAGGAAATTCAGACTAAATCAAGGACTTCACTTGATAATAATTTGGCAGAGATAATAAAAGATGGAAATAGTGCTAGAGGAATGGTGAAACGAGCACACTCAAGCATTGTTGCTGGAGCTGTGCATTTGTATGATGATTCTGGAAAGCAATTTGGAATTGCATAAATGAACTTAATACCACATATATACTTCAAGGAGGTCAGCAACAGAGAGCAATAAGACCCCATATAAACCAAAATGTTTATAGCAGCACTTTTTTTGTGGTAGCCAGGAACTGCAGACAAGTAGATGTTTGTTGATTGAAGAATAGGCAAATGCGTGGTAGAATATTGGTGTACTAGAAAATTACTTATGCTCAGTAAGAAACAACAAAATGATGGAAAGACTTGTAAAAGCCACTTCACTATATGATGTAAACAAAGCCTGCAAGACAGCTCTCACTGTGACTGCACCCAGTAATTAGAAAGAATCTAGGATCTAAAACAACCAAACAATTAAAGGTGAATGTTCAGAATTATAAAGAAAACTCAGTCCAAAATAGAAAAAAGAAGTCCTCCCCTTACTACTTTGCGGGGGGTGGGGCAGGGGACAGGAATGCCCCAAGTATGGAGTATTTTGTATAATGTCTTCTCGCCCTCTTCTCCCCAATATAATATATTGGGTTTACAAAAATTATTCTTTTTTTTTTTTTTGAGAAAAATACCTTGTTAGGAAAAATGATTCTCTGTTAGAAACAATATACATGGTGAAATCTAGGCAATGTAATTAAAAAATCAATAAGAATCTATTTAGAACTGTGGGATAATTCAGATGAGAGCATTGATTCAACCATAAGTTGAATCCTTTTTCTATTATTTGCAGCTTGTGTGATGTTTGTTGGGCATTTGACTTATCTTTCCTGCCTTCAATTTCTTTATCCTTCAAGTGAGAAATTTAAACTGAGGTTTTCTTTTCTTCTTTGAATCCTAAAAAATTGGTTTTAATTCACATTTAAGGGCAGATAAAGAGCTAAATATTTTGACTCATCCATGCTTTGTTGTAAAAATTATTTTCTCAAACATGAAACATACTTCAGAAATGCACTTATAAAGATTGTAATAATGACTATTGTGCTTATTTAAAGTATCTGATACAAATTTCTTTCAATAGATAAAATATAGTTCCAAGTTTTCAACAAATGACTTAATAAACAAGCTTTCTGCAGCATTTGGAAGTAACAGCATCTAGATGGCAAAGATTTGCTTGTACATTCATGTTGGATTTCTTTCATTTGCAATTTGTAAAAATAAAGCAATCTTTCTTTGAATTGTTTTGAGTAAATAACTTAAAATTAATGCAGTCTTTTTCACACTATACTTTTAAATCTAATTTTTGTTTTTGCCAGGTTAATAATATACTGAAGATGATGAAATTTTTTATTTATGGATCTTATCACCTTTAGTCAAGATAAAATAACACTTATGGTTGTCACAAACAACCATAGAACCAGGACAGTAATAGCAGCAGCAGTAGCAAAAATACTGGTTTTTTTCCACAGTTTTTCTTGTTCTTCTAGATGTTAACTTTCTGAGGTATCCAGAACAGAACCCGAAGGGGAGAAAAAGAGAGGCCTCTATCTACTTTTTTTGCAGTGGTGTTGGGCTCCTTTTCAAGGCTGTATTAGATAGTCTGAACTCTGCATTGTGTGAACATGAACATTTCTTTGGAAGTGCTTATATGAAATATGGTTTTATTTTGGCAGAGAGAAGGAGCAAGAAAGGGAAGAACAGTTAATGGAAGACAAGAAAAGGAAGAAAGAGGATAAAAAGAAGAAAGAAGCTGCTCAGAAGGTATGTCTAGTCAAATTTTTATCTTTTAGTAAGAGTTCCTTGTAAAACTTGTAAGAGGGGCTTCTTGGAGCAGCATCATTCTTTAGAACACTGATAATGTAACTAAGAAATCCCTTTCATGTAGTTGTTAAACCACATAGAGCTCAGCTAACAGCCATTTGAGATTCACATCAAACAGCTGACCAGTGAGGATCCAAACTCATTATCCCTATAGTGATATTTTTGTTTATGGAACCAATTAACCTTAAGACAGTTTTCCTTTCTTCATCTAACTTCCAGTGCAATAAGCATTCCTGAGGCATTATTTTTCTTAAATTTTTATATTTTATCTGCTCACCATTAAGTAGTTTTAAGGTATCTTAGTGTTCAAATTCAAGTTCTCTGTGAGAGTAGTTAACATATTAAAAGAAACATGTTTGTGGTCTCCCCAAAAACTCTGGTAGAGCATTTCTGTATTTTAAAAACTATCTACACTCCCCTCTTCCCCCTCTCCTTTTGAAACCCAAAAAAGCATTGAATACTACCATAGACCTATACATTTGGGAAGTAGGTATACCTCTTACACACTCATCTTATGGTTGAGACTACCTGTGACAAGGTACTTTAGTGCTGTCAGTGGTTTAACCTTGGGACGAGGTAATAGGGATTGTTAACATCCTGAAATATGCTCTGTAGGGAATGTTGCTGTTTGAGATATAATGGCAAGTGGCAACTTTTTTTGAGAAATTTGAGTGAGGAAATAGGAGCAGTGTTAGAAACAACAGCAGGTCTCCAGAGATGGGGACTCTTAGGATAGTGATACTTTGAGGGAAGAGTTGTTGACTGGGCTAAACATCTGACTGAATGACTTTGTAGCTATTTATGTGACTTATGGTTAGTTCTGGAAAGCTTCCCCAGGCCTTCCTGATTCCTTGGAGTTAATGAGGTCATGTAAGAAGACAAATTCTTGATTATAATATATCATATTATACAGAATAATCTATACCATTATAATAATGATTCATCTCCTTGGGTCTCCATTTGGGGGGGAATAGTAATATTTCTACTGGGCAGTTAAGTGGTGCAGTTTATAGAGCGCCGGAATTGCCTGGGTCACATAGTCAAATCCAGCCTCAAATTATGTGACCTGGGAAAGTTATTTCACCTTGTTGCCTCAGTTTCCTCATCTGTCAAATGAGCTATTAAAAAGAAATGACAAACGCAAGAAAACTCCAAATAGGGTCATTGAAGAATCAGAAACAATTGAAAAAAACAACAGCAAAATTATTTCTTTCGTTGTAAGGACATTGATTTCCTTGTTTTGGAGTGTTGAGTTGTTTCAGTTTTTTCGTGAGCATACAGCATCTTTAGCATTATAGAACTTTTCTCTTAGGCTTGCCTTCTTGTCTGTTAATGCCTTTTTTTTTTTAAGGTTTTTGCAGGGCAAACGGGGTTAAGTGGCTTGCCCAAGGCCACACAGCTAGGTAACTATTAAGTGTCTGAGACCAGATTTGAACCCAGGTACTCCTGACTCTAAGGCTGGTGCTTTATCCACTGTGCCACCTAGCTGCCCCCTGTTAATGCTTCTGTTGGATCCTTGACTAGTTCTCCTAGTTTAGAAACACTCTGAGGAAGTCAGATTGATATAGGACAGTTTCCTTCCACCTTTGAAAGGGAAATAATTTGTTCCTTTATCATTTTCTACCTAAAAAATTTTGACAGCAGCTGGGGCCAAGTTTGAAGGGAATATTTGCCAATAGAAGCTAATTGTCCTGAAACCACATGAGTTAGGGAAATGTTAACTTGGTTGGTCAAAACTATTAGCAGTTTTTCAAAAAGTCTATGGATAGAATTCATTTTAGGTAAGCTATAACATAAAGATAAAAGAAATATGCTGCATGACTTTGCCGAATGATGGAGTATCATTGGAGAAGGATGAAACATCAGTTTTCTGTTTGAACTAAGCTTTATCCACTTAAATACCAAAACTGTATTTGACTGTTTTCATTGAGAAATTTTACTAAAACGTATTATGAAGAACTTACTAGGAAAATGGTAGAATGAGGAGTAGGACTATATATTTTCCCCAAAACCCACTAAATCTCAAAAAATTTTGCAGAAGACAAATGATGTGTCAGAGGTAAAACAATTACAGCTGTCCTTACAGACCAGGAAACCAAAAAGTTCAATAAGGTGATAGCCTTAAGAAATAACAGCGAGGGGTGGCTAGGTGGTACAGTGGATACAGCACCGGCCCTGGAGTCAGGAGTACCTGAGTTCAAATCTGGCCTCAGGCACTTAATAATGACCTAACTGTGTGGCCTTGGGCAAGTCACTTAACCCCATTGCCATGCAAAAACCTCAAAAAAAAATAAGAAATAACAGCGAAAAATATTAAGGCCTGGCACTCACTAAGTACCTACCCTCCATGCTCTGGCATAATTCCTGACCCATTCAGTATTCTCTGCTGCCACACATCATTCCCACTCTTAGCCAGCATTCTCTTGCAACAAATGCTGGACTTCAACTCTGCCTCATCACCTGCAGATAAGAGAGAAGTACAATAAGGCAAGACTGTGTTGGATGGGAGAGGGTAAGTATTGAGCTTAAGAGTGTCTCCTAAATTGGGTACCCCCAATATGGTGGGCAGAACTCTGCTCAGAAACTTTCCTCCAAGTCTATTAGAGGCAGCAAGATCAGAGAATAAAGTAGCAGAGAAAACTAGGGCAAGGCACCAACATGTGGAGTTGCACTTGGTCTTAAGGAAAGGAGATGGGCATCCAGTTGGATCCATTTCTTTCACTTGGAGCTTGGACCAAAGCCAGTAAAAAGAAAAAATCAGTTTACCATTGTGGAAGGGAGCGAAGACTTTGAGATTCAGCTCTATAGACAAACCTACCTTCAAAGAGGGAGGGCTCAGAAAATGAGCTCAGGAGAATGAATCTAAAGACAAAAGACTCAAACTACTAAAGATCTCAGGAGGAAGAAAATTCAATGAAATACCTGTAGCGTAAGTAGATAATAGAAGACTATTAAAATGTCTAAATAATTGCAAATGTATCCAAATAAATATTACTAGGCAAAGAGAATTGAACCCAATACTTGATGAATCCCAGATTCCTTCGATTACCAACAGCACTTCACACTGCTATACGATACTCCAGAATGGTTCAAATGACAAATAATAACCTTGAGGAAAAAAATTTAAGAGGAGGATAGGGACAGCAGAAATACTTAGCAAAACAGAAAGCCTTGAATTCATGATGGCCAGACTCCCACCAGAAAGTGAAGGAGATTGGATTGGGGATTATCTGGAAGAAGAGCCAGATCCAACAAAGTTGAAGAGAAAGTATGAAAAGTCTTCATGGAAAACATCAATTTCTAGGTCTAGACACACGGAACTGGAAGGTTGCATGCCTGCCAGAGAAATGGATAGGAGGTATCCATGACAGAAATAATAAAAGGAACCTGCCTACAACTTCTGTAGTGAGAAAACCAAGCATCTCTTCAAAGAGGCCACAGACCGTGGCCCATACTTCCAGGCTCTTAAGAAAATCAGAACTAGTGACAACTAATTCTTTAGAAAGCAAATTTGGATAACAAGACTTTTCAGTACCTCTTAGAACCTATCACAGAAAGGAATGAAAAGGGTAGAGGAGCTCCAGATGCAACCCAAAGTGATGGACCTTCCAACTCAGCCTAATTATCAGTGAACAAGCTAGACATTCAATGTAAGAGACATTTTTGAATCATTCTTACAGAGAAAGAAAGGAAGGGGGGAGAGAGAGTAAAGAAAATGTCATTCAACTTAAAAATAACCTAAACAAGTGAACTATAAGATATCAGATCAAGCAGAAGCAATGAAACCTGTCCACTTCAGGAGACTTTTATTAAAAGGAAAAACTGAGAAAAAAGAGAAAAGCATTAAATGATTTCTTTTTTTAGCAGGAGTCCAAGTTGAACTAGAAAACAGGGTTCAAGGATATCACAATATCTTTGTTTTATTGTACATTTAGTTATTTTCTTAAATATTTCTCAACTATATTTTCATCTGTTTGGGGCAGGTATATTTGATCCCTTTGTTCTCAGGGATAAAAGGTAAAAGCAGAACCTAAAGAAATGAGGCAAAGTGTCACTAGAGTCTTAATTAAACCTCAGATGAACAGAGTAAGAACTAGAATTTAATAACATCATCTCAGAAAGAATACATTGAAATAGCCCTAACAATAAATTCTATCAAACATTTAAAGAACAATAAATACAGTATTTCATATGCTGTTTGCAAAAATTTGGAAAAGAGGGCAGTTGGTGGCGCAGTGGACAGAGCACCAGCCCTAGAGTCAAGAGTACCTGAGTTCAAATCCAGCCTTAGATAATAATGACCTAGCTGTGTGGCCTTGGGCAAGTCACTTAACCCCATTTGCCTTGCAAAAAATTAGGAAAAGAAAATGAATCTAAAACATGATTTTGGTGCCCAATCTAGGGTGAAACCAAACAGAAAATTATAGACCAATATCCACATCTCTTGTCATAACCATTATTTAATAGAACGCTTTATACGTTAATTTTAATACTAAAATGAAAAAAAGGAAAGGTTAAGCAAAGAGGAAACAAATGTATCCCATTTTAGTTGATGTCTTAGGTCAACTAAGAATTGAAACAATCAGTACTTCTGCACAGTAGCATGATATGAATCCACAGATAAAATTATCCTTTCTGTCTTTTACCAACAAAGTCTTCTAGCTGGGGAATAGAGAACAAGAAAGACAGAGAGATGCAGAATAACTGTAGAAGGGATAAAATATTTGGGAGTCTGTCTTCAAAGGCCCACACAGGAGAACTCTATGACTAACTAAAATAAATTTAGACTTAAAAAGGGGAGAGGTATTAACTAATAATGGTTGAGTCATGCCATTATAACTGTAATCTGGAGGAACAAAATAAGGAGGAAAGGTAGGGAGGAAAAATGCTACAACTATATAATCAGCAAAACTATTTGGTCCTGGGGAGAGATTAGAGAAATCATTCAGTGGGGCAGCTAGGTGGCATAGTGGAAAAAGCACCAGCCCCGAAGTCAGGAGTATCTGGGTTCAAATCCAGTCTCAGACACTTAATAATTACCTAGCTGTGTGGCCTTGGGCAAGCCACTTAAAACCCTGTTTGCCTTGCAAAAACCTAAAAAAAAAAGGCAAAAGAAATCATTCAGTTACACAATATAGACAATATGCAGATGAGGCACCCAATCTACAGAAGCAAACATTACAGAATAGTATTATGTTTGATGAACCCAATAACCCCAACTATTTTGACAAGGTCTCCTGATATGACAAAAAGTCTTAGAAAAGACTGGAAACCAGCCCTGTAATAGATATTGACAAACACCTCTCCATGTATATCAAGATAAGTTCCAAATTTACTACAAGACTCAGATATGAAAGGTCACATCATAAATAAATTAGAAGAGAAAAGAAGTAGATATCACATTCTATGAATAGGGAGAAGTTCTACAGTTGAAATTAAAAACCAAAAGTTAATTGGGGGGGGGATTCCAGAACCTTTTTCTGCTAGATATGTTAAATCTAAGAGATTAAGAAACTGATTCAAACTTATAAAAATCAGGACCATTCTTTAATAGATAGTCAAAAGAGATAAGCTAGTAGATCTTAAAGGAGGGAATTCAAATCATCAATGACATACTAAAAAACGCTCCAAAATCATTCATAACTAAAGCATTGCAAGTTAAACACCCCTCTGGGTGTTTAATATTTCTCAGATTGGCAAAGGTAACCAAAAAAGGAAAATTCTAATTGTTGGAAGGACTGTGGGAGAAACAAGCATGTAAATCAACTGATGATAGAGCTTTGTGTAGAAAACAATTTGAAACCACCTGGAAAGTCACTTAATTATGGGTACCCTTTTGACCCCACAATACTGTTGCTAGGTTGAAACAAGCCTAAAGGGATCAAAGAAAGAGGAAAAAGGTTTCCTACAAAAATATATTTATATGATTTCTTTTTGTAGTGGCAAAGAACTGGAAATAAAGAATGTACCTATCTGGAAGTGGCTGAATAAATTGTAGTTTATGAATATAGTGGAGTCCTCTTACGCTAAGCAGTCTGGGGGCTCTAGAAGTCTTTTCAGATTGGTTAGTTGTGTTTCTGATAGGTTAGTGTAATCATTACAGATCCCATCTTAACAGCTATAAGAAAAAATAAAGGAGATGGTGCCAGAGTAACTTGGGAAGACTTGTTTGAACTGATGTGTGGAGTAAAGAAGGGTGAAACAAAAGAAAACTCCTAAGAACTCCTTAACATTTATAAATGTATTGGCCATCAAAGATTACAGAGAATTGGAGAGCTGATGAACTCAGGGTGCTGGATGAGAAGCAGCAGCTTGATAGTGAGGTAGAGGGGAGATGTGGAGTCAGGAGGATCTGAGTTCAAATTAGCCTCAAACCCTTATGAATTGTGTGACCCTGGGCAAATCACTTAATCATTTGTTTTAGTTTCCTATGAGCTGGTTAAGAAAATGGTAAACTACTCCAGAATATCTACCCAAAAAACTCCAAATAAGGTTACAAAGAGTTGGACCTAACTGAAAAACAACTGAATGACAAATTTTCTTGACAGCTGATAACAATAGTTTTATTTTTCTTAATTTCAATGGACAGATAGGAGAGTTGTGGGTAGGGTTCCTAAGAAAACAGTAAGAAAAGAAATAAAAGATCATTTTTAATGTGAAGAAGAGAACCAAAAAAGGATTGGTAGGGAATGCAGGCAAGCAGAACAGCTTTGAAAATAATGTGCCAAACTTGCTTTACTCCTTTGAGAAGCTGGATCCAGAATAGGCGGAGTGGTGGCTGCCCATGCAGGCCTCCTCTGTGATCAAAATAAAATTCCTAGCTTTGACAAAAATCAGCCTTTTGTTCTTTTTGGCCTGCCTTTAGTCTTCCTCCTTCTAAGGGCCATTTAGTTGACTGAGCTTGAGAAACATCCAAGTCCCCAGAAAGATGCCTCATTTTTGGGATCTTGTAGAGGCCTGATTTGTTCCCTTTCCTCTTCTTCCTTCTGTTTGCCTGCTCTAAGTGCCCCTTCCCTCTTTCTTCCCTTTTCATCTGCAGAGCTGGGAAAGCAGATAAACAAATGTTTATCTGGGGTGGTATGTAAAGCAAGGGCCTGCCTGGGGGGGTGGTTCCAGGGCCCAGCCTCAGACTGGGTGTCTTCTTTATATTCCCTGTGATCTCTGTAGCCTTTCTGTTGATTCCATGTTTACCCACGTTCTTGGCTTGTCTAGGGGCTTCTTTCTCCCCAGAGGCTGTTTTGCAGCCTTGTTACTGTGGCCAGGAAGGGCCAGGGCAGCCTGCCTTCGGTCAGGTCCCATGTGGCCACCCTGGCTGCCAGGCTGGGGTCTGCGCTTGAGCGTGAACTTCTCTCTAGTGAATGATGTTGCCATGGATTTCATGTTACACTTTGTACTTTGTACCTGTTAAAATCCATCTTTAGTACTCATTTGGTGGGTTGGATCCATAGTAACCAGTTTTGTATTGGTTGAAGCAGTGCACTAACCAGAAGACCTGAAAATTTCAAGTTGGAAAAAAAAGATAAATTGTCTTGAAAAACAGTGTTTTATAGGATTTATCATTTGTAAACATTTGTGAAGTGCCTTGGGGCACTTAACGAGGATAGAAAAAGAGCCCTTAGGGAGGTCCACAATGTCAAGTGATCAGGGGAAAGGACTGGGAGCCCCAGGGGCTGCTGCTGCTGCCCTGGAGGAGGGGAAATGATGCCTTCATGCTTGAAAGTGCCCTAAAGCCTCCTTCTCCACCAATCTTCTCAAAAATAAGCCAGAAAGCAGCCACTTCAGGGCCACAGGACTTTTTCTGAACAGGATAATGTACAGCTTTGTCCTTGAACACTTGAGGTATTCACATCTTTGCACTTTCTGGTTATTTTCAGGGCTCAGTATTTTCCAAGTTTTCATGGAGGGATTTCTTCCTTCCCTTTAAGAAAGTGTGAGCCCCAGAAAAGTTAAGTGACTTGTCCAAGGTCTTTCTTGTTGAATGACCTTAAGTAAGGCCCTTCTCTCCTCCATAGCCTGCTATTTCCCTTCTGAAAGTAGAGTGGCGCAGAGCAGATGACTCAGGAGACCTTCAAGAATCCTGAGACTCAGTGACTGAATTGGTCATGTTGCTTGGATGTTGGCTGGAGGTGCAGACCTCCAAACAGCAGGGTTAGTGGTTTATTTTAGTCTGTTGGATAGTCCTTTGTTGTAGTTCATGAGATTGCTCTGTGTGTCACAGCCAGGGTTCTTCCTCTTTGTCTCATTTTGCCCTTTCCCCAAGGGGAAATCCTGGTGGGTTCGTACAGAAATGTTAGTAAATGTTGAAATCCTTAAAGAAGGGGCAGTTTTTGCTCTCCTCCCCTGATCCTGCAAAGGAATTCTTTTTTGAAATGATTAACACTTTATTTAATATATTTCCAGCAAAGTCCATTAGCAAGAGATAGATAAAAAAAATTACATTTAAGACAATTGAAGAAAATATAAAATACTTGTCTATCAAGACAAACCCAGGAACTTTATGTACACAATTATCAGACGCTTTTCATACAAATAAAACCAGAGCTAATTAATTGGAAAATACTAACTGTTCATGGGTAAACTGAACCAATGCAATAAAAGATGACAATTCGTTCAAGAATAATCTATTCAGTAGCGTACCAAGCTACCAAAATTATTTTAGAGTTAGACAAAATAATTTTCACACTTTCTGCAAGTGGTACCATGTTTAGCATATATTTGTGTTTGCCTCAATTGTGGAATAAGAAACAACTCTAAAGGGAAAAAATAACAATGAAAAAGAAAAAAGTAATTGAAGAAAATATGCTTTGATAGACATTCAGAGTCCTTCAGTTCTTTATCTGGTATGAATAGCATTTTCCTTCACAAGTCCTTATACTTGTCTTGGATCATTGTGTTGCTGAAAAGTGCTGAGTCATTCATAGTGGATCATCACATATTGTCACTGATGCCAAGTACATTGTTTTCCTGATTCTGCTCATTTCTGTACATTTGTCATTGAGTTGGCCTTGTGGAGTGAGAGGGAGGAGTCAGCAAGGACAAGGAAGTTGGGGAGAATTCAAGGGGGAAACAACATAAAGAGTTTTCTTTGGTATTTGTTGAATCGAGGTGCTACTGGAATATCTAGTTCAAAACCTCCAAAAGGCATTTGGTGTGATATGTGATGGAGCTCAGGTGAGAGACTTAAGACTGCCATGTGGAAGTCACCTGCATATAGAGATCATTGAAATAATGATGACTGAGGAAATCACCAGTTGAGATAGTATATAACATGAAAAACCAAAAAAAAAATGGACCAGAATCTTGGGGGCACATATTTTAGGTGTGATGTGGAGGAAGATGTCACAAGGGGAGCAGAAGAGGACTAAGAGAGAGCAGGGCCATGCAAACCTAAAGAGGAGAAGGTGATCCACAGTGGAACAGGCTGCCAAGAGATCAGGGAAGATCAGGACTGAGAGAAGGCCATTCCATTGGATAACTTTGGAGTTTCTGTGAAATGATGAGGTCAGACGTCAGATGGCCAGGGCTTTCCAGTAAGGAGAGCTAGCTATTTAAAAGGTCTTAATTATGGGAGCATCTAGCTGGAGAAAATGAGAGAGAATAGGACAACAGGAGGTTTGTATAGAAGGATTCGTCATGGTGAGGGAGACCAATATCTCACCAAACTCCTTCATCTCTCCCTTCATGAAACCAAAGTGAAGGAGTCTTGGGATATTAAGAGGAGGGAAGGAGAAGTTAACTCATGGCAAATGACTGTTATTTACTTGTTTGCTTATTTTTCTGGCTTATGAGGCAAGATCCTCTTAGAACATGAGGGCAGAGGGTGCTCAAGAAGGCTTGAGGAGAGAACAGAAAATTTTTAAAGTGCTATGGAGAGTGAAACAGATGTTTGCTTTGCTATAGTGAAGACCCACTTGAGATTAGTAGATACACATTTGTAGAGGGCCCAATTACCATGTTTTCACTATTTCTTTCAATTCTGTTTAGCATTCTGTGAATAAGATTGAAGGAGGCAAAGTAGGAATGATCCAGTGGTGGGACTTGTCAAAGCCTCCAGAGAGCAGAGATAGATAGGACAAGGGAGAGAGGGAGGAGGGATTCAAATTTAGTATAGAGGTGTGCTTAGGGCATCAAGAGAAAAGAGAATATAGTCAGTACAGGGGTTGTATCACGAAAGGTGGACTAATAAGATTATGGTCAAGTTAAAGGTATTTGGGAGTTCGCAGACAGAAGTGTGACAATGCTTGTGTGATGGCAAGATCAAGAGCAGGTCAGTCTTTTTGTGGCTGAGGTGGAGTGAAAGAATGAAGTCATGGGAATTGGGAATTTTTGAAGGAACATGAGTATATATTATTCCCTCAGCATTAGAACAGGAGATGAGGAAGAAAGACTGACCTAGAGAGGGAGACTAGCTGTGATAAATTTGAATAGCGTGAACCTCAAGGAAAAATTTCTTAGTGAGTGGTATAGAGAGGGCATCAAGAAGGATCCAGGACTTGGGGACAGAAGAAATAATGAGTTGGAATATTATGATGCAGATGGAGAAAGGTTCATAGAGAAGTTACTCTAGAGGCCTGAACAAATGAACTTGAGGCACTGCAATCATACTGCTCAGAGATGTTCACATGTTCACCAAGAAGCCTGAAGTGAGCATTGGAGTTCATTGGAATTCCATATTATGCCTGGAATTGGACAAGATGGGAATTGTTTTCTTTTAAAACCAGACTTTGGACATTAGCAGGTGGCAGTTCTGTGGAGTTCAATCACAAGATTGGAGTTGGCATTTTTTTCTCTAAAGACATCACTAGCCTTGAAAGTTTTCCTTGTGAGGCCCACTTTTGGTAGGACACCTGCTTGGTGATGGTAGGTGGGTTCTGTGTCTATTGCTTCAATAGAATGCACAGCGACGGGCATTGATAGCATTGGCAGATTGATGACGAAATGCTGGCTGCTGATCTTTAAGGAGTAAAATTATTGGGGGAAATTGCATTGAACATTTTAGGGAACTGTGTTTTGATGTAGATTAATTCTCATTTTAATTAAAGAGATTCCAAGGAACTTGCCCATTGTAGACATTGTCCCTGCAGCATGTAATAGTGGAAATCACCATTTATAGCAAGTACAGATTTGCTATATATCTTTCTTCCCCTGTTGTGAGAAGATGAGAGATATTATGGCAATTCCAGTGAATGGCAGGCCCCAACTCTAGTTCTTTTATAACACTGACAATGTATTTTGGAGAAGGGATTGACCACAAATTTCCCTCCCTTCCCTTAATAACTCATTCTAGGAATGTCAGCTAGTAATTGTAGCCAGAGCCTTCTTGAACCAGTTTGTTTTCAGCCTATAAAACCATTAAGGTTAATGACCTCCAAGTTTACTACCTTCCTAGATTGTTTTTTTAAGCTTACCCTCTTCCAGCTTCAGAAGTTATCTCCTCATTTTAGTTGGGCACTTAGTCCAAGATTTGTTGCTTCTATTTGATTTGATTTTGCTCATAGTTTCCATGATGTTTGCAATATTTCATTATATTATGATACTGATTGTTAACCTTCATATTTCTAAATTGGAGATTTATAATTTTTCAATTTTGCTTTACAGTTTTTTGTTCATAAAGAAACTCTTTGGTCTCTTTCTGTGGTTAACTCTCAAGCTCTCAAAAGTTAGACCTCTTCCTGATATTTGGGAAGGTGCAGTGACCAGCATTTTGCACCTGCACTATAATAAGTTCAGGTGCACTGACTTTAGAAAGGTTCTAAACCAGTTCAGCAGATGGTTTTGCTGGACCTTCTCTGGCCATTGCCTCTGGGGAATGACTCCCAGGTTCTAATGAGTAAAAGACTTTGTGTCAGCATTTTAATTTTGTCTTGACTTCTTTCCCCACTTGTGGGAGAACCCTGAGTCTGCTCCATGTTCCTTCTTACTCTGAGCCCTCCTGACCCCTTTGTCTCTGCCCAGCTCCTGGCCAGCACAGTGTCCTGCTGTTGACATTTATTGAATTGGATTTATTGAATTGGATCAGAAGGCTCCAAGAAGCAGGTTCTTTTCACCCTCAGACTAATTGTGACTTGTCAAATAACAAGAAATCATTTGTCAATAACCTAATTCTTCTCTATATTTTAGGAGTGAATTGAAGGGCATTTTAATTCTCTTCATTGACTTCTGTTTATTTTGCAGGTCACGGAACAAAAAACCAAAGGTAAGATTCTTTTTATTTGTTCAATTCAGAAGAACCCTTTAAAATGCTTATTTCACCTTGTCCATGTCTACAGGTCAGTTGTCAGTTTTCTTGAAAACAGAAGGAGAGGGACAGCTAGGTGGCACAATGGGATAGAGCACTAGGCCGAGTCAGGAGGATCTCAGTTCAAATCCAGCCTCAGATACTTAAGAATTACCTAGCTGTGTGACCCTGGGCAAGTCAATGAACCCCATTGCCTTGCAAAAAACAAACAGAAAAGAAAAAAGAGGGGGAGCTCTGTGCACAGTAATTAGGTTTTTGCTGAATTGGTTGAACCAAGCCTGGTTTCAGGCAGCAAAAAGCACTTGTGTGACTAATTAACATTTTTCAAGAAGAGGTGTGTTAGAAAGAAAAAAGTACATTTTATTGCAAGTCATTGAGCCTTTGAGCTGAGGGTCTCAAAAAGGTTTTCTATATAATTCTTAAGACCTCCCCTTTGGAAGGGAGAGCTAAGGAAATTAAGAACTTTCATCTGTGTAAAAGTTCATTTTTTCAAATTAAAGATTTTATTTTATTTTTGAGTTTTACAATTTTTCTCCCAATTTTATTTCCCTTCCCCCCACCCCATAGAAAGCAATTTGTTAGTCTCTACATTGTTTCCATGCTGTATTTTGATCCAAATTAAGTGTATTCATTTTTTTTTTAAACAGAAAGTAGGACATTTTAATTTGATGGGTGGAAGTAGGGTTATATTGGAAGAGTCCTATGTCCATCTATTTCCTGAGATAATATTTTGAATACTGGAATTAAATCAAATTAAGGACCCTCTAAATCTGATGGTTTCTAAAACTTATCTAAAATTTACTGATGTTCAACTCCATTTTGCAGGAAAAATTAGTGAAAACAAATCAGGGAGAGTAATTCTGGCAGCTTTGCTCATGTTTTTCTTTCTTATATCCTGAGAGGCTCCTGATTGTGTTTTTCACAAGAGATATGAATGGGAGTTGTCACAGCTCTGATACATGTGGGACTCCCACACTCTGCCCCTTCTCCAGAAAGGAGGCCCCAAGAGAGATAGCTCTTTGTCCCAGATCTTTTCTCCTGGGATCCCTAGCAGGTGGTTTGCCCACTGTGGAACAGAAAGGGGGTCTGTTTCTCCCCTATTCTCCTACCATCCTTAACACAAATACATAAATCTATTCTGGAAACAAATGGAGAAAACATGCTAAAAGTAACAGATGGAGTTTTTAGAATTCCAAACTTCTAAAATAAGTCTCAGATGAAAGTTGCCTATGGTTTTCATCAAAATTTAAAAGGAGCTATCACCCCCCCTTCAAACCTTTTAAGAGCTCCTCTTATATTTATAACTGCGTCTTCGTTTTTGTTCTTTAGAATCTCCCTAATCTTTCTGTGCCTCTTCTAATCCAGAGACGATCCAATACAAGACTTCCTTCTGAGCCCCTTCCTTTTCTTTGTGCCGCCCCCCCCCCCAGGACAAAAGCCACATGTGTGATTTTTTTTTAAGGAATGAAGGTTAAGATTCACCCATATTTCATAGGAAAACCCAGACTCTTGTGTCTGTCTCCCTTTTTTGAAAAGGAAGTCTTTCTTCAAGGATTAGATGGGACAGAGGCTGAGGATGCTGCTGAGGCTGCCAATGAGACTAGGGGAAGGGTGAGTGGGGGGTTGGGTGGCATGGCCATGGGAAAATTTGGCCAGGTCGAATTTCAGACTGCTTCACTTAGGTTGGGGGAGGGGGGAGATTGAACAAGAGTGGGGTCTAAAATAGAAAGTAGGGGAGAAAAACTCCAGTTGTTGGTGCAGAGGCATCAGAGTTTATAACACCGATATCCCGTTTTGTTTTTTTAAGGATTAAAATCTAAAATAATTCATTTCAAAGAATGTCATGGCTTAATGTTTTTTCCTCCCTTAAATTTTGAGAATTTTGCCTCTCTCCTCTGACCTCATTGCATTACATACCATATCCCACTTGTGTGTGTGTGTGTGTGTGTGTGTGTGTGTGTGTGTGTGTGTGTCCATCCCCCTTAACTCTTAGATGGCAAGGGCTTAGTCTCCTTTCCATCTTGTATTCCCAGTCCCTGGCACAGTTGCTTCCACATAAGAGATGATCAACAGGCATGTGTTCAATTGTAATGTAGAAAGAAAAGGAAAGGAAAATACCCAAGACAATAGCAAAAATCTCCCTGACACCCCTGGTCTTCTCTTTATTTTTCTGGAGTGTCTGGGGATTTCCCTTGCTTGCTTCCTTAATTACCCATCAAGACAAAGGTGAGTGACTCCTTGGTTCCGGTCAGTTGGGACATTTAGTTTCCTTTTCCTGCTTGATCTCCCTTCCTTCTGGGCCACTTGCTAGTCAGGTGCCCAGAGCTCCTTCACCCATTTAGGAGCTTTCATTTTGGGATAAGTCTTGAGTTCAAATTTTAGCTTTTCTTCAGATCCTAGGATTCTACAGCTGGAAGGAAACTTGGGTACTGTCTTTTCAAACCAAGGCCTAGAATAGGGAAATAAATTGCCCAAGCCCTTTTTAGTGTCTTTTCATTAAGACAAAGATTGACTGTGACTACCTTTGACTCCTGTTCTCCACACTGTAAGGCTTAGCATCCAGTTTCCCCTCCTTCTGTTCATGGGGGGAAAAGGCTGATCATCCCCTCTTCCCTCCACTTTAGGACTCTTCTTCTTAGGTTTTGTTTGCTCCATCAGCAAGTCATTCTTCCTCTCCCACCACCGTATCTGCCTCTTTCTCCCTTCTCTCCTCCCCAACTTTTGCTTACCACCAGCATTTTTCTGTCTACTATGTCCTAAACATGTTCATTGTCTCCTCATCTTGAATTCTAATTTTCTTCATCTGCTCAGACGACTCTAAACATAACACATTTCACCAATGGATGCTTGAAGGCAGTTGAATAGAATGAAGGGAGGCCAAGGCTGTGGTTCCAATCCTGGCTCTGCCCTGATCTGTGAGACCTTGTCCCATTTCTCAGGTTCCCTCTAGCTTTAAGCCCAGTCCACCCAGGAGCATAGTGCATCTATGCTGTCCTCATTTGTGGAGGTTTCTTTCTTTTTTCATGCTATTTTTCTCTCTTGGGCCATAAAGGGATGGGATCAGCAAGTATGAGAGCAATCATATGCTCTACTAGAAGGAGCATACAAGAGGAAGAAAAAACCTGGCCCTTGTCTTCAGGAAGACCACTGTGCAGTTAGGAAGGTAACATTAATGCCTACGACATGCAAAAGATGTCTGTGGTCTGGTGCTGGAGGACGTGCAGTCATCCAGATCAGAGATCCTCAGCATGAAGAGGAATTGGTGAACCCCTGATAAATCTAAAATGAAGAAATGATAGGCCTGGGCATTGATTGGAGGCAGAAAGTCAGAGAAAGGGAGGAGTCAGCAGTAATTGGACAGAAGATAAAAGGAGGTGTGCCTGCCAAATGGCTGCTGGCTGATCCTTGTTGAAAATAGAAGAACAGAGTCTGCAGATAGCAGCCCTGGGAAGTCGCTTCCACCTCTGGTTATTGGGAAGAGTCTGCTCTGTGCTGCATGAATGCTCCAGGAATGAATTAAGAAGCTTTTAGAACCTGGGGAGAAGCCAACTTGTAGATCAGGGAGCTCCTAACCCTTAGAAAAGGTCTCAGCAGCCAGGCAGATGTACAGGGGTACTTGGAGGCCTTTGATGTCATTGCTAGTGATGAAATCAGGTCATTTTCTGATGTTGGCCATTGGTGACGAGAACTCTCCTTTCTGGTGCTGTGGCTGCCCCCCTGCCCAGCTGCATCTCCCCAGCCAGAGGTCCTGGACTGGTAGCATGGCTATTCCCAAGGCTCTTGACCCCATCTGGATCTGTGCAGAGGTGATGATTTGATTCACTTGTCACATGCTGCTTCTGGTCTACCCCACAAGAGTACCTTGCTACTTCAACTCTTCTGGCTTGCCCACCCCAATATTTGAAGTAGGTGACTGAAGTATTCCAATAGAAAGAACTTATTCAGGCCCTTCTCTCCTCTCCTCCTCCAACTGGTTTCATCTCTTCCCATTCCCTAGAGGCCAGGTAGCTTCTCTTGTGAATTAGCAAGAGTCAAGAAGTTTGGAGAATGCAGGGGATATTCCAGTTTGCAGATATTATTTTGTGTCAATAGGGTCTCTTCTGATCGGGCCAGCTGACAGTCACAGAAACTCCTCCCCTGCCAAAGAAAGAGTTGCTTCTCTTCAGTTCAGGATCAGAAGGAGGAATTCAAGAGGGAGCCAGTAGGATAAGACTTTGGAGAGGCAGAGGGGGAACTGGAAATGGGAAACAGTTCAAGAGAGGAGAAAGGCAGAGTTTGGACTCCTACCCTGCCTGCAAGGTTTAGAGGACTTGTCTCCTGGAAGATGGACTCGATGGATTTTGTTTGGCTCCAGAGGGAACCTGTAGAGCAGCAGGAGAAGCTCTTCAGGGGTCTTGTTTTTCTGGTGAGCACTGCCCTGAGTGAAGAGGAGTACCTGGGGAGGCGTGGGCTTGGGCTCCCTGGAGTTCTTCACCTGGACATGAAGGACTAGAAGGGGGCCCATCGCCACCTCCTTGCCAGCTGAGGTTTGTGGTTATGCAAAGGAAACAGGTTCTGGAGTTTGACCAGCAGAGAGAAAATCTGAAATTAGTCAAGAAGCCTTGTTTGCTAAGCTTTGTAGGAACAATGGAGAGGTGGGCAGTCTTTCCTGAGAAGTCTCCTGAAAAGTGACCCATCTAGTGACTCAACAACAATCATTTCTTGTGAGGACCATGACATTCTGGACAAGAAATAGAAGCCTTCAGTCAGATCCAGAGAGGGAAGAACACCCAGCAGGGTGTCCAATGAGAAGTTCTTGGCTATAATTGGAATCTCTGAGGAGAATAGGAAGAATTTTTTTTATGCTGATCTAATTTAAATTGGAAATGGAGAAGATGGGAGGGGGAAAAACAGTTCACACACCTGCATTCACTTAAGATTAACAAAGAAAATAGTGGTTTATGACCTTGGAAAGAAGATTTCAGTAATTCACAGGTAGCTTAATAACAGAGGGAACCTTTAAGTTGTGTACCTGGGACCTCAGGTAATCACTAATGTGGGTCTGTTCATAAATGAGAGAGCGAGATTTGGAAGATGTCTAAGGCCCCTTGTAAAGCTCTAAACCCCTCCACAGGCACATCATTAGATTAGCAGTTTCCAAATCCAGCCTATGACTTTCTTTTGTACAAGACAGTATTGGGAGAGACTTTGCTTAGGATCTCACTGAAGTCCCAGGGCAGCAGATCTAGAACATTCACCTATTCTACCTACCCATCTGATAACCCTCTTTAATTGATGTCATTTCCATCTATAAGTGTTGTTGAACCAATCCTGATTCAATTTGATCATCACTTTCTCTTTAATACTCAGTATAACTAAGCAGTCCTTTAATATAATACTCTAGAATTTGTCAGCCTTCTAATGTCCACCTTAACAGATTTACAGTATGAAGAATTAACTTTCCCTCCTCTTACCACCTTGTGCTGAGAAATTTGCTCATCTCCTTTCCAAGAGCATCTCTTCTATTTACCTTGACCTTTCAGAGATAAACATGCCCTTTCTCTGGCATCCTGCTTAGCGAGGGGTTCACAGAGCTCACCATACTCCTTTCTACCTCCCCGGGATCAGTTTGTGATAAGCTCTGCTAACGTCCAGTGCCCCCTGGGAGAAGCGGGACCCCTTTTAGCCCCTGAAGGCCTTGCCTGGGACTCTGGGATTGCATCCCATTTGCCTTGCCAAGCCCATCCAGCTTTCTCTTGTGAGACCTGCTGGCTTCCCACTATCTCATGGCAGAAGCATGACCCTCTCTTTCTGCCACTGTAACCCTCAGCTACCTTCCCACACCCAGGAAGGCACAGACATGTTTTAGGGGGTTTGTTGTTTTCCTAGCTCCATGGTCCAGTACTGTGGCCCAGGCTTGGTAGAGTAGATTATGCCCACCCCTCCATACTGCCTCATTATCATTTCTTAGGAAAAGCTCGCAAGCTCTGAAGATGCTGTAGGAGACAAAAATGGAGCCTCCTGCTAGAATATTGTGAAAGCACCAGGAGTCATCTGTATTGATTTTACTGTGTGTACCTGTAGAAAAATGGGTTTAATTTTATGGGTTTCTTTTCCTGCCCCTTTCAGTGCCCGAAGTGACGAAACCAAGTTTAAGCCAACCAACGGCCGCCAGCCCGATTGGCAGCTCTCCATCGCCACCAGTCAATGGTGGCAACAATGCCAAAAGGGTGGCAGTGCCGAACGGACAACCGCCAAGCGCCGCCCGCTACATGCCTCGGGAGGTGCCGCCGCGATTCCGTTGCCAGCAGGACCACAAAGTGTTACTAAAACGCGGGCAGCCCCCTCCCCCCTCCTGTATGCTCCTCGGGGGTGGGGCCGGGCCTCCTCCCTCCACCACACCTGGAGCAAACCCTAACAACGCACAAGCAACAGGAACCCTGCTGCAAAGTGAGAGTGGGCCTGCAACAGGTAAGGAGCAGCCAACAGCTGGGGTGGGGAAGGGCTCAGCAGGACCACCCGATGTTAGGAGGACCATGCCAGATGCCAACACATGGTCTGGAGACACTGGGAGCAAGGGCTCCCTGTGGTTGACCATAAGCATTTTAGACCCCTAGTGTATACCATCTCTGCAATCAGGAAAAAGCTGCCCACAGCAGAGAGGAAATCCATCAGAATGCTAGTCTGTGAACTTCGTTAGCCCCTTTTCTAGAGAGGCTGAGAAGTCAGGATACAGTTGTATGTTGTCAGTCTCAGACTTCCTCACTGTCCCCTTTCTTTGTCTGTGGCTCTTAAAGGTTGCACAGAGAATCTTGGAGCAGAAAAAAAAAACCCATGAAATTTGTTCTTCGTATTTTTAAGTCTCCACTTGATGTGAGTGCCCGCCAGAGGGCCCCCCCCCCCGGATTCAAGGGCCCTTTCTGAGTGATCAACTCGATTTTCCCCTTCTCAGAAAGCAAAGCTATCCCTCCCCCAATTCTCACTGCCCACTTGGCCCCTGGAATATCAGGTGCTTTGGGGCCCATTATGTGTCCATCACTGGGCTCACCCCAGAGGCTCAAGGGTAATTGACACATTGTTTTAAAACACTTGGGTTGTTTTAGCTAGGCTGAAAAAGAAGTCCTTGGAATAGCAAATCTTAGGGTTCAAGAAACAGCTTGGATCCCCTCTCCTCTGATGTTAATTGGTCTTCCTTTCCCCCTCCTCCCTTCCAGTGGTTTTGAATGTACTTTATTTCTGTTTGATCTATATGTTTATAAGTTGTTTCATCTGATAAAATGCAAATTTCCTCTATCTTCCATCCTCCTGGTACCTGGCACTCTGTAAGCAGGTGGAAAGGGTTTGCTGATAGGTTGCTGTCAGGAAGGTGTGATGCTATCTGGCTTAGAGGATGGTACAGTCCATCTGTGTCTGTGCATGTCAGATTTCTGGATTACACAATGGTTTTTATGGTGCAAACAGACACCTGATGACAAATAAGATGACTGAGCAGCCCAGGCGTGTTTTCCCTGTTTTGGGTAGATGTCTCCCTTGAGGCAGTGGGAGCCCTTGGCTGAGATCAGGCAGCAGCCGGACCTGGGCATAGCACCTGGTGTGGACTGGCCGGTGCTTTGAGCCACTCCTGCCTATTGTCTTGGAGACCCCAGCTTCTCCATTCTTGGAGGTTATTCAGTGTTCTTTTAGAATATCTCACCAGGAAGCTGAAGATGTAGCTAATTGTTTAAGTCTTGAAGAAAGAGATGTATTAATATTAAGTAAAGCAACAGGTGAAAACTTTCCAGTGGCTTAATTATATTTGAATCTGGAGCTCGCCACCTTCTTTTAGATCGTCTACCTGTCTGAATGACTTGGCATCCACCAGGAGCATTCCTCACCTCTCTGGTGTTTCCCCCCAAGCCTGGCATAGCACCTTGTTCAGAAATAATTGCATTTTTTTATATTAGGAGATTTGAGCCTAGCAAAATTTTTGGGGGGGTTGGTCGTGGACTGAGCTTCTGCAAGTGTTCCTCCTGTCATGGAAATAAAGAGATAAGGGGTTCAAATGAAGGACCCCCCCCTTAAATATCCTCTTAGTCAAAACAAAAGTAGTTACATGTGAGCTATGCATCTAATCACAGCTTTGTCCATAGATTTTCCTGTCATTTAATAGATGTAACTTGTTTCCTAATAGATTAAAATTTGGAAAATAATTGAGTATATAAATATAGCTGATCTGGGGAACTGTGCAAATGACAAAATGTGTTTTTCAGATTCATCCATTGGAGGTGCTGCTGCTTCAAATTATGCAAATTCCACTTGGGGCCCAGGAGCCTCCTCCAGCAACGGCGCTGCTGCCAACCCCACCCCCACCTGGGACAAGGTGATTGTAGACGGGTCTGACATGGAAGAGTGGCCTTGTATTGCCAGCAAAGACACTGAGGCTCCTTCCGAGAACACCACCGAGAACAACAGTGCCTCGAACCCTGGCTCTGAGAAAAGCCCTCTGCCGGGAAGCACCACTAGTCACAAAGGAAAAGGAAGCCAGGGCCCCCCTGGGGGTTCTGGGAACGAATGTAATCTTGGGGTCTGGAAGTCTGACCCTAAGGCAAAGTCTGTTCCACCTTCCATCTCTGCTGCAGAGAGCAACAACGCACTTGGGAACTGGAGAAACGTGGGTGGTCAGGAGAGGGTCGGTCCTACTTCCGGCTTCAGCAACTTCAACCCAAATAGCAACCCATCTGCCTGGCCCGCACTGGTACAAGAGAGCAGTTCTAGGAAGGGGGCCCTGGAGGCTGAGAATAGCAGTCCCAGTGCACAGGCAGGCCCGGCCGGTCTGGCGTCCAAGATGGAGAACAACGCGGGGGTGAATTATGTTGTCTCTGGCCGAGAACAAGCTCCAGTTCATAACACTGATGGACCAAAAAATGGAAACACTAACTCCTTGAACTTAAGCTCACCAAACCCCACCGATAATAAGGGCATGCCCTTTGGGGTGGGCTTGGGGAGCTGTTCCAGGGGCACAGATGCCCCTCCACAGAGCACTGGAGACAGGCAGCCAGGGAATGCTGGGTCTCGGGGTACAGGAAGGGGGTCTTCTGGAACTGACACCGTCTCTGGACAAAGCAACTCTGGAAACAATGGGAACAATGGAAAAGAAAGAGAGGAGGCCTGGAAAGGTGCCTCTGTTCAGAAATCTGCTGGGTCAAAAAATGACTCTTGGGATAACAGTAGCAGGTCTGCGGGTGGTGGGTCCTGGAACTTTGGCCCACCAGACCCAAATGAAAGCAAATGGGGTGAAGGGAACAAAATGACATCCGGGGTCTCTCAGGGAGAATGGAAACAGCCGGCTGGGTCTGACGAGTTAAAGATTGGAGAATGGAGTGGTCCAAACCAACCAAATTCTAGCACTGGAGCATGGGACAATCAAAAGGGTCACCCCCTCCCTGAAAACCAAGGCAATTCCCAAGCTCCCTGTTGGGGGAGATCTTCGAGTTCCACGGGAAGTGAGGTTGGGGGTCAGAGCACTGGAAGCAACCATAAAGCAGGCAGTAGTGACAGTCACAATTCTGGACGTCGGTCTTACAGACCCAACCATCCTGACAGCCAGGCGGTCTTGCAGACTCTGTTGAGCCGGACTGACCTGGATCCCCGGGTGCTTTCCAACACTGGCTGGGGCCAAACTCAAATTAAACAGGATACAATTTGGGATATCGAAGAGATGCCAAGGCCCGAGGGGAAATCTGACAAAGGGACAGAAGGGTGGGAGAGCTCTACCACACAGACAAAGAACTCAGGGGGCTGGGGAGACGGACCCAGCCAAAGCAATCAAATAAAGTCTGGATGGGGTGAGCTCTCAACCCCTACAGAATGGAAGGACCCCAAAAACACAGGAGGATGGAGTGATTATAAAAACAGTAACTCCTCCAACTGGGGAGGAGCAAGACCAGAGGAGAAGGCATCTTCCTCATGGAACGATAATTCTGGCAAGGACCAGGGCTGGGGAGGGCGCCAGCCTAACCAAGGATGGACTTCAGGAAAGAATGGATGGGGAGAAGAAGTTGATCAGACAAAGAACAGTAATTGGGAGGGCTCAGGAAGTAAACCAGCATCTGGTTGGGGTGAAGGAGGTCAGAATGAAATTGGGACTTGGGGAAATGGTGGGAATTCAAACTTGGCTTCAAAAAGCGGATGGGATGATTGCAAAAGATCTCCAGCCTGGACAAATGAGACAGCTCGACAGTCCAATTCCTGGAATAAACAGCACCAACAGCAGCCACCACCGCAGCCACCGCAGCCACCACCTCAGCAGCAGGAGGCCTCCAGCTCCTGGGGAGCCCCACCACAACCTCCACCTCCAGGAAACCCTAGCTGGAACAGTGGGCCACAGCCATCGGCCCCCAAGGACGAGGAGCCCAGTGGCTGGGAGGAGCCTTCGCCGCAGTCCATCAGCAGGAAAATGGACATTGATGATGGCACGTCAGCCTGGGGAGACCCAAGTAGTTACAACTATAAGAACGTGAACCTGTGGGATAAGAATTCTCAAGGGGGTCAGGCCCCACGAGAACAAAGCCTGCCCACCCCGATGACGAGTAAAACATCATCTGGTTAGTCTCACCTGCTTTTTCTCCACAAAAACTCTAGCTGTCTAGGCAGTGATTTTTTTTTTTTTGCAAGACAAATGGGGTTAAGTGGCTTGCCCAAGGCCACACAGCTAGGTAATTATTAAGTGTCTGAGGCCAGATTTGAACCCAGGTACTCCTGACTTCACTGCCGGTGTTTTATCCACTGCACCACCTAGCTCAAAAACACATAACTAGAAACTAGAAGCTAGCTCCACATCCTCTGCATCTGCATGTGTATACAGCCACTTAGACACATTATCAGTACCTCAGGTTTCCCCTCCATGAAAGGGTTTTGGGTTTTGGTTTAAAATAATTTCCTTCTCCTAGGACCCAGCTGCAGTAGTTTACATGTCCTAAGAGGATCAGTCACCACCTTGACCATGAGTGGTTGGTTCTAAATAGTCAGCCCCAGGGAGAAACGAGGGTCATCCCTACCAACTCCTGCTCTGTCCAGTGGTTTGGGATGGCTTCTCACAAGTTTTGGGGGCACACAGGCAGTGGGGAAGAACTAAGGCCCATCTGGGTAAGGACCCTGGATTTCCTTACCTTGGGGCATTCCTTTGGCTCTTCTTCGGTGCCAGGAAGAGATCCACAAGGTCATGCTCTTCCAGAGAAAGACAAGGCTCCTTAGGTGTATGCAGCCTTGCTCTTCAACTCCGTCTTTTGGCTGCACTGGTTTGGACAAATGGAATTTCCTATCTCAAGAACTTTGTGAGCCTTCAGTAGAACGATTCCTGCCCATTCAAGTTATGGGGATGGCAATACTCTTTCCCTCACAGTGCCAAATTGCACAGCCTGCATCCTGTTAGACTCCACGGGAGATACAAACTCAGCTCTTAAATGAGTAATAGCATAAACACTTACTGAAGGCAGAGATGACCTTTCCTACTAATATATTGTAGTGTCCATGTTTGTCCTAGTGTTTTTCTACAAGAGAATGACAACCCAAAGACATCACTTTTTTTTTTGTGATGCTTCATTAGATGGCAAGAATGATTTTACTTAGGAAATGATGTTTAATTTTTTTAAAAGCCCTTTCTTTCTCTTTATAGTCTGGAGCAAAAGCACACCACCTGCTCCAGATAATGGTACATCAGCTTGGGGTGAACCAAATGAAGCCAGCCCTGGGTGGGGTGACATGGATGAGACAGGAGCATCCTCTACAGGCTGGGGTAGCACCCCCTCCAGTGCTCCCAGTGCCATGAAACCCAGTGAGTACAGGCCAGTTTGGCCCCTGAAGGGTCCTCTGATTCTCTGGTGTGTTGGGTTACTGCATGGGGGCTTCAGCTCATTTTACTAAATTTAAATGGGCTCCAGAATCTTAGAACCATGAGAAAATAGGGTTGGTGTTGTTGGGCCTGACGAGGTCAAGGGATAGGTCCTGAACTTGCCAAGCCTGGGAATGATCCTGCTTTGGTGCTCACTGTCTGCCTTGTGTGGGTTTTCAACTTCCTTGTCTGAGAAATGGGAATAATGTGGATACTGCTCACTTCACAAGATACTTGGGAGAAATGTGCTTGGCAAACTTGAAAGCCAGTGTTGTGGCTGTATGAGTTGGGAATATCCTGAACTACAAAATTTATAATGTAAAATCCTCAGAAGGTCAGAATGTCCAGTTGCAGTACCTACCTGGAATGGGAATCAAGGCCATTGGCAGGATGATTCATGATATCTAAGAATTTAGGTTTTCTCTTCCCCACATGGTGCATTCTTACACCCTCAGATGTGGAATTGTATAATGTATCATTCTGAACAATGGTACTGATTGTCACACACCTGTGGAAAGTGATAGCAGAGAATCTTTTTTCCTTATTCCTTTGTCTTCCTGATTTTTCCAGGATGTCAAACATCCATACAGAGACACGATACCTCTAAGAGAGAATCTTCCCTTTGGCTTCCCTCTCTCCCTCCCTCCTCCCGCCCTCTCTGTCTGACTCTCTCCACTTCTTAATGTCTTCTTCATCCCTTTCTGTCTTTCTCCTCCTCCTTCTCCCTTTACTTTTTTCCTACCTCTCTGACTTAATTAGTCTGTCTGTGCGCGTGCGTGTGTGTGTGTATGTGTTAAATCCAGAATTTATAGTTTATAATCAGAGGAAGAAATTTGTGCTGTTTGACCCCAGACGGTGGATAAAGGAGCAGGTGCTCTGTATTTCATAGGAGATTTATTATTAGTCTTTATAAGGACAAATGTCCTCAAAATGAGAATAATCTGAAAGCAGGGTGGGAGTCCTTGAGGGTTGATAGAAGGAACTCTTGAAGCAAATGACTGACTCCTCCTTGGGGATCTCAGCAAAGAAACCTGGTTTGTCTTAGATCTAGCAGACTCTTGGTCAGAGACTCTGCCCTCTCAGACCCTGCAGTCACAACAGGCCAGATTTGAGAAACTGGTCAAATCTAATGGATTATTTCATATGCCCATTTTCAATTCAGCTTCTCCAAACTTTTCCCATGTCTTATTCTTTCTTTGAATAGCAATTTTATTGTGTTGTCACTTGGTTTCATTTTGTGAGTTAGTAAATCTACTAAAGAAGACAATCTTGGGGAATACCATATCAGTGAATGTTTGTTTATGCGGAATTCAAATAACACCATTACTTGGAGTATGCTCTTGTGGAACTGGAAAAACTTGGGCCTATCAGATAGAAAACTTAAAAATTAAGTAGCGTAAACTACTTAGAAATAAGTTGACATGTATTTAGTTTTGAAGGGTTGGTCACCTTTCACTTTATACAATAGATGTCATCTAGATTTTCCCTTTGACTTGACTGATAAAATCAGAGCTGAGTTTTTGTGGGGGAGAAGCCACTTTGTCAACTCATGTCCATATTCAAGTGAAACATTTTTTGATGGCAGAAGATAGGGTGCCCTCCAGTAGAAATCACACAAACCAAGACTCCCCCTTCTTCCATTCTTCCTGTTATCTTGACCCTCCTTCAGACTCAAGAGAATTGCTCTCCCACACAAGGTGCCCAAATGGATCATTAGAATGTCTCCTTTAGAGGATTTGCCGTGGTGCACTTCTCTAGATTCATGTGTGAATGTATGTGTATATGTCTGTGGCTAACCCAGGCCTTGACCCCAAAGCAAAACCGCCATGTTTGTAGTTTTAGGTCCCGTTGAACTCAGCTAGTGTCCCATTCTATTAATTCACCGAACAAAAACATTTTCCACTTTTAGAGTCTTTGAGGTAAATAGGATCTTGAAGGTCTGATGTTCTTGGGGTTGCCTAGTCTAAGCTCTACATGAAACCAGCAGCCTCTCTCCTGTGCCTCCACATCCATGACACAAATAGCCCCTTAGGTTTAGAAAGTAGAGATTGCCGAAAAGGTCTGCCTCTGTGGAGATGAGTTCTCCTAGAAACCTCCCTGCTTTAGGCCTAGCTCTTCCCTCTAGGGACAGGCAAGACCTGACCTTCAACTAAATTTCAAATGTCTTGCTCTATCTCCCTTTGCCCTCTAGGATGAACATCTCTGTCTGTCTATGTGAATGTGTGTATGTCTAACAGAGAGTGGTCTACCTAATTCTTAAATAATGGTGTTTTGTGTAGGTTTCTCCAGATCTTTGAATAAATGCTAGCCATTCTCTGAATGCAAAGTGAAGCATTGCCCACACATTTCCTACTTGTCTCAATCATACATTAGCACTTCTTTTTATGTAGCTAAAAGTCAGCCTTAAGAGCCTGTGGAAGCAGCTTTTAGTCAAAGGGAGAAAACATTTTCCCTATTTCACTATTTCATTATTAGTTCTTTCTGTCAGTGAGACAAGGCTTTTTACTGATCCCCCAGTCTTCGTTGGGGTACAGCAGCATTGAAGGACCTCACATGTAAGAGAGGACCCACTTTGCGGTGTGATAGAGCCCATCATATGGGAATCAGCCTGAGCAGCATTTGAATGGCCCTTTGTGGCTGTCATCACAGCTGTCATGTCTCCTCGAAACAGCAGTCAGCTATAATGGAATTGGGAACAGGCCAGAAAGTGCCATACTTACAGAACAAAGATTTAAATGATTTAACTTTTTTTTTTTTTTTTTTTTTTGGTTTTTGCAAGGCAAATGGGGTTAAGTAACTTGCCCAAACATGTCTAGGTAATTATTAAGTGTCTGAGACCAGATTTGAACCCAGGTACTCCTGACTCCAGGGCCGTGCTTTATCCATTGCGCCACCTAGCCACCCCAAATGATTTAATTTTATAGTTTTCCTTCATATACTATTTTCACATGTATAGTCTTTCTTCACATGTGATTTTAGGAAATAGTATTTTGAACGTAGATTTGATTTGCATTAACATAATTTTTTTCAAATTGAACTTATAACTATTCTAAAATATTTATTAAACAATTTAGCTTTAATCTAAAAGCTATTGAAGACCTCTTATTGTGGGGAGATTAGCATTGATCTTCTGTTTTTTTTATCTTGACATGATGAGGAAGTGCCAGAGTAGGAAATCAAGGGAACCTTGAATAGCCTCCCATTTGCTACCCACCTTTTCCCCTCTTTCTCACCCATCCTCTCCTAAATTGTCTCATTTTCTCTGCCCAAGGCCCCATTCACCTCTAACAAATTTTCATAGCTCTACTTGGCATCACTGCCCTCTACATTCTCTTTTCTTCTTCTACAGTCAATATTTCTTGACCCTCGTTTCTCCTCCTCTTCATTTCTGTGGGATCCCAGGTTTGTGGTACTCAGAATCTTGTCCAGACAGATCCCCCCAATACACTCATAACCCAGGATGGGCAGAGGTCCTAACTGAGGGTTGCTTCTTCCTCCACATCATGTTGTCTTTCCACCTCAGTTTCCTTCTCCACAAAATGGTGACACAGTTTGTACCCCACATGTCTCTTGGCTCAGTGGAACAAGTGCTCAGTGAGTAGGTCTAGTGAAGCTTTTCTAGAGAAGGGAACCATGACACATTTTTGTGTTAAACTTGGCTTTGGCAAGGCAGCCCTCTGTTGAAGTCTCTCTAATTTCCCTGGCCATGACTACTGAATGTTGAATTTTTTTTTTCCTTAAAGACTCCAAATCTATGCAAGATGGATGGGGGGAGAGTGATGGGCCAGTGACAGGGACCCGCCATCCCAGCTGGGAAGAAGATGATGATGGAGGAGTTTGGAACACCGCAGGCTCTCAGGGAAGCAGCTCCTCTCATAATTCAGCAGGCTGGGGACAAGGAGGAAAGAAACAACAAATGAAGGTAAAAGGGATTGGGAGGGGAGAGGATCAATCCAAATTTGCTGTTTCTATTAGGTTCATTCATAGAATGGTTGGAAAAGTGGAAATTTAATTCATGGTTTCTCAGAAGGTGGTAGGTTTGATTCTTTTTTTTTTTTTTTTTTTTGATCTGTGTTATGCATTACCATGGCCAAAGAATTCATTGCAGCAGGGTGATCAGTTAGCCATGGGTTAACCATGATAGAAATTTTAAGAGCATTCAGTGATATAAAGTCTTGATTTTATTTATCCTTTTCCTATTATTATCATCTCCTAATCTACTATTCTGATTTCTTTGACTAACTGCTCTGTACTTTGAGGATGGATGAAATTATTCTTGATAATACATGATGGACACCTAAGCATAAGCAAAAGGTTTGCCATTCTGAGCCATACTGGTTTCTTATTTAGAAATTGTTGAAGTAATTGGATGAAAGGATTTAAAGCTGAATAGATCTTAGAAATCCTCTATTCTTCTCCCTCATTTTAGCCATGAAAGGGACTTGCCCAGAAGTAAATAGCAGATCTAGGTAGCTACCCCCCCCCCAGTTCTTGTCTCCAAGTGCATGGTTATTAGATGAAGAGTATAAAGTGTTTACAAAGAGGAGAAATGAGGGCAAACAAGGTGGTGAAGTGGATAGAGCCCCAGTTCTAGGGTCAGGAGGACTTGAGTTCCAATTCGATCACAGACACTTGATGTTTACTAGCTGTGTAACTGGGGCAAGTTACTTAACCCCTTTGCCATGTCCCCCAAAAAGAGAGAGAGAGAGAGGAACTGGATCTTGTAGTTGAAGATCTATATCCTGAAATTAAGATTAATGGAAAAACAAGATTAAAGTTGTTTCCCCTTCAAACTGATGTTCACCTTTCAGAATTAGATGATGCTAACTATGTTTGATGTGTCAAGAGTCATGTTTATACTATTTTGGTTCCTTCATTAGAAAGTTAGAATCATATTTTCTATAGAATCTGTAATTTTGTCCCTCTGAATCCCTCTCCACAACATAAATTATTGTTCCTCTAGCCATAGTTGATAATCTTTGTGAATTTAGTGGACAAAAAAACTGGTCATTCTGTGGCCAGCCACGCTTGCATTCAGCATTTTCAAGTTGAGCTAGCTGGGTCCATCGCCAGTGCCGCATCCGATAGCTTTCGTCTTTGGATGGGCAGGGCAGAATCTGCCTTCTTCTGGCATAACTTTAAGAAAAATAAATTTGTATTGGTGTCTTGTCTCCACGTAGCCTACATTTTCCCTGGTGTTCCTTTCTTTTGCACCTTCCAGGGAGACAGCCCTTATTTTTGACAAAGAATAAAAAAGAGGGGAGAGGCATTCAGCAAAATTAGAATCACATAGTAAAAATATGAGACTGTAAGCTCTGGTCCACCCCTAATTGTCTGCCTCCACAAAGAAGGGAGCAGAAGGCAGATTCTAAGAATGTGGCTCCCCCTCACCGGACTGTATTTATGAGACATCAGAGGAAGACCTTAGGAAAGAAGCCTAACACATTAGGAAAACTGACCTCCTTTGTTAATTGTTTAAATGTAAATGTAGCCCCAGAATGCCCTTCTCAGATTGCAGTAAATACTCAGCTGTTTTCCCTCTATCCTTTATAAATGCCTTTCCCTCTGGTCCTTTATAAAACAACATCATTGTTATTATTTTAACAAGAATGAAAAGAGGTGACCCTTTATTTAACTTTTCTTAGTTAATTTATTAATCAACAAGCATTAATTATTTGAGCCCTCAACACTATATTTGAATCTTATCGTGTTATTGTGGGGATAATCCAAACAGCTTGGGAAATGGGTAGAGGTTTCCTCTTGAGGGGGTTATCACTTGAATTGGATTCTGAAGAAAACTTGGATTCTCTGAGTTAGAGCTGAAGAGTATGACTGGAAGTCCAAAGATTCTGCTTCCAACCAACTCCTTGTCTGTCATGTAGTTTCTTTGTGTATTGAACCTGAGGCTTTTCCCAGCTAAAGTCTTAGGATCCTTTGTGACTGTGCTATTCTAATAGCCTGAGTGGTAATTGAGACCAGGAGACATGTTTTTGTTTGTTTGTTTGTTTTTTGCAAGGCAATGGGGTTAAGTAACTTGCCCAAGGTCACACAGCTAGGTAATTATTAAGTGTCTGAAGCTGGATTTGAACTCAGGTCCTCCTGACTCCAGAGCCAGTGCTCTATCCACTGCACCACCTAGCTACCCCCTGGAGGCATACATGTTTTTAACAAAATTTACATTTAATTTTGCATCCTGGAGAATGACTGAATAATTATCCTGAGTTCTTCCAGAAACCTGCCCAGGAACCACTGCTGTTGCTAGGGAGGGGCATATGCTCTGAAAGGTATTCTGCCAAGCAAGCATCTATCTTTCTATCTCCAGCCAATCTAGTGACATTGGTGAATGGGTGCTACAGGCCTTCCATGATCAGCAGCCAACTCTGAATTTAGAGAAGGACTTCTTAACTGGTTTTTGGAGAGGGGGAGATGGACCTCTATTAAAATGATAGATCTAAGACTGAAAGGGAGGGACTGTAGAAGCCATTAAATCCAAATTCCTTTTACTAATTAAAAAGATAAGAAGCACTGAAGCTAAATGACTTGCCCAGGATACACAACAAAAAAGTGTCAGAGACATATTTGAGATTTTTTTACATAAAAATATTATTTTTATTATTTATTTTAAATGCATGTATATATATATTATATATATAAAACTTCATTTTAAAATTTATAAAATTATAAATTTAGGTTCTTATTGGAAGGTATTAATGTATATCAAAGTAATAGGTTAAAGAATTTGAAGTTGAAAAGATATTAAAAATCCTCTATTCTTCTCCCTCATTTTGGCCATGAAGGGACTTACACAAAGGTGTAAAGTAAATAGCAAATCTAGGTAGCCAACCCCATTTCTTTACTCCAAATACATGGTTATTAGATGAAGAATATACAGTATTTATAAAAAAGGAGAAATTAAGGGCACCTAGATGGTACAGTAGATAGAGCACTAGCCTTGGAGTCAGAAAGACCTGAGTTCAAATCAAATCAGAATTCATTTTAGTTTAATTTCAAAGATAAATCTATAACCTGCTGTATTCTCGAAACTTATCTTATAAGAAAATAATTAAACTTTCTGAATCCTAGTTAACCACCTTTTCCTCATTTCCTAAGATTAGAGCTACTCCACTCATTGAGAACACAAGAAAAGTGAAACTCATTGCATTCATGTATGGTCTATCAAAACTAATCTCCACGATGGCCATGTTCAAAAATATTTATCTATCTCATTCTGCAGTCTTAGTTCTTTGCTACTCTTTCAGGGGGTGGGTGGGCTATTTTATCATTAGTTCTCTGGGTTCCTGCTTGACCATTATGCTGATAATTCAACACAGCAATTCATATTCCAATTGGTCATCTACAACTTGTTCATTCATTCCCCAGCGTATGAGTCTTCCTTCAGCCTTCCCTTCTTTGCCCACTTCGAGCTATCAATAATTGGTCTGTCAATCATTAGAGAGTGTTGGCTTAAGTCTGATATTTCTTTTAATTAGTGCTCCCTCTGATTCTCCCTTACTCCTTTTCTTCTTTCCTTTTTTCACTACTGAGTTAGATATATTTCTGTACTCAACTCTGTGTGTGTGTGTGTGTGTGTCTTCCTCCTCCTTTTGACCAATTAGGATGAGAGTGAGGTTCAAGTGTCAGCCCCTCCTTTCCACTATCTCCTCCCCCTCTGTATATATATTTATATGCACATATGATGTGAGATAATTTTTGCTAACCTTTTTTTCCTCCTCTGCCATGTATTCCTCTCTTTCTATTATTTTTCTTCAACAAGACATAATAAAACTACTCCGTAGCCTTGTCTAATTAGACTCCCTCTATGACCCCTGTTGATAGAATTCAAAGGGACACGCTATCCTCTCCCCATATTTGAATTTGTTTAATTTTATTGTTGTTCATCCAGTTTTCTCTTGACTCTTACGTTTAAACTTCAGAGTTTTCTCCATAACTCTGGTCTTTCCATCAAGAATGCTTGAAAGTTCTCTTTTTCACTAAAGGTCTGTCCTTTTCAAATCCTGTAGCATTATAATTAATTTTTCTGATTAAGTCATTCTTGACTGTAAAGTTCAACTCTTTTTGCCTTTTGAAGCATCACATTACAAGTTCTCACTAATGTTAGAGTGGTGGCTACTAAACTATGTGTAATCCTGTCTGGCTCCTCCTAGTTTGAATTCCTTATGTCTGCTTCTTGCTTTAATTTTTCTCTGACCTGGAAATCCTGGATTTGGGCAGTGAAGTTCTTAGGAGTTTTTATATTGCATTTTCTTTGAGGAAGTGACTGGGAGATCTTTCTCTTTCTACTTTATCCTTTGGTTCTAAGAATTCCAGGCAATTTTCTTTTAAGATTCCTTGAAATAGAATATCTAAACTTTTTTTGGTCATGGTAGTCAGATAGGACAATTGTTCTTAAATTGTTTTCTCCTTAATCTGTTCTCCAGGTCAGGTTTTTTTTTTTTTTTTTTTTTTTTTTTGCTGTGATTGATTTTCTTATAGTTTTTCAGTCAGTTGAATTTGTTTCTATATTTCCTGTTGCCTCATGGAATCACTGGCTTCTATTTGAATCACTAATTTTCAGGGAATTTGTTGCTTGGGCAAAATCTTCTACCTTTCATGCCAAGTTGTCTGTTAATTATCTTTCCAATTCTTTCTTCCACAGCTTTCTTTTCCAGTTTCTTCCTCAAGTGCTCTCATTTCACTTATAAAATCGTTTATGTATAGCTTTTTTTTAAAACTACTCCTTCTCTTCTAGGAATTCTAGTTGACTTTGTGCCCAGGCTGTGTTTTCCTCTGAAATTTTGCTTGTAGTTGTTGTTGGAATCATTATCAAGTTTGTGTCTTGAGCTTCCCTGCATTGTTATAAAAATTCATTAGGTTGGGAGTCTTTATTTGTGTCTGTCCTTCCAGCCTCCTTTCTGACTTGAGATCAGGGTAGGTAGGTAGGATTGGACTCTGTACACTTCTGGAGGGAAAGTCTGGGCTGAGTATTGAATATGCTATTGTTTTGGGGTCTCGGGACAGTTCAGCCTAGAGACTTAGAAAAGCTATCAGTGCTCCCAGAATGGTCTCATCCAGAGCAGAATCTTGATTGCTCTGAAGAGTAGATGCTGCTGGAATGGGCCTTTATTAGGCAGTGGGAGAAATGGTGGGGGATCAGAGCATCAGAATGATAGTTTCCCTTTTGGTCTGAGATTGTAACCCTGGTTAGTACCCTACAGCCTGGGCTAGAGCTGAAAGTGAGACCCTGTTCTGAGATCTGAGTTCTGGGGTCCAGGCCACATGGTTGATGCTGCTGGTGACAGTGGCAGCAACTTCTGAACTAACTCCTTTCTCAGTAAACTGCCCAGGGCCTTCCTACCCAAAAGTGCCACTGCTCTTCTCACTCCACCTCAGGACTAGGTAATGGGCAGCAGAGATGTCAGATTAGCCTGGCATGGGTTTTGAGACCTCTTGCTCCAGTGTATAACCTCTTATTGGGCACTGGCTTGTTCTATTGGTGGGTCCTACTGGCCTGACCCAAACCCTTGCTGGGACTTCTAAATTTCCCCATCAGAATTTGATGTGACATTCTCTAGATCTGTTGGGAGGAGTTTGTGGAGAGAGGAGGTCGCTCACTGCTTTGCTTCTCACTCCTTGGCCATCTCATGAATCCAGTACACTCTCTGTTTGCGTCATCAGGTGGTAGAAGGAGCTGACGTCAATGAACTTCTCCTTGAATTCCCATCAGAGAGAAAGGAGTCTTGGAATTAGTTCCTTTTTAAATCATGTGGGCTGTCAGCTCATCCATTCTCCTTTCTCCCAACTTGGGGGAAACTTGAATTCTAGAGAACACACCCCAGGGAAATGGAGAATGCCAAGCCAGAAAATGCTATTGTCAAAAACATGCTATCTGCTTCCTACAATTTAATTGATTTCAAATTCCACACACCAGGGAACTGGCTAGTTTGGAAGTCAGTCAGTCAGCTTTGTGTGGTCTAAATGAGCCAAATGGGGCTAAAAGCTGTGCTTGCATCACCAGAGCATAGTCGTCCGAGGCAGACAAGCACAGGCTCAGGTCTTCATTGTAATGAGTCGGCAAAAGGTTTTTCTTGTCTTGACATGGTGTGTTTCATGTATGTTTCTATAGTGTTCACTCAAAGGCGGAAACAGTGACTCCTGGATGAACCCTATTGCCAAGCAGTTTTCAAATATGGGATTGCTGGTAAGTCTTATTCCTCCTCCATCCCAGGGAATGCGGTTTCTCATTTCTGTTCACCCTGTGCCACAGAGGCACAGGGTGGATTTGTGCTAGACTGGTACCCCTTCCAGCTGGAAAGGGGAAAGGATGGTACCTCTGTTGTGATCATCCCACTTGTCTTGGGCTTTAAATTAGTTGTCATTTCCCAGTGTTCATAATAGAAAATCCTCCTGGCCATCATGATACCAGATTTCCCCTTGTTCTTTTCAGAAATAAACCAGGGCTTGGATAAAAGTGTGGGATTCATATGTTTGTGTCTTGGGGGGGGGGGGGCAGAAAGCACATTTCTCTGTGCCAGAAGAAGAATGGCTTTCAGGATTTGATGACTTGACAAGTCATAAGAAAGAGTTGTTACAGACTGGCAACTTATCTCCAAATTTGATCCCAGGGCTCATGGTGTTGTAGCACAGTGGTTTGTTTTTCCCGCCACTGTTTATTCAACTCTTCCTCTCAGCCTCTTGTGAAAATGGAATTCCATTTACCCAAAGGAACTGGTTATAGTCATGTTGCTTTATATTCAGGTTGGGTTGAAGCTTTATCCAGCCCTTTCTCCCTCCTTCATTAAGTGCCCTGGAATTCCTTTCTGCCTCCCTTTACTGATGGCTGACTGCCTCCTCTTTTCCAGCATCCGTCTACACTTGACTAGCTCTCATTTGTCTTTCCTTTTTCAGAGTCAAGCTGAGGACAGCCCAGGCAGTAAGATGGATTTGTCTGTAGGTGTGTATTGCCATTATTGTTACTATTATCATGATACAGAATGTACTCGTTTCTATTCCATCATCTGAGATTTCTTCTAGCAGGGAAGGCTTGAGGAGGGAATGAATTGTAGGCTGTAATAAGGGGGGGCCTTCAAAGTCTCGCTAGTGCAGCTTGCTTTAAGATCCCTCAGGCATCCCTCCTGTGTGATTTGTCCAGCCACTAAACAAACTCTGGACCTTTTCAGGGAGTCCATGGGCAGGGATGGGAAAAGATTTTTTCTCTGGGTTTTACTATAATTGATTTCCTTTATAATCCTGAAGACTTGATTTTATGCTTTTCAGAAATAATTCTTAGAGTCCATGATACACAAGATGTTAAAGAGCCTTCCAATGTGAGGGGTCCAAAGAGGGTGCAGTCCTTAAGGATATTGTGAGGATATTGCAAACTTGTTAGAGACATACATAAATACACAAGAATACCTGGTGGTGGGTCAGTTGAGTGGTGGGTATCTGTTGGACCTCTCCAAGGGAGGAGATGGGTGGAGATGATGGAGGCAGGAGCTCCAGGCTGGGTTTTGGAGCTTGGTAAACAGCTTCAGAGGTGCAGTTGAGTGAGGGGTTTTACTAAGTCCCATGGGGACTTGTGTTCTGGGGAACGGTGAATGGAGTCATTTGACTAGATTTCAAAGAGTTTATGGGAGGGGGAAGAGATCCAGAAATGCACAAAAGCCCTAATTTTCAAAACTTCTGCAAATGTTTAGTTTTAGTTATATTAAAATCAAGTTGTCTTAACTTTCATGATCACTCTGAAATCTTTAATATTTTGATCAAGAATTGATATGCATTGAAATAATTTTGGAAATTGAGATATTTCACCTGTTTCTATGATTTTTGGAATTTTTTTCCTACCTTTTGAATCATAAAATAGCAAATGGCCCAGTAAGGGAATAGATTGTTGACCACTGACCATATCTTTTTTTCTCATCGCCTCTTCAGGGAGCCTTCCTGATAAGAAGTTTGAGGTGGACAAACGAGCCATGAATCTCGGGGACTTTAATGATATCATGAGGAAGGATAGATCTGGGTTCCGTCCACCTAATTCCAAAGACATGGGAACCACAGATAGCGGGCCTTACTTTGAGAAGGTGAGGGTAATTCTTCACAGTGACAACTTATACATGAGAAGCATTTGAATTTTCATCAGGTGATTGACTCTAGTAAGGAGCTCGACACCTACACTGACCCTGTGAAATGACAGCTTTGGCCCCACGGACATGACGGGAAGTTAGAGGTGGCCTGGCACATTTCACAGAAGTGGATCATTGTGAGACAATGTGAAAAAAAAAAGTGGTTGTGACCGAGGGGTATCTCGATCATCCTACGCTGTGAGCATTTCTTCTGGCTGTTTGATGTGGGCCGTTTACCAAAAATTGGCCATCCTCGTTTACCTTTTCTCTGAAGGTGGCTGGCAAATTTCTCCCTTTGCTCTTTAGAGAAACTTGCTGGTTACCTGCATTTTCTGTCTTTTTTTTTTTAAAGCTGTATAACTTACATTTTGTGAATTCCTTTCACCAGTCTGAATAAGCATCCCTTGTAGTCTACATTGCTTGAATTCATGGTTTCTGGGGGGAGTTGGCCAGGCTCAGAATATTTCTTTTCAGTTAATTTCATTTTAGACTTCCAGATTATTGTCAAACTAAGGCCAGAAATCGGCATTAGGCACTGATGGTATCCAAGAAGAAGCATTTGCTGATTTTCCTTGTTCTTCACAGTACCGTAAATGTGCTGAAATAGCTCCAAGCCAGCTTCTGATAGGGAGCATCAGTGTTGGTCCAGATGTCCAGACCTTGACTCACAGGGTCCCTGGACTTCTGTGAGTGTTAATCAGTATCAGATGTAGATACAGACATGTTTCTCAGTAAATTTATCTTCCACCTCTCAGCAAAATGAGTCACAAACGGGAAGGTAAAGAACAGCCTGGCCACTGACTGCAATGGGTCTGTCAGGCAGAGTGGCTGAGCTGGTCAGATGAATGTGGGGCCTTGTTGTCACTTATGGACACTAACTTGGCTTGTTGCTGCTGTTTCTCTCTTCCGCCCCCCCCCTTGCCTTCTGTCGCTTCACTAACCAACCCACCCTGGGATTGGCTAACGCCTGCTCTCCAGCTGACTTTGCCTTTCTCCAATCAAGACGGGTGCCTTGGGGATGAGGCTCCCTGCTCTCCCTTCTCCCCTTCTCCCAGCTACAAACTGTCTCCCTCTGGCTCCACAGCACCCAACGTCAGCCTGGGGGCAATCGGCACAGGGCTCAACCCCCAAAACTTCGCTGCTAGACAAGTAAGAAGGTCTCTCCATTGTATCACTGGGACTTGGACTGGGAGCTGGCCTTGGTCCTGCTCTGTACTTGAAAAGGCACCATTGGTCAGTCTGGGGGCCTCTGGGCTGCTGAGCATGTGACATGAGAGGAAGGATAGATTGCAGTCCTTTTCAGTCCTTCAGTTCAGCTTGAGCTTCTTGGAGTCAACAGACTTATGTTAGTAGTAGGCCAGAGTGTCGTGTTTCTTAGGAATTTCAAGTCTGTGACCAAGTCCACCATCTGAAGATGATTGAGGGAGATACCAGGAAGATGCCTTGGGGCAGGACCAAGGACCAACCTAGATGACACTTTTAAAAAAAAAAAAACAGATTAGATACAGAATATTTCCCAGGTGCTTTTCAGTGCAGTCTGCCTAAGTTTGGGAAGAACTATTGCCTGAGAGAGAGAGAAAATACTTGAAAATAACTACTGTTGACTTGTAAAAGAAGTCTCAGGTGCCTCAGTGGCCTTCTGCCCAGACCCGTGAAGGCTAGCACCAGAATACAAATAGACATTATTTCTGAGTGGAGGGAGTGCAGAGGAGATGGAGGGGTGGGGAGCCCGGTGTGCTTTTGCTACTGCCACCCAGGATTTGGACTATTGGGCTGCAGTGGGTAGCCCCTGGTAGAAATGGAGGAGAGCCCAGGCTGGTGTTTCACTGTGCTTTAGGTTTTTACCATCATAATGGCAAAGACGATTTCCTTTCTTTACAGCCTATCTCTGGTCGCAGCCTTCGGACCTCCCTCCTATCTCTTATTTGATGTTTACTCTTACATTTTTTTTTGAATGGTTTCTACAAGGCTACTCTGTGATCTGGATTATTCAGGCCACGTATCACACTGTAAAAGTCTTCATTGCTGTTATTGGAGTGCACCTAAGTAGACCTTCCAGGGTTCCAGGAATTTGTAATGATGTCCACTCAGCTCCAACATCAACTTGCTCTGAATACTGCTGTGAAGTCTTAAATAATGGCAAAAATGCAAAACCAATGAGTCACAGTGAAATGATCCCTAATAAAGGTTGTTCTCTTTTCCCCTTTGAAAGCACATTCATTTTCACTGTTGGAAATGCAACAAACCTAGTCATCTTAACAGGCTAGAAAGAGTTTAGCAGAGTCTGGAACATGTGAGGCACTTAAATACTTCTCTTCCTCATCCTAATCTGGTGATTTTTTTTTTCAGTTTAAAGAATTTTTCACTTTTTTTTGTTCTTGTCAAAATATATTCCTTCCCTGCCCACCAAACGATTCTTTTTTTTTAAACAACAAATCAGAAGAAAAATAGAGTTCCATCAAATCAACCAACAACAACAGATAGATTCTGACAATGTACATACCATTCCATACCCATGGTCTCCCACCTCACAATGATGGAACGGAGAGTCATTTTTTTTTTGCCTTTTCTCCAGGATTAAGCTTGATCATGATCCTCACAAAACCTTCCATCTTGTTGCATTCTTCCTTCTGTTGATGTTGTTTTCCTGATTCTGCTGACTTCCCTCATATCATTCATGGAAGTCCTTCTTTCTAACAGGAGCACAGTTCAATCCCATTCTTGATGTATCATTTTATTCAGTCCATAGGTACCAGCTTTGGTTCTGCTTCTCTGTGACCACAGAAAATACAACAGAACATTTCCGTGCCTCTGCAGCTTGCTTGGGGTCTGTACCTCAAGTAGGGTCACAGAGCCAAGAGACAGGGGCCTACTTTTCAGAACCTGTCTACATCCTGTCCTGATTTTGCAAGGGTACTCTCATTTAGTTGCAGTTGCTGTAGATTAGTTTCATGATAGGAAGAGGTTTACCCTCCTCCTAGAAGCTTGTCTGTGGGTCCAGAGAGGTTCCTTTAGGAAGTTTCCAAAAGAACACTTCGAAGCACTAAAGAGGAGGGCAATTAGCTGTCCTAGGTTTTCATGCTTTATTGTGTTAGGCAATAGACATTTTCCAGCTAAAATACTTTTTTACTAAAGTTAATGCTTGAAACATGGTCTCCCTTGTCTCTGAATCCTGGTAGTTTTCCTCCATGGTGCCTTTCTGGTATCTGTACCCACTCAGGCAGGGAAGAGTAGTACCTCCTGGGTATTAGTTTGCCTCTGCTCCCTTCATCCCTTGGCCTCCCCCAGCACATTCTCCTACTCCAATCACCTGAGTTATCATCCCCTGACACAGAGGATCCTCCAAGGGGGTTCTCCTCCCCTAGATTTCTCCAGGCAGTCTCCTTGCTATAGGTTTTCAACTGCCTCCTTAATGAATCACACCATTCCCCAGTCAGAGTTCCTCATTTTCTTTTAGGTTTTTCTGATAGTCCTTCTCAAGCATCAAGTTTTTAGATCTTCTGTGGGTGATCATTGGGTTTTCCGATTCCTTTGACCCCAAGTCCAATCAACTGACTTGCCTATTCTCCCTTTGCTGGCTCCCCCATCCCTCTCTGGCCTCATCTCATGGGATTGCATGTTGTCTTCCAGACACACTGATCCACTCTCTAGTCTCCCATCTTGCCTTGACCCCACTTGACTTGGTGCATTCACTTATATGAACCTCAGCAGCCTGCCCCCCGTCTGTTTGTGGTGGACGCTCTTCCCTAAAAGCATTCTCCCCCTCTCGCCAGCCCCCATCCCCAGGTTTCTCAACCACTTACCATGTCCTCCCTTTTATCTTAGTGATTTGGGTACTTTTCTTGGCTGTATTATTGGATTGACTTGTGAATACAACAATAGACATTGGGTCTCTTTTTGCATCCCCCACTGCCTTATGCAAAGGAGGCATTTGATATTTGTTGTTGGTCCTATTGAAGATCTCAGCATCTTAGTTCCAAAAGGGGGGGTGGGGTGGGCTCAGATCCAGAAGAACCTGCCTTTCTTCCCCCAAGCACTGACAAAGCTCTGTAGCTTAGACAGACTAGGAGTTTTTTTTAATACTTTAGAAATCTGACAGATGATGAGTTTTGATATTCATCTCATTATTCCATTTGAGAATAATTTAGGTTTTTAGTCAAACCAATGCTTATAAATAGAGAAAATGGTGGTATTCTTTACAAATAATACCCCAAAAATGTCAAATGTTGAGCAAGCTAGAGGAGATGATGTTCTTTAAGGCATCAGGCCCGTGTCAGTTCTTGAAGGTGGCCCTAAGCTTAGAAGCTTACTCATTTGGGGATTTTTCTACTCCCTGGACCCTTGGTTAGGTCAGGCCTGGGAGTTAGGCCGGTGCTTTTCCTGCCGAAAATAAACAAAGTTCTTTGACTCTCCTTTTCTTGCAGGGTGGCAATCATGGTTTGTTTGGAAATAGCACAGCACAATCGCGGGGCATGCACACACCGGTGCAGCCGCTAAACTCTTCCCCTAATCTACGGGCACAAGTGCCTCCCCAGTTTATTTCTCCCCAGGTAAGCAGTTTGATGATTCTGCCTCTTTGACATTTAGGCCACACAAATGTGCTTATGAGCTCAAATAGTTAATGTGGAAGTTAAAGTCCTCCTACCTGCCAGGATTGGTCATTGATGGGTGTCCAGGATGGCAAGTCATCGGTGTTAGAGTAAATTACAAATCTCACTATTGGTTTTTGCTATGTCAAAATAAGAGAAAACATTGAATATCCTGAATTAGAAAAATTCTAGTTTAAAACGAAATCAAATATTGATTGTCTCTTTTGTGAAGAGTATGACACCATCATTAGGGAAAATGCTGTAGAGCCGGCTGTAGTAATAGAAGGTTTAGCTCAACCAGAACAACTCTGCAGTGCCATCCTTTCTGAGCTGCTTTGTCTTCGGACTGGTGATTATGTACCTGAAAAGATGAGGCTGCTGCCCAAAAGCCACCAGACTTGACTTCTGCCTGTGTGACCTTGGGCACTGCTGATGATTGGTCAGACTCATCCATACTGATCCTCCCATCCCTGCCCCAGGGGTTACTGCTGAGGCTGAGATGGGAGGAGGAACAGAGACAGGTGAATAGGTCCAGAAGAGGGGAGGGCAGGGGGAATGGCGGGGAGATGGCGAGGAGGACCTTGGCTTCCTTCGTGTCAGGTCGCAAGGTGATTACTGTTAGCCAAGGGGCTGCTGGGGAAGTGAACTTTAGCTCTTCCATGCCTGGGGAGCTCAAGGCCTTATCCCCAAGCTTCTGGAGGACCCCTGCTCTTTCTCTTGGAGTAGGGAAGGGTCTCTAGAACCTCTGCTCTGACATGACCGCTTTCATATTGTTGCATGTAACATCTGGATGTGCACTTTGTGTAGGCCATACATACAACCTGCTTTTACCCAGGATTTCAACACCGTCCAATCCAACTCTTGAGGGAGCTGAAGCCCTAGCGTGTCTGGCAGTGTGCCCGAGATTGGGGAAGGGAGATAGTGAGGGATGAGTAGAATCCAACTGAAGGGCCTCTGTTGCCTGGCTTGAGAGTCAGCTTCCAGCTTTGAGAAGAGGGCAGTTGTTAGTCCTTTCCTCCCTTGTGCACTAGAGAAGGCCACAAGGCTTGGAATCGGGAGCCCGCTGCCCACCTGCCCCTGACCATTATCGTGCCTCATTTTCCTTTTATATGAAATGGGGATCATAATGCACTGTTTCCTGCAACTAAAAAAGCTAGAAAAAGAACACATTAAAAAATCCCAATTAAATAGCAAATTATTGGTATTTGAAATAAAATTGAAAGAAAACCATTGAACTCAAATAAAACTGAGTTGATTTTATGGGAAAAAAAACAATAAAATAGATGAACCTTGGTTATCTGATTTAAAAAAAGAGAGAGAAAAGCCAGAATACTGGAATCAAAAATGAAAAGGGTGAACTTGCCACTAATGAAGAGTAAATTATAGTGATAATTTGGTGCTGTTTTGCCCAATTGTATACTATTAAATTTGACACTCTTAAGTAAAATGGATGAATATTTCCTAAAATATAAACTTCCCATATCAACAGAAGAGGAAATAAAATACTTTAAATAACCCCATTTCAGAAAAAAATTAAAGATATCATCAATAAACTCCCTAAGAAAAAAATCTCAGACCAAGATGTATTTACAAGTGAATTCTACTAAACATTTAAGAAACAATTAATTCCAATTCTTTATAAACTATTTTTAAAAATTGGAATTCTGCCAAATTCCTTTTATTATACTAGAATGGTGTTCATACTTAAACCAGGAAGAGCCAAAACAAAGAAAATTATGGTTTAATCTGCCTAATGAACATTGTTGCAAATATTTTAATAAAATTTTAGAAAAGATTACAAGTTATTATAGAATTCTACACCGTGATCAGGTAGGCAGGGATGGTTCAATATTAGGAAAACAATCAACATAATTGACTATATCAATAATAAGAAACTGCCTCTTATATCAAGTGAAAAATGGCTTAAACTGGGATTCACACAAGTCCCTTCACCTGTGTCCACTGGCCTGTTGTGTGTCTTCTTCACTTATGTCATGGGCTTCCCAAGTCACCGGGTTCCTGATTATTGAGCTGGAAGGGAAAGATTTTTGTAAATGGCCCTTTATCCTGGATACATCCAGTTTATTGAATTTGTTGTCCTAATCCCAAGGTGAAGGAGGGGGTTTGTTGTCTCTTGGCCTGAACTATTCTGAGATCTTTGTTCATTACCATTGCCTTTTTAATGACTAATTTTCTTTTCTTTTTTTTTTTTATCATTGCCTTTTGTTTGTATTGTACACTTATTTCCTCTTTAATTCCCACTATCACCACTGAATCCTTGAATCCAAAACAGTTTCAGGAAAGCCCACTCAATTGGCTTTTGCTTGTGATAGACTCTGATCTTGTCCCTGCACCTGAACCAGTCACTTGCTTCTCCACCTCAGTGATCTGAAACCTTTCACCTCTATTGAGAGGTGCAAGGTTTGTTTCCTTAGCAATTCTCCCAGAGAGAGATTGTTGATTACAAACCATTGGCTTGTTTTTTTACTTGTCTTTAATGTTTTTATTGTTAATATAAGTCATATAATTGTATGCTTTAGGTATGTAATTGTCATGGATTTACTTTCCTCATTCTTATCCCTCCAAACAAATCTCCTATTTCTCTGAATTATATGAACCTCTTAAGGAATCTCTGATTTCTAGTCTAGTCCCACTCAATTACGTTTTTTTTTTTTAATTTAAATCAGTGCAGTTAAGTGGCTTGCCCAAGGTCATAGCTAGTCAATTATTAAGTGTCTGAGTCTGGATTTGAACTTAGATCCTCCTGACTCTAGGGCTGATGTTCTATACACTGCACCACCTAGCTGCCCCCACTGAATTATTTTTTAACATTATTGCCAGTGTTGCTTATTTTTTTTTTTTGACAGTATGAATTTCTTTTAGGTTCACTTTGCTCTAACCCATGTGTAGTATTAAACATGGATTGATAAGAAAAATTCCAATTTGTTGTCATTCCTTTCTAAACTTTTGTTATCATGTTATATTGATATTCTCTATCTCCTGTCTTATTTGTTGTTGTTCAGTGAGTCATTCAGTTGTTTCCAACTCCATGCAACCCTGTTTGGGGTTTCCTTGGAAAGATAAGGTGGGTTTGTTATTTCTTCTTACAACTCATTTTTATAGATGAGGAAACTGAGGCAAATAGGGTGAAATGACTTGCCCACAGACACATAGGACTTTGATTTGAACTCAGGCCCTTCTGGCTGGGGCTTTATGTGCAGTGGTGTGAATCATAATCCATCTTCACCTTCTCATCTTGTTTGTACTCTTTTGTGTGTGTCCTCCCATAACCATTCCTCAGGGAGTCTGTCTGTCCACCAGGCTGTTCTCTTAGATCAGGACAGTGGAAGGTTATGACTCTCTAGACAATGACCTGGCCTGCCTCTGCTGCTCCTCCTAGATACTCAGCATCTCCTCTACAGGATTCTTGGTTAGAAGGTGATGCAGCCTACTCACACTAGCCTCACACCAACATAGGATGATGTACAACTTTAATTCTTTGAAACTAGGTGTTCTGTGACTCACGGTTGTACTGTAGAAATCACCCACCTGTGTCTTTTCTGTTTTCTACTCAAAACATCTGGTGCACTCACCCAGTCAGGTGGCAGGTCCAGGCCCTGGAATATTAGAAGACCCTGTTTGCCGGTAGGCTCTCCTCACTCCAATTCATATTTCACACCGAGTGGACTTCCCCAAAGCCCCAGTCCCTCCCCATGAACCCCACACATAAACAACTCTGGTGGCCCCTCTTGGCTCTAGGATGACACCAACTCCTTAGCTTGGCATTCAAAACTCTTCTCATCTTACTTCTCCCTTTCCAGTCTTCTTACATTCTTAATTCCTTTCTGTTCAATCAGCAAATCTACTGTCTTTTCTCTCACACATGTTCCTCTTTATCTCCTGTCGTTATACCCACCCCAGCCCCCATAGTGGACCTGGAGTACACTTCTTCCTCATCTCCATCTCTTCAAATACCTGGCGGACTCCAAATTGTTGTCCAATAACTTCTTGTACAAGAGATCTTTTTTAGTACACACACACACACACACACACACAGCTAATGGAGTAAGGCCTAACAGAAGAAAAAGCCATTGAAAGCTTTTTAATTTGGGGGGGGGGTAAAGAGAGAACTGCAAAAAGAACACCACATTATGGGGGCAGTAGTGGGACTGAAGAGGAGCAGTGCATCCCAAAGATCCCATGTCATTGGAGGCAACAGGCCTCCAACTGGTAGCTGGCTATGAGGAGTGAAGACGGGAGATGAAGGGACTGGGTATAGTGTGATGATGGAGTTTGCAGAGGAAGAAAATGACCTTCAAAACTCCACAATCTGTTGACTTGTTGTGTGTGTGTGTAGATGTTTCATTGAAGTTGCCTTCTCTCTCTCTCTCTCTCTCTCTCTCTCTCTCTCTCTCTCTCTCTCTCTCCCTCTCTCCCCCCCCTCCCCTATCTCATTGGGGGGGGGCAGGGTACTTGCCCTGCTTCCTTCACAGATCCTCCAGTAGCTGTCATTTTTCTTATTTGTCATCTTTACCATTCTGATGAATGTGAGAACTTAATTTGCTTTAATTTTGACTTCTTGTTTTAGTCATTTGGAGCATTTTTTTTCTTTGATTGATAGCTTGGTTTTCTTGCCCTGAAAACCATCCATATACTCTGATCATTTCTCTGTTGAGGAAAATATTCATTTGTCCTCATATTAAGTCTTTAAAAATCTGGAACATTAGGCCCACAAGATCTCGAAGATCTCAAAAATGCCTCCAGGGAAGATCTTAATTGGAAGGTTTGTGGGGAGATTCCCGAGGTGCCCACCTCAGTGAAGTCAAAGACCATGGAAGTAGAACCAAATGAGAGCAAGCAGGCAGTCATCCAGTGAGGTGTGAGGGTCAGAGATACAAATTCCTAATGTTGAAACCTCTTGATGTTTTGGGGAAAGCCTTATATATCTGACCAATTGCAGGAAACCAAGCCAAAAAAGACAAAGATATTTGAGAAGTTCCAAGACTTTTCTCTTTGACAGAAGGGAAGAAACATAAAGGACAAGATGTTGATCTCTAGTAGCTGCAAGTATTTAGTCATCTCCCACTATCAAAGCCTAGTCTATTGTGTTTCTTCTCTTGCTTGGACTTGTTTTTTCTGTAGTTCAGTGAATAGGGAAGGATAGTTGTACATGAGATGTTTAATGCAATGGACAGCTGGTGACTGTGAGAGCCAGCTAAGGGGGCATGGGGACCCCTTGAGATATAGCTAGAAGTCCTCCAGAAACTAGTAAAGGGCTTGTGGCCAGGGGAGGAGGTGGTCAGTTCTAAAGGTTCCACTGGGATCTGGGGCCATCTGGGGCTCTCCTGGCTCCTGGAATGGCAGGCAACACTGAGCTCTCATCCCAAGCAGGCTTTACAGTTCAGTTTCTTTGTTGTGTCCATCTGCAATCTGTGGAAAAAACATTTTCTCTTTATGAGCTCTGTTGGAATCACTTGGCGGTAATGGGGCCATCTCAAGTTGCTCCCAGTGAGTTCCTGGGAACTGCATCACCAAGGGTGGGTCTGGGAGAGCCACATTCCTCAGGTGGTAGGCACAGAATGAATGAAAGTACAATAGTGAAAGACAAGGAGCATATTGACTCTTAAGCAGACCTTGTCCCTGGCTTCTGGTTCTGCCAAGACGTCTTTCTTGGAATAATTTCTGTTGTTCTGTTGACCAACCCTGACTCCTGCCTTGCCTCCTGCTAGGTTTCTGCCTCCGTGCTCAAGCAGTTCCCTAATAGTGGTCTGAACCCCGGTCTTTTCAACCTGGGGCCTCAGCTGTCTCCCCAACAGATTGCCATGCTGAGCCAGCTGCCACAGATTCCTCAGTTTCAGTTGGTAAGGAACACCTCCTCTCCTGGGCTGCCTCAATTCTGAGACTATGTCTTCCTTTAATGTGGGGAGAGGCCTGTTTTCAGTAAAGGGGATTGTGTGTGGGTGGAGGGGGGACACTATTTTTTAAATAGGCTTTCTTCTAATGAGAATGAGAATTGTTCTTTGGAGTGGAACAGGACTCTTTGTCCTCTGGTTCTCTAGCAATATGTTTGTGTGAATGATGTCACATGGATTGTTGGAGGTCAGTTGAGCCTGGCTCATTTACTTTCTTGTCTAAGTCTCTGTCCTCTCAAATGTTAAATGTGTGTGTGGGGGGGTAGAATTAAGTTATTCATCCACACTGGCATCTTCACGAGGTGGAACAGCTAGGATTTACAGCTCCCTTTGCTGGTGTTTTCTGTTGGGGGTGATGACACCCATAACATTTCCATTTCCTGTAACCCTCTCCTCTCTCTCTGTGTCCCCCTGGCAGGCCTGCCAGCTTCTCCTACAACAGCAGCAGCAACAGCAGCAGTTGCTCCAAAACCAGAGGAAGATTTCCCAGGCCGTGCGGCAGCAGCATGAACAGCAGGTGAGCTGGGCTCCTGGGGCAACTGCCTGGCCAGAGAGGGTGAGGTGGATCCTGGGCTCAGCCTCCCCTGACTTCTCTGCAGATCGCTCGGATGATGAGTGCGTTGCAGCAGCAGCAGCAACAGCAGCAGCAGCAGCAGCGGCCGCCGAGCATGAAGCATTCACCATCTCACCCCGTCGGACCCAAGCCACATCTGGACAACCTGGTCCCCAGCACCCTGAATGTGGGGCTCCCTGATCTTCAAAGTAAAGGGCAGATTCCTGGCTACAGTTCTGGTGAGGAGTTTGACTGTAGCCATGGGAGAGCCCCATGTTCTCAAGGCCCAATGCAGGAGGGAAAAGAGGATGCAGCCATGGGGGGCCATGAGGGCCATGGGAGGGAAAGGAAGATGTGGCCTAGGAGCTGGGGGAGAGGGGGGCAGGGGGAAAGGCTCAGGCTCATGCAGAGAGCCAAAAGGGACTTTGGAGACCACCTAGGCCACCCGTCCCTATTGTACAAGGAAACAAAGATGGTATGAATTTTAAAGGAAGGCAGAGCAAGGTATATTAATGCAGCCCCAAGGAAAAGAAGGGCTTTCTGGGAGAAGTGAGCCTTGAACTGGGTCCTCAAGGTTCAACAGAATTCAGATAAACTTAGAGAAGGGGTACCAGCCTTCCAGGTGGAGTCTATAAAGACTAGAGGTGGCTAGGGACTGATAGGCAGGTGAGAGGAAAGGCAGAAAGGCTGAGGAAAAGGCTGAGCCTCTAGGCTCTGGCTCTGGCTCTGGCTCTGGCTCTGGCTCCTTCCCTTGCTCCAGCCTGTTCTGTCCTTCCTACAGCTGCTTCCCATTCCTTCTGTGGGCATTCACTCTTTCTCTCTCTGCCCCTCCAGCCTCCAGAGTAGCCATCCACATGAAGGTTGGACAAGGCAACTTTATGCAGCATTTTTTTCTTGTTTTCCTCCAGTTAATGAGTGAAATGTTAAATTTCACTAAATAGCAATAAGAGCTATTGAATGAGAAATTTAGGGCAAGTGAAGCCACTTAAAGAAAATATTGAGACACTTTGTTAGCTGTAACTTAATTATCTTTTTAATAAATTTATCATAATTTAATAATAGTATAATATAACATAATTTAATAATATAATAAATTTAAATTTTTGATAAATTTAACATATAATAAGAATGTTATAACAGTTCAGTTGAGGTTTGGAATTTTTTTAAATAAGGTTTTGGCTCAAGTGGCATGGATTATGGCATGGTTGGAGGGAAGGAGGCTGGGACGGAATCTCGCTTCAAACAGTGGACTTCTATGATGGAAGGCCTGCCCTCTGTGGCTCCCCAGGATGCTGGCGTGCACAAAAACGGTGAGATGCTGCCCCATGGGCTGGGAGGAGTGCCTCAGCACCTATTGGACATTTTTGAATTTCCCAAAGTGTCAGGCTTACCAGTGTTAGAAAGGAATGTACTGAGTCAAGTCATTAACAGAATGTTCTACATGGAAGACCCTCACTGTGGTTGGGTGGAGCCTGCATGATTGGGGTGGGGAGGGGGCAAGCATCAGTCACCTTGGATAATCAGTCAGTAAGACTTACAAAATGGCCAGCAAATTCTGATCCACTAGCTAGTTGGAGTCCCCAGCTTTAAAGGTTGGGCTCTTTGGAAGTGGAGGGAGAAGTATTATAAGAGGCATTTATGAGGATCAGAGGAGGCATCTCAATGATATTTATTGTTTTCTTTTTTTACTAGTTCCATTTTAACCCTTAAGATAAAACTACTGTGAATTTTGATATATATATATATATATATATATATATATATATAGAGAGAGAGAGAGAGAGAGAGAGAGAGAGATAAGCTTTATAAATTAAGAAGCACCATATAAATGGTAAGCTATGATTATTTATATAGTATTTTCTTAAAAGCTCAAAGATTCTTTATATTCGTGGACTATATGAATCAGAGCTTCAGTATAATAGAAACATTGCATCCTTGCCTCTCCATAATTTACAAGCCTCTTAAAATTTCTGTAAAGCAGATGAAAGGTCTCAGAATAATCACTCGGCTCCTGTTTGTTTTATTTCATTGGACAGTAATTCAATTAATTGGACTCATCTCTTTATGAAAGCTAAGTATAAATAGGTATTGGACATATTTTCCATTGATGGTCCTTGGCAGGTCTTGGTGACCCTAAGAATCCATTCCAGTCCAAACCTTTGCATCCTCTTTGTAACAGTTTTACTTTTATAAACTCAGATTCTGTCACGTGGCCCCATACGGTTCTCTGTATACCTTTCTCTGGTGTTATTTGTGTCCATGCTATCTTTGCATCATTTTTTCTTATTTTTCTAGATATTGTGGCACCCAGTGCCAAATACTGTTGCAGGACGGAATGAGAAGTTAATGACACATTATCTTCCAGGCCAGCCCTTTGCCAAAGTCATTTAATGTCTTTGACATCTCCTCTTGAGGCTACTGTGTTCTTCTTGTTGGTGGTCATGTTGTATTTGACTGCTCCTCCTTGCTCTTACAATACCTTTGATTCCGGTTCCTGTCATTGCTCCAGAGAAGGATGAATGGTCAGCAAAGTGACTTGCAAGGCAGGGCTTTTTTAAATGACATTGAGGATTATTAATATACCAAGGAAGTACAGAACAAGGAGATGTATTCCCCAAAGGCACAACCTACTGTCTTGGAGGTGGAGGTCTAGGAAAGAGTCCAGATGGAAGAGTGGATGGGAAGAGGCCCTCCAAGGGCTGCTTGTGACTGAAGCCTGAAATATTACACTTCCAAACTACTACGTGAATATCCAGATTGATAAGCAGGCAGCCAGAGACAACCTCTTTGAGCAGCTCATCTTTTAGCGGATTTGTTTAGGTCAGTGGAAAGGGGCAGTGAGTGGGCTAGAATTGAACACATAGGAGACTAAAGGCAAAGCTGATTTTGTCTGGTAAAGTATATCATACTGTTTAATGACTTCAGACTTCTCCCTAAAGCAAAGCCACATTTATTTTTTTTTTTATTCTTCCAATCCCATTGAGAAAACAAAACATGCAAAACCCCTGTTTCATCCTATAGTTGAGCAGAACAGATGTGTGTATTGGCCATGTTCAGAGAAAGCTATGTCTCCTTCTACAACCCCAGTGCTTCACCTTCTTTTGGCTTTCTTTGGTGGGGGGTGGGGAGCAGTGTGTTTTAATCATCCTTGCTCTGGAATTGTTTTGTCCTAACAGGCCTCTGTTGTTGAATAAATGGTTCTCTGCTCTTGCATCAGTTCAGAAAAGTCTTCCCAGGCTTCTCTGAAACACTTTCCTTCATCATTTTTTGCAGCACACTAGTCTCCCATCAGCTTTCTATATACCTTAACTTCTTCAACCTTTTCCCAGCTGATGAAGCCAGTTATACCAGTAGAGTTTTATGTAGGATTGTGAGTCTCACAAGGGGAAAAGTTGAAGATCCCTCAAGGACAATGAAAAGATTCAGTGAACAGGTTGAAAAACAAATCTATTGTAGAGATACTTTTCTATGAAGTGGGATTTGGAGGATGGAGGTTAGAGGGAATAGGGAGGAATCAGGATTTGTTTGGCACTAGATATCTGTCAAAGATTTTAATGGAGTCCCTTATAAGACTGTACCATTCTCTTAAAAGGAACTGTCATTTTATCATTCTATGATTCTTTCAGCAGGGTAGATTGCAATCCATCCATGTCTTCTCAACATGTGCAACTCTTGGCCATATCCTCCCATGAATCTTTCATAGGTGATCCACTTAGCCAGTGAGAGGGACCTTTGGTGTGCCTATCTTAACTGGGCTTTCATTCTGGCCACCTGACCAGCCAATTTCCTTTCTAGGCATCTATTTCTCTGTCAACATCTTTTAACACTGCTTCTCCTCTGTCATTCTCCACTGATAATGGGTTGCAGCCTTGACACAATCACCATGTACCCTTTCATTGTACTTTGAGTGACCTCTAACAATAACTCATTAGAGACTGGGATGAATTCTGAGAACCATAGAGTACTCCCTAACATTTCTCCATGAAAACCACAATCTGGGTTTAGTTGGAAGTGGGAAGTGATCCCTTCAAGCACCCTGCTTACAGATGAAGCAGTGTCTAAGAAGACAAAAGAGAGGCTCCAGTCCAAGCCAGATGGAAGATGGACACTCAGGAGAGGAGGGAGCCAAGGAAGAGGCAGCACAGTCACACCATGGCTTTCAGCTGAAGAGTTTAGGAGCATAAGTGGAGCACCAGAGCTGAGGCTAAAAGCCACTTGAAGGAGGCAGGAGTTAAGTTTGCAGCCAGGGGGCAGTACCTCATTCCTGCCATCCAACTTAGACCCACAGTGGCAAAGTCATTTGGCTCAGAGGGGAAAGATCCAAACAGGGCCAATCCACTCCAACCAGAAGTTCATGACAACAAGACTCTGGGACTTAGTCCCATCCAGAAACTGAGCACAGTGAAGAAATATAGATCAAGAGAAGCCCAAAGTGTAAACAAAGAAGAGAAGAGCTCCACAGTAACTGTGAGCCCAGAATGACTTAGCCCCAATGACTTGAGTAACGAGAAGTAAAATTAGAGATGAAAAAATGAAATAAAAAACCCAGAACAAAAAGTAGAAGTCTCAGATCACAGAAGTAGGCTCTCTGAATAAACAGAACAAAGCAAATAGATCTCAATGATTGTACAAAACAATAAGAAATAATAGAACAGTCAGAAGACTGAAAAGTTAGAAAAACATAAGGTATCTAATATCAAAAACAATTGATTAGGAAAAGTGCCTTCTTTAGAAAAAGGTCAGTGATGTAAGTGGCAGAAAGAGGGGGGAAAGGGGAAGAGTTTGTGACAGAGGAAACCACGATTAACAATAACTCTGCACATAAATAGGATGACCTTATCCATAAAATAGAGGAATGGACTAGAAAAAAGGCCAAAAAAAAAAATCTCCACACACTTGAAAAATTAGTGTTCACATAAAGTTAAAATAAGGACTCTCCAGGAGAATTTTTACACCTCAAGCAAATTCAAAAAAGTAAGAGTGACTATCAGGACTGGCAATAGTAAAAATAAGCATAGCTAAAAGAGAGAAGCATAAAAAATAAGTAATGCTTAAAAGCACCATCAGCAATGAAATAACATAAGTATTTAATATATGTGCACTAAATGACATAGCATCTGAGTACTTAAATTACAGGGAGAAAACTTGGGGCCCTCAACATTCCCTGACAAGCCTGGACAAATCTAACAAAAAGTTTAAAAAGAAGCGAAAGACTTGTATAGAATTGTAAAAATTAATAAAGAGAACTCTCTGTCAATGATTACATGGAAATCAGAAGGTTTCTCAAATGCACGAACTTAATTTTCAAATGCTTGTGCACATGAGCAAACACATCCTCCCCAACCACAGTGTAGTAAAAAAATGATCAGTAGAAGATAATTTAAAGGAAGGATCCAAATTTAGAGCGACTAATATATTCCTAAAGAACATGTTGGTCAAAGAACAAATCATAGAGACAATTGATAATTCCATTAAAAGCAATGTCAGCAATGATCCAAAAGCTTGCCCTTCTCCCCTCCCTCCACCATTGCTTCCACCTGGGCCAGGCCCCCATCATCTCAGAACCAGACCATTAACAGCTTTCTGATTTGTTTCTGGCCTCAAGTCTCCTCCCACTGGGCAGTTGAAAGGAATCCTTTTCAAGAACCAATCTGTTCAGCTCAGCCTCTCTGTTATCTTCAGCATGTACCCTTCCCCAGCTCAGTGGCCCCAGCTCCATCTCCAGCCAGCATCTCAGGCTTCCTTTGTGTCTCAGCCTAAATTCATCCTTCTCCTAGAAACCTTTTCCAGTCTCCTTTACCTCTCTTTGAGACAACATCCAAGTTATCTCACAGATGGACGTTTTTACACACTTGTCTCCATGTGTCTATTGGCTTCTCATGGGCAGAGGCTGTGCTTTGTCTTTCTTAGCCTCCCCAGCCATTGACTTGACTTATGGCGTGTAGCCAAAGCAATCCTTAGGGAAACTTGACCTCTTAAATAGTTTTCATTAACAAAAGAGATAAAGGGAAATCAATGAATTGAGACTGCAACTTTAAAAAAATAGGAAAACAACATAAAAAATTAACATGGCAGTTCTGGAAGACAGATTTACAAAATTAAAAATTAAAAAAAATGAGCTTGTGAGATAACAATGGAAAGGAAATCAAATGTCCACAGGGTGGGCCAGCTTGTTGATGTGTGTGGGAGTCTGGCTGGAAAACCATAACCCCAAGATGGCACCTTCAAAACTTGGTCCTTATCCATTCCACTGTAGAAGGTGAGAATTTTTTTTGAATTTGCTTGAGGTGTAAAAAAGAACTACTTCATCTACTAGAAGGGGTGGCTCTTCCCAAATTCAGGAACTTTGTGCTCTGTCACACCTCTGAAGATGAAGAGCCGCAGGGGTGTGGAGGCAGAAATTCCCAAAAGCTCTCCCAAGTCTGCTTCAAATGCCTTAAAATTATGACTCTAACCAAATTCTAGAGTGGCAGAACCCACAGAAAGACAGAGTGAAACAATTCTCTGACCAAAGACAACTTGGAAGATCTGCAGGAAGGGTCTGTCCCCACTGGGGTTGGAGAAAGGACTGAAATGCAGTCCAGGTCATTTCACACTGGAACAAACCACCTCCAGTCTTCCAGGACCAGCCCATGGGGTGCTAGGGTCCATGGCAGCAGAGCAGTTTCCAGACCTCTCAGCCCAGGGATTGTCAAGGACAACTTGGAAGCACAGCAGGAAAATTGCCACACTAGAGTAAGTGCAGACTCAACCCCAAGAACTGAAAGCAGGCCTGCAGAGCCACCCAGCAGCAGTATCCAGAGCACTCAGCCCACAGATGGTAAAGGGTTCCAGTGAGACTGCAAAGATCTCTCCACTATCCCTGGAACAGGACTATGTTGCTCTGTCCATCCTCAGATCCATCTCATTTTGGGCACCATACTGCCATAGTGGAGCAGGGACCCTCCTCATAGCTCCAGGGCAGAGGGGAAGTGCCTGTGGCATTCTCAGACCTTGGAAGAAATAAGGTCCCAGAAACACTCAAAAGTTTGGGAAGTGCATTCAAATCAAGTCATAAACTTGGGAAATGAGCAAACAACAGAAGAAAAAGAATCTGACCATAGGCAATAGCTCTAGTCCCATGGAGGATCAAAATACACACTCGGAAGATGACAAAGTCATCCAAGAAAAATAGGATTTGGTCTAAGACTATGGATGAGCTCAAAAAAGATTTTGAAAATCAAGTAAAGTAGGGACCTCTAGGTGGCACAGTGGATAGAGCACCAGCCCTGAAGTCAGGAGGACCTGAGTTCAAATCTAGATTCAGACACTTGATAATTAGCTGTGTGACTTTAGGCAAGTCACTTAACCCCATTGCCTTGCAGAAAGCAAAAAGAAGGAGTAGAGGAAAAATTGGGAAGAGAAATGAGAGTGATAAAGGAAAATCATGAAAACCAAGTCAGCAGGTTAGTGAAGGAGATACAAAAAAAAAAAAATAACGAAGAAAAAACATGAGCTCCTGTGTCTGGTCAAAACTTGGGGGTCACAGCCCGTCACCCTACCTGCTCTCACAGGCAGCACTCCTCCCACATCTGGTGCAGGCACAGACCACATCTGTGGGGGCCAGCTGCCCAGCATGAACAATGGATATTCTTCATCTCTTTGACTTCTCTCACTTTGGATCCTTTGGTTTGGTTTTGGATCTCTTGTGGGAGATTCTGCAGTGTTAGGACCATCCACAGACAGGGTCATCTGAAGATTGTTGCTATCATTCTACCAGTGAACGAGCATCATTTATTTAGGGCTCCAGGGAGCCATGCATTCTGATCAGGACAGCTCAGTGGTCCCTGGCCTCCCAAGAGCTTATAATCCAGTCTAAGGAGGCACTACACAAACTTGTTACTTTGCATTTTGGTGGGGGGTTGGGACAGGAGCAGAATGAAGGAAGGTGGTTTGGCGAGGCTCTGTTTCTGAGACTTGCCAGCAATGTCCTCTGAGGCAGAGCCAGGTACCATGACCACCCTGTTAGAAGGGTCATCAGCATCTTTCACAGAACCTCCTAACTGAGGTTTGCACAGGAGAACCTTATTTGGGGGGATCCCGGAGTTCTGCTAGGCCAAGCAAGCCAGGCATTTTTATTGTCGACAACCCTTCAAGAGCCCTTGTTTTCTGGTCCCCTCTGAAGGGGGTCTTGTGACTACCACCTTGGGGAGCCTCCAGGCTATGAATGTGAAAGGGTCCTTGCTTTTTATATTCTTTTGGTCTCCAGGATTTTTTCTAAACTTTTAGTGTTCTCCTGTTTTTCTGCTGCCTTGAGATGTTTCCTTATCATGCCTTGCCTCTGGAGGAGCCTTCAAACCTGTGGTCTCTTCCCATCTCCTTTCCTTTGATTTTTCAGAATTTCTAATTTGGTATTAAATTGGAAATTTTTTTTGTTCTTTTTTCTAGATTTTTCTGCTATATGCCCAATTCATTGATCTATTTTTCTAATCTTGTTTTTTTTATGAATTTTTCATTTACTTATTCAGCATTTAGAGATATATAATCTCCCCTAATAATTGCTTAGACTTCAACACAAGTTTTGATTTGATTTCTCATTGTTTCTATTGTCTTAAAATGAACTTGTTGATTATTTTTTTTTATCACATAAGTGTGAATGCCCTCTATTTCATTGAATGTCCATCTTTTCCCCTGAAAGAATATGCTGAATTTTGCAGGATAGTTGCTTCTTGTAATCCAAGCTCTATTACCCTCCAGAGTATCATATACAATCCTTTAATGTTGAAGCTAATAATTTCTTGCGTAATGTGATCTGTGACTCTCTGGTATTTAAATTTCTAATTTTTGACTGTTTGCAGTATTGTCTTCTTTAGCTGATAATTTTGAAATTTGGCTACAATATTCCTTGGAGTTTTTATTTGGGGTCTCTCTCTAGGGGTGATGAATGGATGCTTTTAAGGACTAATTTATCTTCTAGTTCTAGGATTTTAAGGTAGTTTTCCTTGGTAATTTCCTGAAAGATACTGTCCAGGCTCTTTTTCTGATTGTGACTTTCATATATTATCTTTCCTATTTTCCAGGTTGGTCATTTTCCCCAAGAGTTGCTTTATATTTTCTTCCATTTTTTTAGCATTTTAGTTTTTGTTTGATGGAATCTTGGTGTCACAGAGAATCATTCGTTTCCTTCTGTCCATTCAGTTAGGTTTTATGTTTCCTTTTCCCACTGGTTAATTTTACTTTTAGATGAGTTTTTTTCTTTTCCATTTGGTCAGATTTATTTTCCAGCTGGTCAATTTTGCTTTTAAAGTTTTCTTCAGTCATTTTTTTAATTATTCTTCATGACTCCCATTTCTTTTCTCCATTTTTATTCATCCTCTCTTCTTTGGCTTTTTAAAGTCGTTTTTGAGCTCATCCAAGAAGTCTTTTTGGATTTGAGACCATTTCATAAATCTCCATGAGGTTTCACATGTAGGCAGTTTTTCACTACTTTACTCTCAGATGGCATTTTTATCATCCCTATCAGAAAAGTAGCTGTCAGTGGTTAGCACTTTTGTTTTCTTTTTGTTCATTTTAATAGTTGAGCTCTTCTCCTGTGATGTAGGGTGTTTAGACCCAAGCTTTTTGTGCTGTGAACCTGGGATCTGGCCCCTGGTGTTTCAGGTGTTTGCTCCTTGCACTAGGGTAGTCCAACACCTCACCAGTGTTTGAGGGCTTGAACCTTGCTCTCTGAGCAGAGCTTGGGGTCTTCATTGCTGGCCTTCTGAGCCAGAACCCAAGCTGGCTGTGGGTAAAAGCCTCTCTCTGGCTTCCCAGCTTTCTGACCTACACTGGGCCGTACTCTCCTTTTATCCACCTGAGACAGACCTTTCCTGAAGTTTCTCCAAGAAATCTTACTTGAAAAAGTTGTTTCATAGTTTTTTATGAGTTCTGTTGCTTTAGGATCTGTTTAGAGGCTTCTTTCAAAATTGTTTCAGGGAAAGCTCCAGAAACTTCCTAGCTTCACACCAGCATCTCTCTTCTCAGTCAGGATGGGGTGTTCACATTGGAGCACTTAGGATGGATTGGTTCCTTCTGGTTACCAAAACTAGCTACACATCATCTAGTGTTGGGGGCTAAGCAGACTGGGGAATTCTGTCTTGCTGCCTTAGCTGGCATGGAAAGCCCCCACATCTGGCTCTCTCGGCAGCTCCTTCAGGAGAGCTTCCCCTTTCAAGCAAACATTGCTACCCCGGTTATGAGATAGACGGCTTCTGGGGAGCCAAAGCACTTACTCTTCATTACCCCAGAGGCTTTTTACAGTCATTGATGTGTCTGAGGGAGCAGATGTAGATTTGAGGTAATTTAGACAATGTTGACTGATGGTGTTTTCGCCTCCAGCCATTTCTCTGTATAAATTCCCTTTCTTTTGTTCCAGGTGCCATAGTACCCCCTGGAAAAGCTCGAGGAGGATCGCCGTATAACCAGTTTGACATCATTCCGGGTGACACGTTGGGGGGCCACACAGGGCCTGCTGGTGATAGTTGGTTACCTGCCAAATCTCCACCAACAAATAAAATTGGAAGTAAATCCAGCCATGCCAGTTGGCCTCCAGGTATGCCCCAGGACATTCCCTTGATGAAGCAGCTTTGCTTCCAGACTTATTTCGGCCCTTTGGGGAAAAGTATGAGCTCCTGTATTTTGAATGAGGTTGCCTCAAATTAATTTGTGATTCTGCCAATACCCACACTACTTGCACCTGGAGAGAAATGACAGAGCAGCCCCAGAGTCGGCTGGCCTTCCAGAGAATGAGGACCTTAGTCTGAGGAACTTTTCAGGTATTCCTTTTTTAATGCTCTGAAGTGGGGTCTTCCTATGAAGTAGCCTGTTTGGGGCTGGACTCTAAAGAATGACAGGAAGTTTTTTGAGGGATAAGGACATTCTAAGAGTTGAGGTGCAATGAGAATAAAGAGAGGTAGACAAGTTCCCATTGTTGACAGGTTTGATTGGATTTGAAGGGGTAGTTTGAAATAGGGCCAAAAAACAATGGGATGAATTGTAGAGGTTCTAAAATACTGGCCAAGAATATTGATGTTATGTGCAAAGAGGATTTAAGTGACTTTGACTTTGCACCAATCACATGGCTAGTAATTGTCTGAGGCCGGATTTGAACTCCGGTCCTCCTGCCTCCAAGACCATCGCCCTAAGCACAGCACCACACAACTGCCCCCTGAATGGAAAGATTTGAGCAAGAGAAAAGCAGTGACTGAGTTTACCTTGTTGGGGATGAGAGCATGGACCTGGCAGGGCACAGTCAGGAGAAACCTCTTCAAGAAGCATGGACGAGTGTTTGAGGTCAGATGAAGTAGATTGTTTTTAAGGTCTGTTCCAGCCTTGTTCTTCTGAACGTCTCTGTTGAGGGGCCTGCACCTGCCTCTTGATGCACCATGTGGACTGGCTCTCGGTGCCTTCAGCCGCCAGCCGCCATCCACAGGGCTGTCCTTCAGGGCCACATGATTGGATAGGAACTGAAAGCAGAGTTGGTCAGGGAAGCTGAGGGTTTGGTCCCTAGCTTTGATCCCTTTGTGGACTTGGTGTCCACAGCTCAGCCTAGAGGTGGCCAGCTTCTTGGACAGACACAGGCATCCTTTACTGTCTGAGCCCCAGCTGGCACGTGAGAGGGGTGCCCTGATGCTTCATGCCATGGGTCCTTAAAATTGTGGAGAGTTGTCCCTACAAAGAAAACTAGGATGCCTGGGGTTTCTGTCCCCAGACTTGATGCCCCCAGGCTTAACCATCGAAGGGGAAGGAACATAGACCATTTTGGGATCACAGGTTCCCTGACCCTATTCTTGAAGGAGACTCTTCGAGGCTTCCTGCTCCTTCTGGGATGGTTTCTATTTTGTAATCTTCGCTTCCTTGCTATCTGATTCATAAAAGCTTCTGGCAGTGTTGGTTAGGTCAAGCTAGTGAGGAATTAGCCTCACCGGTGTGCCCACCTTTCTGTCCTGGAGAGGGGGATGCAAGGATTGCCTCCATTGTACCTGTGGTAAAACTAAGGAAGGGATGAATCCATCCCAGAAGAGGGCCCAGCCAGGACTCCTCCTCCCCTCTCCCCCAGGTCTTTCCATATTGGGGTGCTGGCTCCTTGGGTCCCATTGATTTCTATGTTGTCTAAACTCTCTGACATTACTAAATTTACCAACTCTCCCCCCCTTCCTGTGGGAGTCCCCCACTCTGGTGTCATAGAGAGAGGAGCTGAAATCACTAGTCCCACATCCCACCATCCCAGAAGGATCTTGTTAACAAGTAGCCTGAGGTTATTCCTAGCTGACCTCCCTGAGCAATGGGTTTGGATTCCAATTTCAGGCTTGTTAGAGGGCTCTTGGCCCACCATTCCCCATTTGCCTTTCTTCTGCTGGTTCTTAGTTACCTCTCCTGTCATTGCCTCCCATCAGTCCAGGGAGGGGTGAGGAGGCAGGTGGCTCCTACAAGGAGAATGACGATAAAAAACACTTCAGATTTTGACCATGGATGTCCAGGGGTGGACTGATTCAGACTCTCAGAACTTGCTCATTCCCATGAAGCTTTTTGGGAAGCCTTCTGGGGGTTCATTTATCAGTTTCTGGTGACTACCTGATGTTTCCCCCTTCTTGTCCTAGAATTCCAACCAGGAGTGCCGTGGAAAGGTATACAAAACATCGACCCTGAGTCTGACCCCTATGTGACCCCAGGAAGTGTGCTTGGGGGTCCAGCCACATCTCCCATTGTAGATACTGACCACCAACTTCTGCGGGACAACACCACAGGTGACTGGAGCAGCCGGGTTAGGTGGTGGTTGGGTTGTAAGAACGAGGGATGCTGTCCCTCCCATTGAGCCCTTCAACTGCTTCCTTGTGCTGAGAGGTGGGTGTGGACGCTGGCATAGTCACATTGTGACCCTAATCCATGGTTTCTCATGCTTTTCTCTTCTATCTTGTGTGTGACTAAAGGGTCTAATTCTTCCCTCAACACCTCGCTGCCTTCACCTGGTGCCTGGCCCTACAGTGCCTCTGACAACTCCTTTACCAACGTCCATAGCACTTCAGGTAAGGGGGGTGCTCAGCAGCAGTGGTTGCTTTCCTTGCCTTTGGGACTTGTCGTTTTGTTCAAGCTCAAGCACATACTCTCAGAAACTCTGGTGTAGATGAGAAGGGAGGAAGGGAGATGGGATGCCATCAGCACTTCTTCTCTGGCCTCAGCCTGTCTTTTCCCATCCCTCTTACTTCCCCTCTCAGAAAGCAAGGAAAGAAACACTTGGGATTTTTAACTTAGAAACTGGTGGGGGGGTGCACCCCAGAATGTCAAAAGATGACTGAGTAGTCCAGGCTTCTTCCTGATACCCCAGCTAGGTGAAGGACTGCCAGCCTGATCATCAGCTCCTTGGGCTGGGGGGGGGGGGGGGGAGGTGAGGGCATAAGTCTGTCTGCCAGACTCCCTGATTTCTGAACATCTAAGTGAAAGGAAAGATTGAATCGCTAACACCCTTAGGCTGGCGACTGGTGGGTTGGTGTCACAGCCAAGGGAATAAGTTGATTCCTGGTTTTCTATGAACTTTGCACTGGGGAGGGTTTCAGGGGGCCGGGGTCCTCTTTGAATGGGCTCTTGTCCAGGGAAAATGGTTTGAGTTCTTCCATACTGTTGGGAAGTCAGCACCCTCCTTGTGCTCTTAGTGGTGACTCTCCTTTCCCAATAGGTGCATTCTGGATAGAGCCTTTCCATCTCCTGTCCGCAGGGCCTTGGCTCTTACATGAGACTCGCTCCCCAGTTCCCTTGCCAGGCAGCCTGCTTCCCTGTGCCACACTGAGGCGAGGCTTGCTCCTTGCCTTGTTTTACATCCTGTAGAGGGGCTTCATAAATGGTGCTGGACCCATCTCCTCCAGCCTTGGGGCTTCTCAATCTAGATGTGATAGAGGAAGTTAAGGGTGCACACTAGCTGAAGTCTGCTCCCAACGTGTTCGCCAGGCCACATCTGGGGACCCTTTGACTCTCCCCTAGCCAGCCATCTCCTCCTTCACTGTGGCTGCTCCCAACCCTCTCTCCCCTTCTCAGATCACTTACATTACTGTCTTCTCCCCTTCCTCTCAACAGAAACCCTAGCTTCATATTTCAGTGAAAAGTAGAAGACCATCCTTCATGAGGACCTTCTCTTTCTTTGTGCTTGCCAATGCAAGTTTGCTTGGTTCCAAGCCCTGCTGCCTTTTCAGTCGTTCCCTCCCCTTAATTTTCTTTTCTTTTAACCTGTACCAATCTGCCTTTTCTCCCTTCAGCCCTTCCCCTTCCCACTGTTGAATACTAAAGGAAAAGAGTACCCCAGGTAACAGTCTGGAAAGTCATACAAAACCTATTTCCACGTTGGCTAAGTGAACCTAGAGAGGTCACATTCTAGTCCCCCACCCCCACCCCAGATCTCTCCTCAATTGTCCACTGGCATTTTTCCTGCTCCCCCTCAGTATGCTTAGGTCTCTTCAAGTCTTCCTTCTCTGCTCCTGTCCCTCTAGCTTCTGCCAACTCTGTCATCTAACATGCCAGTGATCTCTTTCTTGCTAAAGCCGGTAGATCTTTCCTTGCTTGGGTCTCTGTCTGCAACACCTGAGGTTGACCCCCTTCTTCTGTTTTCTCTCACCACTTCTTGGGGTTCTCTTCCTGTCCACCGATTCAGCTCTTCTCAGTCTCCTCTTTCCTGGACCCTCTCTCCTCTTCCCACTGCAGCCTCTCCTGTCTCATCACTTCTCTCCCCTGGATCCCCTAGAGCAAACATAATAAACATCCTCCTGTCCTCATTGCTTTTCAGGGACTGGCCTTCTGTTTCCTCAGGCTCACAACCAAGAAGTCCCCCTAGCTCCACCACACTCTCTCTTGATACTCTCCCCTCCCCTCTCCTCCTGCTGTGTCTACTCTGGTCAGGCTCCTCTCCATTTGTCTCCTGAACCTGTCTCAGATTATTTTCAACCTGGTCTCTTCCCTTGTTGCTCGAAGCCCTTGGATCCAATAATGTCCCCTCTCCTCCTCATGGGGCGACTTCTTCCTTGCCCCTAAATGGACAGCTGTCCCTTCCCTGACATGACCCAGGCTGTCCCCAATGCTGAAAACCCCCTTTACCCCCTTCCTCTTGAAGAGGCCTTTCCTGATTTCCCCAGTTGTGAATTCCTACACCCCCACTACTAGAGTTCTGTTCACATTTGATTATGTGTACCCCATGTTTACTTTGTGTGACTGGAACTTGAGGGCAAAGACTGCTTTTAGGTTGAGATTACTTAGGAGTCCAATTCCTGACTTGATATGAATACTTGTTCCTGGTTTATTGGGCCCAGAAGAGGCGGACCCAAGAGGTCTTCCAAACCACTGTTTTCCAGCTCCTCTCCGGCCCTGCCCTTCACAATTGGAAGCAGGCTGCCTGTGAGAATTGGCAGGTCGAAAATAGAAGGGGAACAATTAAGTCTTTGCTGATCTTGCAAGTATTCATTACTCAGGGTTTTACTCTTGAGTCAGGGAAGAAGGGGGTGATGGAAAAAACTATTCCTTTCAGTATTTTTAGTATTTGACTTTTAGTATTGTTGCTATTGGTCATTTTTACTGGTGATGGGAAGGTTAGAATCATGGCTTATCTGATCTCTTTGGAGGGGAAAACGAAGGACATGGGGAAGATTAATCTAGTTACTCAGTGACTTCAGTGCAGAGTTGGACATGGGTGGGGAGGGGATAGAAAAAATAAGTCGGAAAATAATCTGGCTTAAGAAGCAAGGAATTTCATGTTTGCACATTCTGCAGAAGCTTTATGTTAAGTGCACCTATCTTTATATGTATTATGCCTACGTGGTGAATTCTTTCCTAATCCCAAACCCAGCATTCTTATTGGCTATAACAGAAAGATGACAACCAAGAAAAAACACTGCTTTAGAGTATAGTATATCTATTTTTTAATTATTGGAAAAGATAATGGTGTCTCCTCACACTCTATATACACACACTAATATAGAGATATTACCCTTCCAAACTCCATCCCTCCTCAGTCTCCCAGCTTTAGAACTTTACCTTAGATTTTACAGGAAAAAAATGAGCCCGTTCCCTATGGTCTCCCTCCTTCTCCCCTCTTCCTCATCTCCTTTGGATCTCTCAAGTGCATTCTGCTGAAACTGCTCTCTCAAATGTTGCTGCTGATCTCTTATTTACCAAATCCAGTGACCTCTCCCCGGCCTTTATTCTCTCTGACCCTTTTGGTGGCCTTTGATATCCCCTCTCCTCTCCAATTTTTTGGACACCAGCTCCTCCTAGTTTTCCTCCCTCCTCTCTGACTACTTCTCCTCCCTCCTTCAGACAGCCCCCTCCAACCAGAAGTGTCTCACAAGGCTCTGGCTTTGGGCCCTCTCCTCCTCATTCTCTGTTACTGCAGTTATCCATGCTATATCATGGAGGTTAGGAGGGGCACAGTGCCCCCATGATTGGGAAAATCCATGTCAAATTTTTTGGCTGCCCTCCCTTAGTCATGGAGAAGTCTGACTTTTTTCTTTTTTCTTTCATTGAGTATTTCCAATGCATTATTATAAAATTTGAGTTGATATTATACAATACCGTGTGTGTGTGTGTGTGTGTGTGTGTGTGTGTGTGTAAAGCATTTCTGAGTTTTTGTCTGCAGGCCTTTGCATGTCATCTGCAGCTTCTGCAAAAATTCCACAAAAATTTTAATTTTAATTTCCTGCAATTATGTAGAAGGAATAACTACTTCACTTGGGGATCTCATCAGCTCCCATGGATTTCATAACCATCTTTTCGCTGATGATTCTCAAATCCAATTCTAGCCAAGTCTCAGTTGACCTCCAGCTTGGTATCTTTCAGACCTCTTGAACTGGATATCCAGGCAACATCTTAAACTCAATCTATCCCAAACCAAACTCATTATTACCTTCCCTGTTTCTGGAAGACAACACCATTCTTCCAGGCCTATCACCTAGTGTCATCCTGACCTCCTCACTCTTCCTTATCCCAAATCCAGCATGATACCAAGGTCTGTTAGTTTCACCCTTGCAGCCTCTCTCTTTCCCCTGGATTATTTCTAAAACCTGCTGGTGGGTTTATCTCCCCTCTCCCCTCTTAGGTCCATCTTTCATACAGTTATCAAAGTAGTTTTCCTAAAGTATGGATCTGTCCATGATCCCCCCCCACTCCCCCAACTCAATCAACTCCCACCTTTCCAGTGTTGTTACACCTCCCTCCCCGGCATATAGACTCTCCAACTCTTGATTTCTGTCATTTTCTCCAGAATTTGGAACTCTCTTCCTCCTTTTTCTTGCTTCTGGCCTCCTTGCTCCCCATCTTCTACAAGAAGCCTTTCCTAACTATTCTTAATTCTAGTGCTTTCCTTCTCTAATAATTTCCTATTTATCTTCTCTGTAGCATATTGGTATATATTTGTTTAATGTTTCCCTCATCATCATCATCATGAGCTAATACATTGCATAGAAACATACAGCACCAGTCCCATCAACCTTAGCTCTTGGAAAAACCCTGAAGCAGTAGATATTTTCAGAAAGCTTGAGAAGAGTCCCAACAAAGAAAAATCATATCCACTGAATTCAAGGATGAAACAGAAAAGAGTTAACACCCCTTTACTCCAAAAAAAGGAAAATCTCTATAAAAATTTTTACAAATTAAAAAGCATCTCCCTTCAGCAATTATGGTAGAACCACCATATTTAATCTCTACAGAAGAAACCTGGGTAGAGCAGCTGCCCGAGAGATCAAGTATATACAGAGAAGTCGATCCTGGAGGGGAAAGAGTTGCAGCACTGTGGGATGGATTCTTAGGGCCCTAAAAGGAAGGGAGAATGAGGAAGGCTTCAGGTGGGAACTACCATAGTGCCCTTGGGGAAAAACTCTGGGAACTGAGAGAATGTTCTTTGGCTGGCCCACATGCTTGCATTCCCATTCTGTCCAAGTTTTTTATAATGATGACCTACATTTGCTTGAAGCTTAGGTGTCTCTTTTTGTTAGAATGGTATATCAAGGTTGACCCCAAAACAGAGATGAAAAAATGGATCATCCTCTCTTCTTTGCAGAGGCAGATGTCAGGCCAGACAGCTCTGTTCCACAGACCTTTCATTGTTACTATCAGGTGGTGTTTCCACCCTGCCGCCATCGGGGTGGAGTCCAAGGGAAAGGGGAATTTCCTTGTGGTGTTCCTGTGTACAAATGGCACTGCTTTATATCCCAAGTCTCAGAACATCACAGGGTGGGGACAGGTCATAAATCCCCTCCATTTTCACTCAGAAAGGATTGTATTGACTCTCAACACTGAAATAGCCAAATGGTCAAAAGATGTGATAGGATGAGCAGAGAGACTCAGGACCAAGAGGAAGAAATCAGACCAGATGACTTGTGGGCAGTGATGACCAAAGAGACTAGGTTACAAACATAATGGGCAATCACTTTATCAACATTGATTGAAAGCTTATCATCTACCCCTATGTATTAAGAGAACTCTAACGTTTCAGAGACAAAAGTCTGAGCATCCCTGTCCTCATGGAGCTTATACTCCAGGGGGAGACAAGAGGACCCCTTAGAGGGCCATGCAGATGGAATAAGGTGGTGTTGGTGCTGAGTCCTTGGAGCCAGAGCAAGGGGGCTGGAGGGGGTCAGGGAGGTTGTTGCTAGACAGGTCTCCCCTTGTCACCCCTTCTCACCCAGGACATCTTGTACAAAACCATCTCTCTCCTTACAACTTAGGGACTCCTGAGGGAGGAGAGCAAATGTCCATATACCTGTTAGTTCATAAGAAAAGGAAAAGAAATTGGAAGGTGTCTTTTGAGAATTTTTTTTCTTTTTTGTTTTTTTGCAAGGTAGTGGGGTCAAGTGACTTGCCCAAGGTCACACAGCTAGGTAATTAAGTGTCTGAGGTCAAATTTGAACTCAAATCCTCCTGACTCCAGGGCTGGTGCTCTATCCACTGCACCACCTAGCTGCCCCTCTTGATAATTTTGAAGGAAATAAAGTATTGTGAGAGTCTGAGGGGAGGGCCAGGTGCCTGCCAGGTTTGGGGAGAGGCAAAACCAGGAATGCCTAGCATGTTGGGGGGAGTTGGGCAGAAGCAGATTGTAAAGGCCTTAAGTGACTCAGCACAGTGTTTGTATTTGATCCTGACAGTGACAGAAACCACGATGGTTTCATTCAGGGCAGGGGAAGGGAATGACATGCTCATTTGTGGGCTTTGGTACAGTTACTTTAACCTCTGGGAGAGTGAACTAGGGAGTGAAAAAACTTGAGGTGAGAGGTCAGGTTTTGAGCCTTTTTCAGTGCTTAATGCCAATTGTTTGATCCCAGAGATGATAGGGAGCCCCTGGAGTTTGTGGAGCAACCTGCTCAGACCTGCATCTTATAAAGTTCACTGAGACTAAATGAGGGAGACCCTAGAGGCAGGAAAGCCAGTCAGACTGCCATTGTTATACCAATCCAGAGGCATGGGGATGAGGGACTGCACTGGGGTGTGACTGGGGCTTTAGAGATTATCTAGGAACAAGATAGTGATGAACCGGATTTGGGGAACCTAGGAGGAGATGATGGGGATGAGCCTCAGGGCCCAGAAGGAGGGAGATGTTATATGGACAGTCAAAGAAAGGGCTCAGATGAGGGTCAGGTGAACTGAAGGGCAATGATTTTTGGATGAGGATAGGAGGTTTTAGAGCTATGTGAGGCAAGGGAGAGTAGATAAGCTGATTCTTGGGCAGCCCCACAGAGGCTTGGCTATGAGAAGGGGAAATTGCTGCTGCAGAAAGATTGAGAAGGAGAAGAGGGAGAAGAAGCCTTCAGAGTTTTAACTAGTGAAACATCACTAGTAGCTTTTGGAGAGATTCTGAGTTCAGAATCCAGATAACCAAGGCAGGGTGATTGAGGAGGGGAGACAACCCTAGACTGGTAAGCTGGCCCCAGCCTGGTTAGCTAGCTCCAAACCAGAGCCTTGGAGGCTTATTCCAAATCATGCTGCTTGGCCCTAGAGCCTCGAGGCTCCTCTTGGAGTAAGGAGTAAGTGTGGCAGCAGCCTGTTTACCAACCAGATCTGATGCACTGGGAGAGATGGACCAATCAGGACAGAAAGGAGCATAGCTCAGATTGAGCCAGGGCCATGAGAGAAAGGAAATGCTTATGTGTGGCCATAGTGGGCTTTTGTGGCTTTGAAAATTATGTTTGTGCTTTGGGGTCTTCACTGCATGTAATATTCACACATCATCATTAACAAACTTCTTTTCCTCTACTTGAGTCAGTCTCTGGCTTTGGGTTAAGGTCCACCCCACCCCCCCCCCACTAAAACCTCACTGCCCATGTCTCCTGACCATTTCCTTAAGTATTTCTTGGCCCTCTCTTAGGTAATGTTTTTTCAAAGCCTATTTCACGCACACACTCCTGTGGGTCTCCTCTAGCAAGTTGTGAAAAATAAAAATGTCCCTGTGCTTTCAAACCTGCATGCAGTAGGAGCTCCAACAGGCTTTTTCGGCTACTCTCTACTGAAAACTCAAGATGTTTTTCTTTCCTCTTCTCCACCCTCTTCCTCCCTCCTGGCTAGCAGTTTGAGGTCACTAGTATCTTGTCTAGAACACTGCCTTTTTCTTAGCAGTGTCCTATTTATTTGCAACACCCCTTCCTTCTTCCCACTGCTACAGTGGTGACTTCTTCCTTCAGTCCATCTCAGCAGATGCCCTTTCCTGAAAGTCATTTCATCCCAAGGGTCTTCTCTTCTTCCTCTGTGGTCTCCACTCTTCATTTGGGCTGCAAGCCTCGCCAGCCTTTTATCTCCATGGTTGCCTTATGGCCAGTCATTCCACTAAACCCAGCTTCCAGTTTTTAAAACTTTATTCTACCATTTTACCTGCTAAGAGATCCCAAGCTGCCATTCCCTCTTTGCCACCATCACAGTGCTTCTCCCTCCTCTGAGCTCCCAAAGCTTTTCTTGGGTGATGCTGATTGGTGCCTTCCCCTTCCCAGAAGGAAAAGGTCCTTTTCTTCTCAGCTCCAAGGTGACATCCTCAAGGGCAGATCCTTGGTCTGACGTTTACTAGCAAGTTCCACTCAACTCTCCAAAAAGTGATTGTTTTTATTTCTTAGTTGAAATTAGGAGGGTTTGCTCTATTTGTCTTTAAATTGGTATGTAGAAAAATTCTGTTGTCACTTTTTTGCCTTGAATTCTGTGTGGAGAGAAAAGATTTTCTATGAGAGAATGGCTTGAACATATTTCAGTCAGGGTGGGGGGAGGAAAACAAGATTGGGGGAAAATTGTAATCTTTCTAAAAGTAAAAAAAAGATATTTCAGTCAAATACAATTTTTTAAGTATATTTTTTAGTTCAGTATGAACTAAAGTTCAAACTAAAGTATGAAAGAGCCCACATTTAAGGTTCTGTTTGTTGAGTTTCCCAAGTAGAGTAGGAATATGTTACTCCCTCTAAATGAACCTCCCAAGTTTTTCAAAAACATTTTCTGTAATAAGTTTTCCAATGAAGAAGAACCATTTGTTGTTTAACAAACATTGTAAGTTTCCAGTCATTTATTGTATCATTTAACATGTAGCTGGAGATGCAGAATTGAAATACAATCTCTCATTGCTGCTTAGAAAAGTGTATTTTAGGAATATTTTGAATATTTGTACGGCTGTTGCAGGCAGCATAATGGATAGAGGTTCTGACCTGTATTCCAGTCCTCTGGGACCCTGGTCAAACCACACACACACACACATCAGGTTCCTCATCTGCAATATATTAGAGAAAAGTTCAAATAACACCTCTCTCAGGACTGAAGTGATCATCCAGTAAGATAGAATAAAGATTTTCTTTTATTCCATCCCTTTATAATGTTAATAATCTTCCTTCATTTTTCTTTCTAGCAAAGTTCACTGATTACAAATCAACATGGTCCCCAGATCCCATAGGACACAACCCCACCACTCATCTCTCCAACAAGATGTGGAAAAACCATATTTCCTCAAGGAACACTAGCGGGCTACCCCGCCCACCTCCTGGCCTGACCAATCCCAAACCGTCATCTCCCTGGAGCAGCACAGCCCCCCGCTCAGTCAGGGGGTGGGGGGCCCAGGACTCCAGGCTTGCCTCAGGTGAGAAGGCTGGGGCTGAGTTGATACCATCTTCTCCAGAGAAGAAACCTTGGTTGTCTGGTAAAGGAAAGCTGACTTGTCTCATGATGGGATCCATGCATTTTTCAGGGGTACAGGGAGAAGAGTGGCCTTGTCCTGTCTGCAGGGTAGTGCAAGTCTGGGGTCTAGGGGCGGGAGGGGGATCGACTATGCACCTGCCTGTTTCTAACCTGCCTTCTATTATTTCCTTGCCTCCCTAGCCTCTGCCTGGAGTGATGGCGGCACAGCTCGTCCTAGTTACTGGCTGGTTCTTCACAACCTCACTCCCCAGGTACCCATCTTCCATGTTCTTGTGGGTACTAGAGCTCTCTGGCTGAGATGGACAGGAGGGAGGGCACCCACAGCTGCCCAAGAGGAATTCAGACCTTCTCTAGGCAGGCAGGAAGGGTTTGTCATTGTCTTCATATGGCCATGTTGACTGATATGCACATGAGACCATTTGAAGCAGAGCCTGCAAAAGGTGGCACCAGGTTGGGCCTTGATGGGAGGCTAGGGTGTTAGAAGGTGAGGTGGGGGTGGTAGGTAGAGGCAAGGGTTACCTTCAGACCACATCAGCTGGAAAAAGTAGCAGGAGAAATGGGTTAGAGAAAGTGAGAGGCCTCTGAAGGGAGAGAGGAGGGGAAGGGGAAGGGGAGGAGGAGGATTCCAGGGATCAAGGTGTGGGGCGAGGTCTAGGCAAAGCAGCGAGCATTAGTTAGGCTCTTGTGGTGTCCAAAGGGCATAGTCTGATGGGGGAGATGGCAGGCAGGATGGCAAGGCAACAGTCAACAGAAAGGGGGATGTGAGCAGTAAGGGGGTCGGGAAAGGACTTCTTGGAGAAGCTGTGACTCAGCTGCCACTGGAAGGAAGAAAGGAGGAAGGGGAATGATCTGGACTTCCTGGAGGTCAGCGTTCCTGGACTTAAGAGGGGGCTAGGGAATAGGGGGTTTTAAAACCAAACAGGTGGCTAGGTGGCATAGTTGATAAAGCACCGGCCTTGAAGTCAGGTGTACCTGGGTTCAAATCCGGTCTCAGACACTTAATAATTACCTAGCTGTGTGGCCTTGGGCAAGCCACTTAACCCCATTTGCCTTGCAAAAACCAAACAGAGCATTGTAGACTTGAATTCTGATGAGCCCCCCATGTTTAAGGAGAAGTAGGTGGGAGGTAAGGGGGTAGATCCCACTTTAAGAAAAAAACTTTGGAGGCTGGAGGTGAGCAGACTTGAGGTGATGGGAGCCAGCACCTAGGGAGACCAAAAATTGGACTGGAGGAGTCAGGGTGGACCCAGGGTTCTGAGTCTGGCGGATGAGAGGATAGTGGTACTCTCTAACGTAAGAGAGAGGCTTGGACATGTTGAGTTGGCAGCGTTTATTGCACACGTCTTTCAAAATGACCAACAGGGGAGGTCAGCGGAGGTAGGGAGTCATCCTCAGAGAGGGGAGAAATGAGGGTACCAAGTGAGAGTGGTGAGAGGGAGAAGGATGGAGACGCAGTTTGGGGCCTTGGCACCCATGCCTGGGGCAAAGGTCCAGCCAAGGATACCTGAGGAGCTGACAAGATACCTGACAAGCAGTTAATTGTCAAAGAGTGTAATGAGGGGAAAGCTGAGGCTAAGGTTGGGAAGCATTAAGCAGGGGGAAGGAATCAGCATTTACAGAATGCCCACTGCATGCCAGGCTGTTAGTCAGGAGCTTCTGGCTTTCACACCAGCTTGATTTGATTCCCCTCTTCAACTCTGGGAGGGAGGTGCTGCCATGATCTCCATTTGTAGTTGGGGAAACTGAGGCAGGCAGAAGTCCAAGTGAGGTGCCACCCAGGTCACCCAGCTCAGAAGGGTCTAAATGTGGGTTTTCCTGATTCCAGGTCCCTCACGTGTGCTCTGCTAGGCTCCAGCCATCACGAGAGCCCAAAATCCTCCCCAAAACAAAGAGTGAGGCAGCCAGGCAGCATCAGGGGGTCTGTTGGTGTTAACTCAGTGCTATAGAGGACCAGGGCAGGAGCTTGTATGCCCACCTGGGGCCAGACTGGGTTTCCCGAGGAGCAGGAGCCATCCTTGCCCCTGAGGGAAAGCTGACCAGAGTGGGAGCTGTTGGCATTTGGATGAGGTATCCCCAGTGAGGGGGTGTCTGCAGGGGAGCTACCAATGAGAGATCAGAAAAGATTGTTGATGAGCAGTAAGGAGATCTTGGGTTGCCTCAGGAGGCTCCTGCAGTTGAAGCACAAGAGCAAGGCCAACTTGGAGGGCTCTGAGGCGGGGCAGGGAGGAGGGCAGATATCTTTGTTTAAGGACCAGGTCGGGGACGGCCCCAGTTGAAGAAGATGGGAGGCAGGGAAGGAGGAGAGGGGCGACCTCTTCCTCAGGGACCAGAGCAAGCTCAGCATGTAGGTCTTCCGAGCCACAGCTGATGGTCAGCACAATGGCAGGGCTCAGATACCTGCCAGCTCTGGAACCCTGGGCAAGCCCTTTAACAGCTGTCTGCCTCAGTTTCTTCATCTGGAAAATGAAGATGAGAGTCCTTCGCTCCCAGGGTCAGTAGCTCTCCAATGAGATGTTGGTCAGTGCTAGCTCATGGTAGGAGGGGTTCTAGTCTCTCTGTCCAATGGTCATTGAGGAAGAGAAGTTGATGGTCAGGATCAGTGTCCCTGAACAGCTTACTCCCCCAGGGGCCTGGCTGAAGCCGGCCTTCAATGCCAGTCATTTGATGTCCCCAAGATAGTGGGGATCAAGGAGCCAAAGGAGGAGTCACAGCACTCAGACTTGGGTTCTGAAGGCAAGAGGTCCAGTGTCCGAGAACTGGGCTTGACATCCGCCGGAGCGGGCAGCGTGGACAAGAGCTCCTAAAGCTACACTGAGCTTCTGTCCTGTCTTGCCCTGCCCATCTAGCAGGGCTGCTTGGGCACAGCTGATGCAGGGGCTGCCAGCAAGGGTATTGCCCCAGCCTGGCTTCTGTCCTGTGGGGGCTCCCTTGGAGCTCAGATGCCTCTGCTTGCCAGGACCTTAAGATGGTTTTCTGGTAGCATTCTGATCCTTCCCCGAAGGCTGTGTTTGAGGAGCTAAAGTGGTGCCCTGAGGTCGGGGGTCTAGGGCCTTCACTGCCTGTGTGTTCCCATCACATGCGTGGCTCCCCCCATGCGTCACCTGCACCTTCTGTCCTTAGATCGATGGGTCAACCTTGAGGACGATCTGCATGCAGCACGGCCCACTGCTGACATTCCATCTGAACCTGACCCAGGGCACAGCCCTGATCCGATACAGCACCAAGCAGGAGGCAGCCAAGGCCCAGACTGCCCTACATATGTGAGTACTGACTGGGGATGGGGGTGGGGATAAGGGTGGTGCCGGGGCCCAGGGGGGGCTGGCCAAGGAGAGAGCCAGACTGGGAAGGGCCACGAACTGGGCCTAGACATAGGCCTCATGCTGGTGATCTCAGCAGAAACATCATCTCCCTGTTGAAAGAGGAGGGTTGTTGTCTGTGGGTCAGGGGCCAGAAGGAGAATAATTTCTGGGGACCGACTCTGGAGACCATTGTAAGTACTGAGAGAGGAGGAGGCTTTCACCACCCTGTCGGTATTGATTTCTGGGGATTTGAGCTGACTTCAGAGGGTCAGTGTGGCACAGACCTAGATGGTCACTGCTGGACGCAGGAGGAGGGGGCTGTGGGGTCTGAACTCCAGAGCAGTTATCAGCCTGCATCGATGGAGGGTTTGTCCATCCCAGGACACCCTCACCCAGATTTAGAGCCCTGGAAGTTAGCGGTTGGCACTGTCTTTATTTTTTGTCAGCAGGGTCTCTGATGGTTCTGGATGTCTTTTATGATTTAAAAGCATCCCCCACTTTCTGTGCCTTTCCAGGTGTGTGCTGGGAAACACTACCATCCTGGCTGAGTTTGCCACAGACGAGGAGGTGAGCCGGTTTCTGGCACAAGCCCAGCCCCCTCCCCCTGCCGCAACACCGAGTGCACCCGCCGCCGGCTGGCAGCCCCTGGAGACGGGACAAAGCCAGGCAGACGCCGTCGGCCCCGCCCTGAATCTTTTTGGGGGGTCAGCGGGGCTCGGCCAGTGGAGCAGCGGTGGGGGCAGCAGCAGTGGTGGCGACCTCCCCGGCGCCTCCTTGTGGGGGCCCCCAAACTACTCCTCCAGCTTGTGGGGGGTCCCCAGTGGGGAAGATCCCCACCGGATGGGCAGCCCTGCTCCTTTGCTACCTGGTGACCTTCTGGGAGGAGGGTCGGATTCAATCTGAACTTAGAACTTTCAACTCTGACCTCGTGACCTTTTTTGGAACAGCAGCAGCACTAACTCGACCTTTTCGTTTTTTTTTTCAACTTGCAATAAATACATTTTTAAAAGGAAAAAAGAAAACGGAGAGAGAAAAAAAAAAGGTGGGTCATTGCCAGACTGTCTGAGCACATAGTTGCCTCCCTTATAACTTCAGTTTTTTCGTTTGGAAAATGAATCCAAAAAGAGAACATATCACTCTTGAAATACTTGAATCATGAACGCCAACCTAGAAAGACAATGTGAAGCAAGTACACATACCATTTAAATTTCAACACGAAAAATTAAAAAAATTAGTTTCTAGTTTTTCACTTTTTCATGTTATACGGAAGTTGTTGCTAAGAAACATATATACTGAAAAATAGCTTTTTAACTTGGTTTGCACTGGGTGTGTTTCCGTCCTTAGGTCTACCGTGTTGGGGGGGGGAGGGCAAAAGAGTTGTGGGGGTTGGGGGAGGGAAGACTAGACGGAGCCTCACTTTAAAAACAAAACAAAAAAACTTAAAAAAAAGGAAAAAAATTGTGATTGGCTGGTCAATAAATACCAGTGTGTGCTGGCACATGTAACTGCCCAGGCATGCTTGTGGTTGGTGTGCGTGTGCGTGTGCGTGTGCTCCCCTTCCTTGTCTTGCCCCCACTTATCGGAAGGCCGCGGCGCCGCCGGTCCGTGGGCTGGCCGGCCAGCCTTCTGCATTTCTGGACTAGGAGAAGGCCGCCCGCGGCTGAGCCCCTGGGCCTGCCGCCAAACCCAGCAGGGCTGCATTAGGATTTCAGGAGAATGTGCGTCATGCCCTGAAGTAGGGAGTCGTCGTGTGTTTGCGAGTCATCCGTGTGTGTGTGTGTGTGTGTGTGTGTGTGTGTGTGTGTGTGTGTGACAGCCTTTACTTCCATCCAGCAGCAGAGTGGAGCACTGCCATATCCAGAAGCGCGGCGAGCAGGAGACCCCTCTGGAGTGACCACGTAGTTGTGTGTCCATCCACCTATTGATTGCATATTGATTTCTGGTTTCCCATCAGAGGCACCTCCGAATATCTGCCTGCTGGCCTTCTCCAACCCAGTCTGTGGTTGTCTCCGTGGGAGTGGGTGGAAGCCGAGCCGGCCTCCCCCTCCCCCCCCGCCATGCGCCACGGCCATGGCAGACGGAGCTGCCTCTTCAGAAGTCAGAAATGCCGTGCTAACAAAATTTTCCACTAAGTTGTCTCATCATGTTCTCAAAAGAGAAGCCGCATTGCATGGGCTGGCAGCTCCCCTCTCTGCTGCGATGCTGAGCGTTACTGTGCCAGGCCTGGGCGCACCCCAGCACCAGACCGTCACTGACCGAAACGTTTACTGAAGAATGTTCTTAAACCAGTGTGTACTTCAAGCCTTTCCTTTGTTCCTCTGTGTTGTGTATTCCTGTGTATGTGGTTTTGCTTAGGCAGGTCTAATAGCGAAGACTCTGAGTATTGCACCTTGTTTTTCTGTATTGTTGCTTTTTTATTTCGGTATTTAAAGAAACTTTTGTGAGCATCAGTGTAGTACAGTACTCTGGGCGGAGCAGGGGCGGCCGTCGCGCTGGGCTCTCCATCGGTACTGCTGCTCGGGGATGGGGGGGGGGCCCTTCCCAGCCAGCGCCACCCCAGCGCGGGCAGGGAGAATGGCCCACATTTTGTACCAGCAAACGCCTGCCTGCTCGGACCCGGCTGTTGGGGGGAGTGGACGCTGCTGTCTTTGTCAGCTTTCTGACGGGGGAACTGGGGAAGCGTGTGTCTGAGCATCTTCAGTGAAGGATACAACAATGCCTAATGTATTGAACTTTTCATTTGTGCGTGCGCGTGTGGATGTGTGTGTGTGGACATGACGAGCGCGTGTGACGATGTGCGCGGTTAGGGATAGACAAAAAAAATCATTTGCATATGAGACAAAGGAAGTTGGAAGCTCTCTAGGTTTCTTGACTCACCCCTGTCAGTCTAAAGCTGGCATCCCCAAGGATTGACAAAGGGGTACGTTAGGTGAAAGTAGAAGGTCTTACGAGGAGCATTCGCTGCATATGATTCCAAGATGTGAATCGGAAGGGGCAGGGAGGACAGGTGGGCAAGGAGTGGCCAGCCATGGCTAACTGTGGCCAATGGTTGATGGTCAGTCTGCCAGCCGTGGCCAACGGTGGATCCGCCAGCCATCTTGCTTGCTTGCTTTATATACATACCCCTGCCCCTGGCCGGCCCACACGGTTTCATAGTTTCTGTCTTTGTCCTACCCTCCGCAGAGAAGACCCACCCCCATCTTCAGCCCTTCTCCCTGGTTTTTTCCCAAGTGGTGAAGCATTAGCTCTGTTGTGGCCTTGAGGTGAAGAGCAGCTGTCCTCCTCCATAGAGAAAACCTGATCTAAGTTCCTTCCCAGGAGTGGAAGTCCTGAGAAGCACCTTGTTTGGCTTCTTCTGTCCCATTGCCTGCTGCCGCCCCCTCCCCAGGGGCTCCTCACGTGTCCTTATCCCCCCCTCTCCTCCCCACCTGCCTACTGGTTCCTCTACCTGCACTTTGGGTTAGTTGAGTTCATTATGATACTACGGTGAAAGCCGGGTGCTAGAGCCCCTCTTGTTTACAAGACATAATGAGGGATTTGAAATATGTAAAAATAAAATTGAGAAGCTAAAATGTTCTTCCATCATAAGCTTAAAGGGAAAAAAAATTAAAAATTTTTAAAAAGACCAAAAAGTGCATATATATAAAAAAATATATATTTTAGATGAAGACTAACTCTGGGAGCATATAACAGTGTTTGTTTGGGGTTTTTTTTTTTTGTTTTGTTTTGTTTTTGTTCTTTTTTTGGTGTTTGTTTTAACATTTATTTTCCTGCTTTAAAATTTGCAAGCATTCTCAGGAATTCTAGGGTAGAAAGCCAGTTTTTTTTTGAAGATGGTTTATTTAACTGTATCTTATCCTAAATAGATGGCTGTTTCTTTCCTGTTGATAAACTTTTACAAGTTCCTGAATCTTCAAGAAGAAAAGTTTAAAAATAAAAGTTTTTACTTAATTTTAAAAAATTCAAAAAGAAGTCTTTAAATGTTACAGTCATAACTGGGGATCACACATTTTAAAACCTGTACAAAGAAATGATATTTTTTAAAAGTTCTCAGTTTAGCAGCAAGAAATAAATTCATTATACTCTTTAAAACAAAAAACTAAGAGAATGATTAAGCTGTAACAAGCTCTGTCGTAGTCTCATTTGGAATTGTGTGTAATTGTAGTTGAGAGAGTTGGGCATCTGTGGGAATGGCATCACTGGTCCTTTCTACTTAGGACTAAAGCACTATCTCTCTTGGTACTTTTTTTTAAGGAAAGAAAAAAGTCAATTCCCTCCATCTTTCACTACCCTCCCCCAAAAATATTAGTTCTGACTGTAAAATTTAGTAAAGTTTGGGTGAATGAGAATCTTATCTAAGAAAATGACTTTTGGAACAAATTTCAAATGGAGGCATTGCTAAAGGAAAGTTACCCATGGACTATTCCATTAATGGGAAAATGTCTGTCTCTACCTCCTTTTCTTGTGGGAAGGAGGGAAAAAGTATAAGAATCTTTACAAGGAACAAATGATTTTTACTTTTTTTAGCTCCCAGCTACCATTGTGTTTGTTTTAATTGCTATTTTAAAGATTTGCTGCTTACTTACCTCCATCCACCAGCTAGAGACTTGGAAGTTTGACTTTCTTTTTTGTTTGTTTTTTGTTTTTGTTTTTTTTTGGGGGGGGTGATATTGAATTCTCCTTTTTGCAGACCCTTCTGGGGCCAGATATTGAAATTCCCAAGCCTGACAAGAGCTTCATTGAGACATTTGAGCTTACCCCTGGGAATGACGAGCTTCCTCTCCAAGGGAGGGGAGGCAGAGTTAATACCTGAAATTTCTCTGACACCATTTTAGTGCCTTCGTACATACACCCAAACATCCTGTGAAAGGGGGAGAGGGGGTGTGTGTGTGTGTGGGTGGGTGGGTGGGTATGTATGTGTTTGCGTGTATGTGAGTGTGTGCTGGTGGTCCAGTCACTCCACGTTAATCAATGCACCTGTCCTAGAAAGAAGATGGAGTTCTGGGCAAGCCCCAATGGCAGGGGATGAAATTTCAAAAAAAAAAAAAAATTCCTAGAAACAAATCGTGCATTTAGGTCTTGAAAAAGTAGACTGCTGAGTTCCTGCCCTGACTTGTGTTGTGTTTGCTGTCTTGTGTTGTGCTTTTCCGCCTTGACCCATCCAAGGTTTGTGTGAGTGGTTGTGGAAAATAGAGCTGTAGTCATTTGAAAAGTCTTCTTGTGTTGGGCCACTAGAAAGGTGTCTTCTGGGGTTTCCTGCTCCTCTCTCCCTTCCCTTTTCTTCTCTTTTTTTCTTTTTTGTTACTTGGTTCGCCAGAAGGTTTGCTTCATTGGTTGGCAGTGACTTAAGAATGGGGTACGGTGAGGATGTGATCCACAAAAGGATCTCTTTGCTGTGGTGTCTGTTGGCAGGAGCCACGTAATGTGACTTGAGTCCTCAGCCTCTAAGTGGACCTGGACAGTCTGAAGAAGGCGTCATCCCTCCCTAGCGCCTTCTGAAAAGCCGCAAGGGGGGAGGAAGGATTTACGTTTGCTTTTCTTGCTGGTTGGTCTTGTTTGTGGATAGCCCATTGAGTCAGCCCTTTTTCACCTCTTTTCTCCTTCCTTATATTCTTCGCAGCTTTCCTGTCACTTACTCACTCTAGAGTGGCCAGAGAGGCCCCTTTCTCACAACTTTTCATGTGCTTGGGTCTCCCCTCACCTTGGGGACTGACCACCTGCCCTGAGGAAGAGAAACATTAATAAGGGAAGGACTTGTCTTCCATCAGACCAGGCTGCATGACCAACCGACCCTCAGCCATCAGTTCACGTCCTCATTTTCGGTGTCTGTTCAGCCAAACTGACAATTCTCCGAGACACTGTGAAGAAAAAGAAAGCTCCCAGAGCCAGCACCCCTCAATTGTGGGGTTCCACAGCTGCCATAGGGCCGCGGTTAGCGCATGCTGCAAGTGAGGGTTCCAGAGCCATCCCCTTGGCCAAGGTCCACATTCTTTGTCTCCTTTGACTGCTTGGGGCTGCTTTCATTCATGAGAGATTCCCCTCCCTCACAGTCAGGGAATTTTCATTTTCTCTCCTGATGTTCCTAAGATAGCCAACTTCCCACCTATCCCGTGAGTGTGGCTTCAATTAGCAACGAGCTCCCAGTAGTTCTCGGGTGAAGTGTTGTGTCTACAGCATGTGGGGAAAAGGAAAGCTTTCTAAGAATTAAGACCTTCCTTAATCATTTCTCATTGCAGAGGCTATTATTCCATATTGTCAGAGTCACCATCAAGCTCTCCTCACCCTGTGGGCTTTTCAGAGGGCTGCCTTTTGAGGATCCTTGAGATTCAGTTTCAGCCTCATAAGGGCTAACTTCCCCAACCTTTTTTTTTTCTAGCTTTCTGCTACTTCTGTTGAACAAAGATTCTAGTACACTAGGCAGAGAGCTTCAGCCAAGTCTGTTTTCTCTGCTTCAGATAGAGGATGTCTTCGGGAGACTTGGCTGTGAACACCATCTCTCAGACTAGGGAACCATAAAGTCTTGAAAAAGAGAAGGTTCCAGTTGCAGGCCACTTCTCACCCCTTCATCCCCAGACATTTAAAATGCAGTAGACACAGTTTTATTTGTTGGATATGATTTATACATACATATATATTTATATAGATATATAAGGTCTTGAACTAGGAAGAAATACATACTTTATCCAATAAAAGTCCAACTCTTCTTTCTCCAGTGATCTTGACAGGTTCTGCCCCATCTCCTCTATGCATTGACTGCGCATCTTAGTGTTAACTGTTAGAGAATCTTCTTCAGTCTTATTTTCCCTTTTAACATGTGTAAGTAGAGTTTAGTGCTATAGTGGAAATGAGGTTTTGAGTGAGAAGAGACTCTGTGTGTGTGTGTGTGTGTGTGTGTGTGTGTGTGTGTGTGTGTGTATGTAAGAGAGATGAATTGTTAATCTTGTGACCTCAACATTCAGCCAGTAACAATGGTACCTGTACCTGGTGGCCACCACCGGCAGCACACCATCCACCCAACCTTTAATTTTATTCTGCCAGTAGGACATATGTACGCATGGTCTGTGTTTCTATGGTCAGTGCCAAAGGGGTGTGTGTGTGTGTGTGTGTGTGTGTGTGTGTGTTTGTGTCTGTGTTGACTTTCTTGTCTTTGGAAAGGAGAGGGAGAGTCGGATTCAATTGTTCAGATTGGGAATTGCTACCAACAGCAGAATTTTGTGAATGTTGTACTTTTATCACATTGGGAGGGTTTATTAAGAAATAAGGCCTTGAAATATTTGTAGGGATTGTCACACATCATTCAGTCAAATCAGTTGCCCTCTTTGCTGTGTGTCCATCCCTTCTCTACTTGTGGCAGATCAGATTTCTAAAGCTCTTCCATCACTTTGGGCGGCAGCTTTTCCATAACCCTTGAGGAGAAGGGGACTCTTTAACATTTGGGCAGGTTGGGTTTGGTGGGGGGGGGGGTTGTCAGCTAGTCACTGCACCCCCTCTACCTGTTCAAAATGACAAGAGCTGCTGATGTGAGGTTGAAATTGAGTATTTCCCCCTTCCAGTTCACTAATGACACAAGAAACCTCTGGCCTTTGGGGAGGGGGCACTGAAAGAGAGATCTCCTTCCACAAGGCTCTGTTGCTAGGTGCTTTTAGTGATTAAAGCGTAGATGGCCAGGAAAGAGGAGAAAAAATATCCAAGATAAGCAGTGTTTGGTTTTGGTCCTTAAATAGTGTTTCCTTAAGCACTTTGTGCCTCAGCCGAGGTCTTTTAACTAGAAATCAGTACATTGAAAATAGGATACTTTTAAGTTCCTGGGTTGGTGGTTTGTTGGTTGTTTGTTCGTTTTTTCCTGTTTCTAGCCAAATTAGTCAATGGATTCTTGCTTTTTTTGTTGTTGTTTCATTAAGCAAAATTTTTCTTTCTAGATGATGCCCAGCTTGCTGACAGTATTGTAGGGTTTGGTTGTGGTTTTTAAGTGCTTTGCTTTCCCAAGATTTCATCTCCTCGATTTTCTTGCATCTCCCCCACCCCCTGACCAATGGGTGTCCCCTCTCTTTACATCAGGCACCAGAAGGGTTCTCGGCGTTGGTAAGCGAAGAGTAGGAAAGTCCAAAAGGTGACTGGGGTTGAGAGTAAGAAGCCTTACTTTGAGGGGATCGCCTTACAGCCGAGCTTTATGGGGAGAGGTGTGGTCGAATCCAAATAGAGAAGCCAAAAATGGAAAAGGGGGGATACTTATGCAAAAACAAAACCAAACCAATCATCTCTGCAAACCTGCAAGAAATGCCCTGCCTTTGAAAGGGAGGACAGAGGCTCACCAAGTGAATCATTTCAACGTGTCCCATTTCTTGCCAGGGAATTTTGGGGTAGGGTTGAAGTGTGGTTAAAACACCACCACCACCACCACCTACCCCCCCTTTTTATTTTTTTATGGTGTTACTTCAATGGAGTATTTTTGAATGTGCCTTTGTGAGTACAGGAACCATCTAATTAGGAAACTCTCCATCAGAGATAAGAAAAGATGGTCAATTTATTTTTTAGGAAGGTCAGATTTTGTCCCAGAAGGCCCTTGCAGGCCACTGTTGACCATGGGCATCCATATCTCACAGGACTGAGGAGGGTCGGGCGGGTCAGGGTGTGGGGACCGCGGGGTGATGCTGGCATGCACCTTCCTCTCCAGAGCTGTGGCCCATGGCTTTTGTACAGGTGCTGCGTGTGTGTGTAGGCAAGCGTGTGTGTGGGGGGGTGACTGTTGGGGGGTTTCTGTAAGCACTGGAGAACTAGCCCGTGATGGTGGCATGTTTTCTGCATGTAGAGGAGAAGGCATTTCTTGCTTCTTTCGGCCCTAGGATGTGGTGCAGGCAGCGTATCTTTACCCGCCGTGTCCCGAAAAGATAGTTCGGTGGTTTTTCCAGCTCGTTCGTTTGATGTTGCCATTTGAGCAAACAGGGTATTATTACACACAAAGAAAAAAAAAGGGTTTTGAGATGTTAAGGTCAAAGTGTTTTTAAAAAAAGGAGAGAGAAAAATCTGAAATGCTCTTTTATTTCAGAACTTCTTACAGCTTAAACATAGAAATCTGCAGTGTCTCATTTCATTTGTTTTTGTTGTTCAATATCCCACCTCTTCTCCCCATCCCTGACCTTCTAAAGAAATTGTATACAATGCTTTGGGCCATTTCTCCGAATTTCTGTTCTGCCTCCTAGCCCCAAGGTGGGGGGCTGGGAGGGGGGACACCCTCACAACAAGATTCCTTCATCTTCTTCATTCAGGAAGACAAAGGGAGGGGGGATCCTGAAGCTTTCTCTGCTCCAATCTCATTCCTCTCTAATGGCCTTGAAATGTATTCTTATGCAAATGTGAATTTTGATACTGAATTTAAGAAGAGGTTGTTTTTTTCTTTTTTTCAAAAAAAAGGTCCCATATGTGGTCAGCATTGCTTCTTTATTTTGTAAAGTGAATTGTAAACTATGCATTCTGCAGGGGGGGCGGGGTGTGGGGTATTGGGGGTGCTGATGAGTAGCTTTGCATAATTGTTCTATAGTTTCTGTGTCCATGGTATCTCTGTGTTTAGGAGGGGAAGGGGGCCGCAGATTCAGGCCTGTGAGGACACTGGGTAGGAAAGAGGACTCTTGGTGACCTCTCCCAGTGGCTGGGCACTCTTGGGGGAGTCGACTACAGAAAACCAAACTGCTGTCCATCAGGGGCTGGCCTGCAAAGGCAAGCCTTGTAATGGTCATCTGGGGTTCTCTGGAGAACTCGGTAACTAGTCCCTTTCAAGCTCAGGAACCAGATCACCTCACCTGTGTGGTCCTTAGGAACCCACTTTGCAACCTTGTCCACTTCAGAAGCCTTTATTTTTTTCTTAAGAGCCTGGAGCCAGCTGCTTCTACCTGTCCCAGGTTAAGGACTCCTCCCACCCCAAAGCTGGGAAGAAGGCAAAAAGAGCCTGCCTCTCTCCCTACCTTCCTCTCTCACTGCTTCCTTCCCCTCTCCCTCCCTTCCTACTCTCTCTTTCCCTTCCTTCCTGCCTCAGTCCCTCTCTCCTTCCTTCTCTGCCTCCCCAGCCCAGATGGCACCTGGATTTCCTGGGACTTTCTTTGGACTCTAGACACTTAAACTCTTGAGTTTCTTGAAGGCCTCTCCTTGGGCACCATCCATCCATCTTTGGTTGCCCTCCATGTTGTCTTATGCCCATGGTGAACCATGGTACCCGCCTTGCTCTTGTCATTATCTTCAACCTGCAGTATCATCAGCAAGAGAATGTTGTGGCTGTTTTCAGTGTTTTCCATACAGCAAGCTTTTTTGTTGTTGACGTTCACAGTACTGTAATGAGTAAAAGACTTGATCACTTCACGCTCTCCTCACTGCGTGATCTTATCAGGGTTCCAATCTGTTAGATTGCCTTTAAACACACAAACAAACAAACAATCCTGAGGTTTCAACTGTTTATCACAAGACAATACCTCGTTGGTACATTTCCCATCTTGTAACTCAGAATCCTTAACTCCTCTTCTGACATTAATGGATTCTTTTTGTTTTTTTAATAAGAACATGTAAATAGCAAGATAGCTTTTAAAATATTTAGTTTGCTGTGAAAGTAACCCTATCATATGACGTGGTTGGTTTTTTTCCCATTTTTTTTTTAAGCCATCAGAAATTTCAGCTTGTAAATCCTTCATATTGATGACAAAGCCGAGGTCAGGGAAGCCTTCTGCATTTGTAGGTGGTGCCCTCTTGCCCTCATTTGCCCCTTTGCTGCATACCCAGGACGGGTCAGGTCTCAGTGGCAGGTTCTTGAGTAGTAGGCCAAGTGTCCAGCTGGTTTTGCTGTCTCTCTTGTCAAGAAGACGCAGGCCCTCCTGGGTGTCCAGAGCGTCTCCTCCTCGATGCCTTCGATAGATAAAGCTTTTGATGTATCAGCCCAACCTGGGCTGCAAGTGAAGGGAGAGTGAGTTGTCCTGAGTCAAGGTTGCTTGTGCTACTTTGGGGCTAGGACAGGCGCAAATATAGATTGTGGTAAAAGTCGTGATGGCACTAACTAGGCCCGGAGTGCGCCGGCAGCCTGTCCTGCCCTACTCACTGCTCTCGCTGTCACCCTCACACCTGGCAGCAAGAATTCAGAGCAGTGGCTAGCCCTCTCTAAAGATGGAGCCCTCCTTTTTTCGGGGGGGGGGGCATTTTCTCTGCTCCCTGCTTGTGAAGTGGTGCCACTTCCTTCTGGGGGGTGAAGGAGCAGCATGTGTCCCCCAAATGCTTGTCATCCAGTGCTCATTCAGGGGCTGCAGATTTTAGAGTTCAGTTCAGCCCTTCTTCCCACCTCCAACAGACATCTGACCTCTCCTGTAACTCAAAGGGCTCTGCTGGCCTCTGCCCCTCTTTCCTGGCGGGCCGCTCTTTTCTCCTCAAACCACCCCCCCCCCCCAGTGACCAAAGTGTGCCAGTGAGCCCACTGAAGAAAGCCCCCGTGGCACATGTCCACCTTGAGCGGTTTGGAGTCCTGGCCCTTGGCAGTGCCCATTTGTTCAGTCCAATCCTATATTCTGTGCCCACCCCTCCCATACCCCTATTTAAGGAACCAAAAAGCAAACAGAAGAAATGAAACATAGCCTAACAAAAAAAAAAAAGTTTTCCCGAACTATTTTATCTTCTGCCATCTAGATGGAGATAAGAATGCTGCTTTGAGTTCTGGAATCCTGGGGCCTGTGTTTACATGGGTTAGTTAGCCTCCCTTCACCCCATCAGCAAAGACATGAGCATGGGAATGCCCCTGCTGGCAGGTGGGAAGAGACAGCCTCCTTTCTCTCCCCTTGCCCGCCATGGGCAGCCAGGAGCAGGAGGCTGGGTTGGAACAGGCAGCTCTCTTCCCCGCCTTTGCACACAGACAGGGATCAGGAAGGTACAGTCACCAGATGCCAACGGCTCCCAAAGGTCTCCCTGGCTGCACATTCGGATGCGCTCTGCAAGTTACCTACAAGTGTTTTGTTTTTCTGATACTTGAAATAGCTTTGACAGTTGGGTGGGTGGCTTGTTTTCTCTCTTCTGGGGTGGCCAAGGCGTGGCCCGTGGGGCTCGGGAGCTGGGGGGAGGAAGAGAGGAAACGTCAATGTCTTTTATTATTATTATTGTTGTTGTTGTTGTTGTTATTATTATTACCCAAACCTGGGTTTGATCCTAACCCCGCTTTGTTGAATCGCTGGTTTTCCATGGACACAGAAACTCGACACTTTAAGTGGTGCACTTGCGCGGCAGGCTGGGCCCCCTTTCTCGATTGTTATTTTCCTTGTAGTATAGTGGTACTTCAAATCACTGGTTCACTTAACAAACAAACAAACAAACAATAAAATGTTCAACTCTACTAATGTACAAATAAGCTGAAACGTTGCATTTTATGTGTATTTTTGGCCATAGCAGGTACTGTATTTCTCATGCTGGATTTCACAAAACAAACACAAACAACAGAGGGCGGTGTTTTATTGGATTGTGACAGGTTAAAATCAATAAGGAATTAAGTCGTCGTCATTTCATTGAAATTGAGAGATGATGTAATGCATATAGAAGAGTTTTCTGAAGGGTTTTTTTTTTTGGCTTTTAAACAGCTTATTTTTTGTTTTTTATTTTATTTTATTTTTTTGAAAGATATGATTGTATTATGTGCAACTCAGTTGCTTACATTATAACTACAAACTATTTTTGGGTTCCTGGAAAAAAAAAGAAAAAAAAGACTAATAAATGTGTTTGGCTGCTAAGCATTTAAACCTGTGGTTTCCTGTTTTTTTCTGACAACTTTTTGTTCTCGCCAAGCTGATTTTTGTTTGCTTTTATGGCTTTCCTCTCCTTGTTCTTCACTCCAACCGTAACACCTTCCAGAAACTCAGCCTTGGGGTTTCAAGATGATAAGATGATTTTGTCTCCTTTGCACTGGTTTCATATCTTCCCCTCCCCTCCCCTCTCCCAGCAGTTGCTTTTTGAAAAATAATCAAAGAGAAACATTTTGCCAAAGGGACAGCCAGCCCCCACCCCCCCCAGCAGCCTTTCTCTCTTCTCCCTTTTTTATGTTATCTTTGGAAGAGACAGCGAGGGGCATGAAGAGAGAAGAGGAAGAAGGGGAGAGGAAACCCTGCTGAATATATCTATATCCGGCAACTTTGGCAAGCACTTGGGACCTCGGGGCCAAACCAGTCAGTCTGTCTTGAATGATGAGTCCCTTCTAGCAGCCTATTGGACTCATTCAGAGGAAGAAAAGAGACCCAGGTGTCCTAACCCCCAGCATGGAGAAGACCTCAAGAAACCAGGATCCACTTGGGGCCTTGAAAACAGAAACAAGAGAAAACGGCTCTGGTAGACCAGGAGGCCTCCTCATCACTGTCCTGCCTAGGATGAGGGGTTAGGAGAGACAGCTGTTAGTGCCCCAGTGTGGGCATCCTGAGATGAGATCTCCATAGACCCCCATGGTTCTTTGTCCACGCCCCTCCTATAGACACACATACAGTCACATGTAATTTTTTTTGATATGTGCAATTTCCTGGGCTTAGGGGTTTCTATAAAGAAAGCCACCCCCAGCATTATTATGTACTAGCAAACCCATCAGCTCCAGAAACCACCAAAGACTTAGCTGTCTGGTGAGTCAGGGTTTGAGAGGTTTGGCCACAACCCCAGCCTCATCCACTCACTCCCTTTGGGATTGCCCCCAGGGAGGGGCTTAGCCTCCAAGTCCTCTTTACCATGAAATTTCTGAGAGTGGCCCTTGGCAATCAGCATCCCAATTGGACTTCTTCATTGGGAGGCCCAATGATTTTTTCTTAGCCTTCCCCTGACCTTGGAGACTCTTCCCTGGTCCTGGTTTTTAATGCTGCCTTTCTACTACTTGATTCATTCTCCTCACTCTCCTGATCATCTTTTCTATTCGGTGACTTTAGCCTCTCTCAGAGCTGCAATTAGAGCCTCTCCATGCAGATCGATCTCAAATCTGCATCTCAGCTGCTACAGAATACACACCAAATGCAGCCTGTCTGCTCTCTGCCCTCAGCTGCTACTCCTCCCTCGCCTATTTCTATCCATTATATCTTATCCATTAAGTCATCCAGGATCTCTACCATGCCTCTTTGTGACTGACCCTTCCATCAACACCCAGCCCCATGTCCAATTACTGGACAAACCTTTTTCTGCCTCTCCAATAACTCTTGGACTCTACACCCCTTGTCCTCTCCCATCTCCCCTCTTTCCAATCCTATTCCAACGCCTCTCACAGTCAACACCTAATATTGCCTTATTTCCCATCAGGCCTCATTCCAGCCACATTGGCCTGTTCTCCAGACTGCATTCCATCTCCTGACCCCCATGACTTTGTACAGACCATCCTGCCCCCACTCTTTGATTATCTCTCTTGAAGATTCATGTCAGTCACCACACCACCTCCCAAGGAGAATCTAAGCTCTTTGGTGCAGGGTTGACTTTGTTTTGTCTTTGTCAATGTTTCACACACTGTACATGTTCCATAAATGCTTGTGTGAAATCTCCCTAATGCACAAATTCCTTGGCCTTGGCATCTAAGGCCCTACAGATCTGGCACAAACCTACTTTTTTCAGCCTAATTTCCTACTCCTCATCACATTCTAGGCTATGTTCTAGCCAGACTGGAGTATCTGCTCTTCCTAGATCCCGTTTTATAATCTGTACACTCCCACAGACCATGCATCTTCCACGCGCCTTGCATCATTCCAGACCGCTGGTAGTTTTCTTTTCCTTTGTAGCCCAGATCAAGTTACTCTACTGAGTTCAACTCTCTTAAAATAATTTTCCTCCCCAAATGTTCCTAGAACACTTCATGCTAGATCTTTATTTTTTAAATTTTATTTATTTAAGGCAATGGGATTTAAGAGTGACTTGCCCAAGGCCACACAGCTAGGTCATTATTAAGTGTCTGAGACCGGATTTGAACTCAGGTCCTCCTGATTTCAGGGCCCATGCGCTATCCACTGTGCTGCCTAGCTGTGCCCCCTCCTTCTCTTTCTCCTCTTCTTCCAATTCTTTTTCCTTATCTTCCCGTTCCTCTTCCTTTTTTTCTTTTTTCCCCACTTCCCTCTCCCTTCCTTTGCCTTGGGCCTGGATGCAGGAAGATCCAAGTTCAAATCTCAACTCAGGTATCTATAGCACCTCTGTCTGCCTCAGTCTCTTCCCCTGTAAAATGGAGACAAGAACAGGAGCCATCTCACAACATTACCATGAGGCTCAAATAAGACACTGGTGAGTGGGTGCTTACTGCTTGTTTCCTTTTTATCATACCTTTTACATCTCTCTATTCCAGCCCCTTTGGAATTAGATCGTAAGGGCTTTGAGAGAAGGCACTGTTAGCATTTTCTACCTCTGAGCTTCAGATGCCCAGCACCATTTCTTGAAAGAACTCTGTTGATCTGCTCCAAAAAATGAATGCATGTTAGACCATGCTGGGTGATGACAATTTGATTCTCCAGAATTTCCTATCATACATTTGTGGATGAGCTGGCTCTGTGTGAGCCATAATGAGAGAATTATGGAATAATCTTGTCCTCAAGATGCCTACGATGGAATGTGGAAGATGAAAAAGGGAAGGTGGGTTAAGTGCCTGCCATACTGTGAGTCTATGCCATCTCAGAGAGAATCTGTAAACAAACATTTGGTCTAAGAGTGATAGATATGAAATGGTGTAAGTTAAGGGGGGGGGTCACTGTGGACTAGGAAGGGCAGCTTGGATTTATTTGCTGGCGAGAACCAGACCTGAGTTGGACTTGAAAGGATGGACCCTGGAGTGGGGAGTGAGTGTCCAAAAAGGATGCTGTGAGCCACAAGATTCTTTAAGTTGCCATTTTCCTTTTTCTTCTTGCATCTCCATCTCCCTCCTCAGTTTTCTATATAGTTCACCATTCTACATGATGAAAGAGAAGCTTTTTTTTTTAAGCTGCCTAGGGTATAAGGATGGATGTGATTTGTATTCCTAATTGCACCCTCATGTCTTCTAAGTGGAAATCTCTTAGGATAGGGCCTAATTTATGTTATTTCACTTTTTAAATGTTTTAAAAGTTATCCAAAGTGATTTGATTCAGTGAATCTAGAGACCTATTTGTGCATGGACCTATGAAGACCATCATGGACAAAAGATGCACTTCCTTCGGTGACTTGGCAACTTAGATGGCAGAAGGCATGGTAATGCTATTTAAAATTGACACAATATTTTAAGATTTGTCATGTTTGCTTTATGGCCAACCTCAGGAAGTAAATAGTTGGAATTCCCCACTTCACAGATGGGGCAACTGAGTCTGAGAAATCAAATTTTTCAGTCTTAGTAGCAAATGAAGAGGGAATCAATTCCAGGTCTCCAGGCTTCCAAACCTAACACACGATTCTCTAATGCACGATTCTGCCATGGCATGCTTCACGTCCAGAGAAAAACAACATTAAAAGGTATGTGAGAGGTAGATAGAGGAAGGCCTCATAGAGATGTGAAGGGATGGTGAGTATGTGGGAGGGGAGGGGACACGAGTCTCTTTTTCCATCTGGATAATGATCTCCAGTGGCTCCCTGATGACTTTAGAATCAGAAGTTCCTAGGTTTGGCTCTTAAATCTCCTTCCAACCTGGCCCTTTCCAATCCTGTCCTAAGCTGCGGTCCAACAAACTTGGACCTGCTCGCTGTCCATCACACATGATGCTAAATCTCCCACCCTCAAGCCTGGAATGCCCTCCCTTCTCACTTGTACCCCTGAAAATCAATGACTCTCAAGGTTCTGCACCACTTTCTTGCATTCCTTTTGTTACTGACTTTGTAAGCATTTCTCTGTGTTCCCCATGGAATGGAAGCTCCTTGAGAGCAGAGGATATCTGGTTGTGCTTTTTTCTCCCCAGCAGCCAGCCCAGTGAAGGCCCATAAGAAATGCTTCTGATTGATGGAGCAGCAAGAATGTGCATTGGAAAAGCAGTGGGAACCAAAGAAGGCACCAAAGGGTCGTCAAATTCAGGTCAAAGACGACCAGGGATTCCAGGAGGTGAACAGTGATACCCCCTGTCTCTGAGATGGTTGTCGTCTGTGTGACAGGCTCCTCTTTGGCAGGTCAGGGGCTGTTGGGATGTGTCTGTTGTGTGCAAAAAGTCAAATGGTTCTCTAATAAGCAGAAATGCCAAAAGAGAGAAGTTGGCCCTGGACTTGGCCCGATTCATTAAGAAGAGCTTGGTGGTGCTGCTTTTAACATGCCCTTAGGTGGAGACTGCTCCTTCAAAAATTCTCTCCTCCCTGAACTCCACATGCAGGCAAGTTGAACTTAGAACAAGCACTGGGATCTTCCGAGTGGCTGCTCTTGGTCCCTCTGCCCGGAATGTCTCCCTCCCTCCTCTTTGCATCCATCCTTTCAAATGTCTTCCATGAAGTTTTGTCAGTCTCACCTTTGACTCCAAAGGCCTGACCCCCTAGGTCTACTGCCCTTCCCCTTGAACTTCAATTAGGATTCTGCTAGAGTTAGAAGGAGCCTTGGAGTGCATTTGCTCCAAGCCCTTCATTTTATGAGGAAACTGAGGGCCCAGGGAAGCCAGATGTCACACAATAAGGCCTAGATGCGAACCCTGCATCCATTCCCATGCATCAAACTGCTCCCTAACCTCTCTGAGCCTCCGTTTCCTCTTCTATAGAATGAGAGTAAGACTAGAGGCTCCTTCCAGCTTTGTGATCCTGTTCCTTTTTGTTTCATTTTTGCTTTTTTTACTTCAATTTTATTTTTAGTTCCAAATTCTTTTCCTTTCCATTGAAAAGGCAAGAAAAACAAAAGTCAATGCAAATTGTGTGAGTTGTGCGAAACAGCCATGTTGGGGGGGGTAGAAGGGGGAAAGAGAAAAAGAGAAGAGAGGGAACACAGTTGTCCATTTGGGAGAGATTGTATATTTTATCATGAATTTGGTGCCAGATGTGTGATTCAGTGAAGAGCATGGCCTCCTTCCCCCCAAGCCTGGCCAGTTACTAGGGCAGTGGCCTTTGCCCCTGTCTCTCAGGCCCCAGCTCCTCACTTGGCCTGGGGCCGGCCCTGTCCTTACTGTCCCGGTGAACCTCTGGATGCCTGTCCAGGTGGCACCTGCCTCCCAGGCTGGACGGCCCCCGCCATGCCCCCGCCATGCTGGCAGGTGCCAGCACACCACGGCCACCCCCCGTTCAGTCTCCGGGCGGCCGCTGTGGTCCCCCCGGAGGGTCTCGGCCAGGTGGGGGAGCTTGGGAAACAACGAGGCCACGTTCGGTGACGGTGCCTGGACCGGGGGCAGCCGGGGGCGGCCGGGGGCCGGGGGCGGCCGGGGGCCGGCGCCCGATGGGGCCGGGGCCCTGGAGCCCCGTGTCAACGGTTCGGCCGCCACCCTGGGCGCCTTTTGAGCAGATGGGACATTGTCCAGATCCTTGGGGCACACGCTGTCCGTCCGGGCTAAGGAGGCTGGTGGCGGTGGCACGACTTGGCGGTGCCCGCTTCGGGGGGCCCGCATGTGCCCGGCCCCGGGGGCACGGCCCAGCGCCTGGCGCAGAGACGCTGGCCGCGGGGTCACGGGCTCCGGGGCCGCAGCGCCGGGCAGGCCCGAAGCGCCCGGGGATCGGCCCCAGCCGCCCCGGCATTCGTCTCTACAAGGCTGCTCGCGGCGGCCCGGCCCGGCCCCGCCCCCGGCCCCGCCCCGGCCGCCCCGCCCCCGGCCCCGCCCCAGCCGCCCCGGCATTCGTCTCTACAAGGCTGCTCGCGGCGTCCCGGCCCGGCCCCACCCCCGGCCCCGCCCCGGCCCCGCCCCAGCCGCCCCGGCATTCGTCTCTACAAGGCTGCTCGCGGCGGCCCGGCCCCCGCCCCGCCCCGGCCCCGCCCCAGCCGCCCCGGCATTCGTCTCTACAAGGCTGCTCGCGGCGGCCCGGCCCCCGCCCCGCCCCCGGCCCCGCCCCGGCCGCCCCGCCCCCGGCCCCGCCCCAGCCGCCCCGGCATTCGTCTCTACAAGGCTGCTCGCGGCGTCCCGGCCCGGCCCCACCCCCGGCCCCGCCCCGGCCCCGCCCCAGCCGCCCCGGCATTCGTCTCTACAAGGCTGCTCGCGGCGGCCCGGCCCCCGCCCCGCCCCGGCCCCGCCCCAGCCGCCCCGGCATTCGTCTCTACAAGGCTGCTCGCGGCGGCCCGGCCCCCGCCCCGCCCCCGGCCCCGCCCCAGCCGCCCCGGCATTCGTCTCTACAAGGCTGCTCGCGGCGGCCCGGCCCCGCCCCCGCCCCGCCCCCGCCCCGCCCCCGCCCCGGCCGGCCCCGCCCCGGGGAGGCGGCGTGGGGGCGGGGAGCGCGCCGCGGGGCACGTGGCGCCAGAGGCCCCGCCCCCCGCCGGAAGTCCCGCCCCCACGTCGCGAGCCGCTCCGCCGGCCGCACGCGCGCCGCCGACATGGCGGCCGGGGAGCACGCCTCGTACCGCTCGCCGCTGGCCGCGCGCTACGCCAGCCCCGAGATGGCCTTCCTCTTCAGCGAGGCGCACAAGTTCCAGACCTGGAGGCTCCTGTGGCTGCTGCTGGCCGAGGCCGAGCAGGTAACGGGCCGCCGGCCAATGGGCGCCCGCCGGGCGGCCGCGTGACGCGCGCCCTCCAATCGGCGCGCGAGCCCCCCGCCACGTGCGCGCGGCCTCCGCCGGCTGCCCCCCGTGTCCGGGACGGCGGCGTGGCGGCCGCCCCGAGCCCCCAGACGGGGGCAGGTGCCGCCTGCGCACGAATGCTGGGGGGCAGCTGGTGCGTGGGCCCCCCCAGCCCAGCGTGCCCACGACACTGCCCTTGGCCTTCTGGGGCCAAGGGCAGCACCGCGTGTCCGTATCCAGGCGCCCGCGGCCCCTCACCCCGCCCGCCCCCTTTCGCCTCTTGCACCTCCTCCAGGACCAGAGAAGGACCTCAGAGACACCCCGACTCCCCCGCTCACTCCCCCGTGTTCCAGGGGGAGAAACTCCGCCTGGCGAGGGAGCTCGGGCGGGGTCCCAGCCCGCCCCTTCCCCTCCAGCCAGCGCCCCTGCGCCCCTCTCCCCCACTACAGTGACCTCCTCCTGGGCTCCAGGGGGCTGGTTTGCTTTGATTTTGTGGGATTTGCCCATAACCGGCCTCCCTGCTCTCTGCCCCTGGATCCTGCCCCACCAGGTCCCCAGGACTTTGGAGCCACCCACAGTGCCCCCCGTGTGCCCTCGCCCACCCTCATCACGTGACTTCATGCTTCTCCCTCTTGGCCTCCTGCAGAAACTGGGCCTGCCGATCACGGAGGAGCAGATCGAGGAGATGAGGCAGAACCTGAACAACATCGACTACAGAATGGCTGCAGAGGAGGAGAAGCGCCTGCGCCACGATGTGATGGCTCACGTCCACACCTTTGGCCACTGCTGCCCGAAGGCGGCTGGCATCATTCACCTGGGGGCCACGTCTTGCTATGTCGGAGATAACACCGTAGGTGTCTCCGGGGCACTCCAGCCGCTGGGCCTGGTTGGGGTTGCTGGATGCTTTTTTCTTGCCCACGTGGATAAATCTGTGGCCAGGCAGTCAGAGGCTTTAGAATTGTCCAGCCTTGGTGCCCCTCCATTTTATGGAAAGGATGGGGGGCAGGGACTTGGCCAAAGTCACCCAGGGAGTGATGCCAGTGCTAGTAGAAGGAAGAAAGGCAAGAGGCTTTTTTCCCCAAAATTAAAAAAAATCATTTTTAGCATTTTTAAAAACTTCAGTTCCAAATCCTCTGCCTCCTCTCCCACACCCAAAGGCAAAGCAATAGAATAGCAACGATCATGTGAAATCATTTTCCTATTAGCCATTTTTCCCAGAAAAAGCCAAGAAACATAAAGGAAATGAAAAATGATAGCTGAGGACTCTGCCCTACAGTTCTCTGGAGGTGAAGAGCATTTTTCATCAGGAATCCTTTGGGATTGGTTCAGGAGCCAGGGTGATGGGCATTACAACCTTGCCAGCACTGGGCCAGTCGCCTCCCGCTTCTCCTCCTTTCATTGTTCATCAGTTCATTTGGTCTTCCTGGGTTTTTTGAACCTTCCCCCTCTTTGTTTTCCACATCACCGTATACCCGAGCCCCTCCCCAGGTGACCAGCATCCCCTCCATTTAAAAGTTTGGATGCGAATCTGCCCATTGCACCTGTCTCTGTCACCGGGAAGTTTTTCTCCCCTGGCTCCTGACAAACCCTGGCCTCTTTGCTTTCCCATCAAGTCTTGCCCACCTGCCTTTATTGGTGTAGGGATCAGAGGACAGCATCAGGTTGCAGGGGTGGGTGAGTCCTGCTCAGAGCTGCCCAGCAGAATCCCAGCTCCCTGGGCTGTCCCGACAGTTCCTCTGGCCTGAGATTGGTCACGATTGCCCAGAGGCTGCAGAGTGGGTGTCCGCTCACATCTCTGGGATTCCCATGTGCTCACAGATGGGCTGTCTTGACCAGGGTCAGTGGCATTTTTTTTTTAATTTTTTGCAACGCAATAGGATTAAGTGATTTGCCCAAAGCCACACAGCTATGTCATTTTTAAGTGTTTGAGGCTGGATTTGAACTCAGGTCCTCCTGACTCCAGGGCCAGTGCTCTATCCCCTGCACCACCTGGCTGCCCTCTCAATGGCATTTTTAGAAAAGCATTTTGAGCACAATATTTTACTATAATTTGTTTCCTATGTATTTTAACTTTGGTGGTTCAAACTGTTATTCCAGAGACTGGGAGGGGGTCTGTTCTGCCCCTTCCCCTCCTACTCTCTAGGTTGTAGGAAACCTAGGTTCCTTGTTATGAGCTTGGGTGAGGTCATTCTCCTCTCTGGGCCTCAGTTTCCTCATCTGAAAAGTTGACGATCCCCATTCCCATTTAGTTGTAACTCATGTAACATCCCTTTTAACTTGATTGTATCTATTTGAGATTCAGTTATCTGTGGAAAGAGATGAGCCTTGTGAGGCTCAGGAGGAGTGGGGGGCCAGGGCCTGACATGACCACTTTGGTCCTCCATCTGGTGATGGGGGTGGTCTCCCCAGCTCTCAAGAGTCATCTGCATTGAAATAAAAAGAAAGGGGTGAGGTCTGAGGTTTTGGTCTACTGTTTGCCCAGAAGTGAAAAGTGCTCCACTCCCCCAGAGTAGGGAGTGGCACTGCCCCCAACTGTGGCAGGTGCCCACTGTCCTGCCCTCTTGATGGGTGGCCTCCTATGTGCTTTTATTGGCAGGACCTGATTACTCTCAAGAAGGCTTTTGATCTGCTGTTACCAAAGGTAAGGAGGTAGAGGCACCTACTTCTCCTCTAGAGCCTTTGAGGGTGAGGGTTCATGGAGAGGGGTGATCCAAGGGAGAGAGGAGAGAGGAGGGAGGGCCCGTCCCTGAAGGACGGGCTAAATTAAATAAGTCTTTTAATAATAGTCTCCTGGAGCCTCCTTCACTCCTGATGAGAAAGCTTCCCAAGTGGGGTCTCAATAAAGGGCTGCCCTAAAGCAAAAGGCTGGATGAGGGGGCTCCAGTGCAAGATTTAAACTGTCACATGTGCTGGGTGGGAGGTCACTGGTGACTGGGCCTTGGACCCAGGTCCTAGCCATCGGCCCACTTCTAGGCATCTTTGTGGGGTTCGGGGGATGCCAGGGCTGCAGGCCTGGGCTCTGATCAGACCATTCGTCCCTCTCTCACCCTTGCCCCAGCCCCAAACTCCTCTCGGTGGACTGGGGGGCAGCCACATGGGTGAGCTGCAGGAATGCAGTACACGCTGACCTTGCAGCCCAACATCTGATCTCTTTCTTCTCTCTCCCTGCCCCCTCACAGCTGGCCAGAGTCATCTCCCGCCTGGCAGACTTTGCCACAGAGCATGCCAACCTTCCTACCCTGGGCTTCACACACTTTCAGTAAGTAACTGGAACCCTCTGGGGCTTTGACCTTTAAAGTGGCTCCTGCCTCCGCTTCCCTGAACTCACCTCAGGGTCCCCTGTCAGACCATAACCACTTAAACATTGGGTGAGCTGAGTTGGATTGAAGCCTCTTGTGTTCTTCTTACCTCAAAAATGGGGACAGTAATATTGTTGTGAGGCCCAAATGGGGATTTCTGGGCTTTACCAGTCTTAGAGCATGTATGCATCTTTGGCTTTGACATTTTTGGGAGTGCTGCCTTCAGGTCAAAGAGGGCTTAGCTGAGATCTGCTTGGCTCCAGAAGGAAGACTGGGAACAGTGGGTGAGAGTGGAAGAGAACCAGAGAGGGCCAACTGTCCACCCCCGCCCCGAGCCATCCATCCAGAAGTCATTTTGGCTGCTTTAGAAACCGTTGGTTCCCTCTCCTTGGAAGTCTTTGGAGAGAAGTTGGATGGCCCCACTGTGATAAGTCAGAGCCCCACTCCCCGTGGCGGGGATGCTCAGGCTCCTCCTGGGATGCCAGGGATGCTGTGGATCATTCAGATAGGCCAAGGCCAAGAAGAGCAGTCGGAGGGGATCTGGACTTGTCTTCAGAAAAGACCTGCAGAGATTGGGCCAGCCCTTCCCTTGCAATCACTTGGCATGGATGTAGAGCACACAAGCTCGTCAAGCAAAGCATAACAGGGAGCCTCTTGCCTGCTGTGCTTAGTGCGTGTTGGTGACTGGATGGGAACAGAAAGACCTTGTTGTCCTGCTTGCCAACCTCAGAGAGAAGTTCAGTTTGGGTCTGCTTCTGGGCTCCATGTTAATGGAGAGCTTCCCATTCCAGGGAGATAGCTTTCATGCCAACTGAAAACCACCCTGTGCTGGTGACATTCATGTGCTCACCAGTGTGGTCAGGGTACCCATGTCTATGAATAGCATTGCAGCAGCTGCGAGGACACAGCCAGCCATGGCGGGATGGGGGATGCCACCACCTCGCTGGCGCCCGTGTTCCCACAGATAAGGTGTCCTGGAGAAGGTGTCCAGAACATTCTCCATGAGCAGAATGTGGGTGCCTGGGGACCCTCTCCTGCCCTCTGCCTCAGGCTGCCTTCATAGCTGATACTAACATTACAGTGAGGTTACCATCCTGTGCCTCTGGCTGAATGCTGGCATTTGCTCTTGTCAGAAGAAATCCTTGGGGTTGAAGAGATCATAGATTCTCTGCATCAGCCCTGTGAGAGTAGAGACATGACCCGTTATGTCATGTAGCTGTGGAAGGATGCTTCAACATCCATGCATCCCTGGCATCCTCACAAGAATTCTGTATCAAGTGACCTTGGCTGAGTGTCTGATCACCTCAAGTCCTAAATCTACATAGCAACCCACATCCAAAGAGGGACTTCCCTCCTCTGCGAATTCCCATTCCTTCCCCCATCAGTGGGAAAGTAGCGCTGGTGGTAGGGGTTGGACATGTTCTTTTCCTGGCCTTTTGAGAATCATTACGGTCCCATCTTTGGTGTCTTCCTCCTCTTCAGATCATTGGTAGTCTAATCCCTGACAATTGTGACCCTTTGGCAAGGATCCCCAGGATGTGCCCTTGGACCGATTCATCTGCTTTTCCCATCTTTGTTCTTTTAAGGGTCCTTATTGAGTCCTTTCTAAGCACCATGGGGGCTTATTGAGGTTCAAGCAAGATGGCCCCACTGGTGTTTTTTAAACTTTTTCCTCAGTTACATGTAAACAAAAATTTTTTATATTTTAAGAAAAATTTGAATTCCAAATTCTCTCCCTCCTTCCTTCCCCAGCCCTTATTGCCCACTTTCTAGGATAGTCAAGAAAGCATGTTATAGAGATCCTACAAATCTGGTGTCTCTTTCACTGGCTTTAGGGGCCCTCACCAGGCTTTCTTTAGCCTTTTCCCTTTGTTGCTTCTGTTTTAGGAGACTCTCCCACTGCCTGTAGTTTTCTCTGTGAGGTCTGACAGATGTTTCTGTTAAAGGCCTGGGGGGACCCGGCTTGGAGCCTGGGCCACCTGACTTCCACTTCTGCTTCAGACACTGAGCAACTGGCTTACCCTGGGCAAGTCACTTTACTTCTGTAAAATGGGGGAAATGATAGCACTGGCCTCCCCAAGATGAGGGGACTCTCAAATGAGATAATGTGGTAAAGCTCTCTACATGTAACTGTTGGCAGTGTAGCACCAATAGCTAATCCCTCCCTGTCCCATTTTTTTGTCTCAAGTTTGTTTGAGTAAGTCAGCTTGGAGTGGTTTTTATTGTAAGCCTCTTTTCTTTTTCCTTCTCCTTTCTCCTCTTCTTCATCTCTCTCCAAGAAGCTATTGTGCTGATTCAGGACATGACTGCCCATCAGCGGTGATATTTGTGATGCCATTTTGTGCTTGCCAGGGCTTCTCTTGAAGCTTCCCTTGAAGCAAGTATAGTCTACAGCAAGTCTTTGTCTCTTCCTTTTTCCTTTTCCTGATCCTTTTTTTCCCAATATTCTTTACTAGATGTGCCTTTTCCCATATTTACATTGAAGTCACCAAGAATCAAGGGCTCAGAAGCTCAGGTTCATAGCATAGGAGGGTGGTAGCGATTGGAACCAGGAAGAATGTTTGTCCATCATTATTGATGAAGACCACAACATCAGGGAGGTCATGCCATGACAAGTATGTGGGGATTTGAGTGAGGGGAGCTGTGCAAAGTCACCAACCTCAGTTTCTCCTCCAGAGTCATTTGGGTCCAGTGGCCAGGTAGGAATCAGGACACCTGGAGATGGCCCTAGATGACAGGCAATCAGGGTTAAGTGACTTACCCAGAGTCACAAAGCTAGGAAGAAAAGTGTCTGAAGCTGGATTCAAACTCCCATCCTCCTGACTCTATTCACTGTACCACGTGACTGCCCTGTTGGGACCAGGAAAGGCTTCATTTCAAAGGCAGAGTAAGGAACGACCAGCACCTCTGGTGGGAGGGCTGCTGAGCATCCATCTTTGGCCTGTCCTCCAGCTCTCACCTGTGACTCTAAAAAGCTGTAGCAGTGCAGTGGCCATACCTTGGTAAAGCCATCTTGGCAGACCTATTGGTGAGTTAGGAGGATGCCCACCCCAAGCATATGAAGGCCTTCCCTAGGCAGAAGGACCCCAGGTGAGAACAATTTCTTCCATTGGTCATGAAGGCAGTTGAATGGAGCCAGGAAGGCTCTGTGGAATGCTTAGAGACCAGTCAGACATCAGAGATGCCAAGGTCAGCCACAGTATCCCAGGCCCTTGCTTGTTTGTCATTGGACTCCAATGTGTCAGGGAGACATGAGTGTTCAGCTCACATGCAAGTCAAGATATTACCCCATTCCTCAAAAACAAGACCAACACCAACAGATTGTGCACTGTGTCCTGAAGAAAGTGAGGGCTTCTCCCAGATTGATTCTTTGAGGAGGGAGGGAACCCATTTCTTAAGCACCCATCAGAGGCAGTAAGGGACCATGATCAGATGAATGCTTAAGACAAATCACTGTAGAGCTTGTTTGTGGGATGGATCAGAGTAGGAAGAGAGTGGAGGAGGGAGAGAAAAATGAAGGGCTAATCCACTGGTCTGGACAAGGTGATGCAGACCACCTGCAGGGTGGCAGCTATATGGACACAAGAGATGTGGTGGAGACAGAGTACTGGCACTTGGAGAGACTGTGGATTGAGAGCGAGTTAGGCATCAAGGATGATACTGATCTGATAAATCTAAGAGCCTGGGAGGGTGATAGTGCCCTCAGAAGAGATGGAGCAGTTGGGAGGAAGGGTTGGCTTGAGAGATAGATGAATGCGTTCTATTTTGAAGCAGGCCAAGCTGGAGCTGTCTAGGGGACATCCTATCTGAAATATCTCAGGGAGTTGGCGCTCTGAAATGAAACGGTGCACCAATCTTGAGTTCTTTGACCAGCAAAAAACTTGTTCTCAGCCACAGTGAAAGGACGAAAGACACGACCCTCTTTTCGTAGGAACAAAAGACCACTTTATTGAGTATCCTTTACCTCTATATATCTTCCCAGTGCCCATGGACAGCACAAACATAACTCATGAGTTAATCAGCGGGAGCCAAACATACAAAAAGATCATAAAGTTGTCTGTTTAAATTCTTAGCATACTTCCTTATCTTTACAGTCATGGTATATATCCTGTTGTCTCAGGATGAGCTGCCTCTTGGGCAAACACAAAAGTAGGAGAATGAAGACATCCTGAGATACCGAGTCCAGCAGTATTGTGAAACAACAGAAGGGCAGGAGGGTCTTGGAGACCTTTGTCCTTGTTTTCTCACAGCTGTGGTCCTCAAGGATCACTAACAGTGCTCATGGAGGGAGATGAGGTGTGGTAGATAGTCAGATGTGGGGGTGCTGACTTCAAGATAATATGGGAGTTGGGGCACCTCGGAACACCAGCTCTGGAGTCAGGAGAGCCTGAGTTCAAATATGACCTCAGACATTAAATAGTTGGGTGTCCTTGGGTGAGTCACTTAACCCCATTGCCCTACCAGAAAAAGATATGGGAGCAAAATTTTAAAAATAGAATATGGGGAAATTACAAGGTCGGTAACTGAGAAAGTTGAATCTGAGAAGAAGTGAGCCCAGGGACAAAGGTTTGAGGGGCATGGGGAACGAGAGTGCCCAGAAGCAGAGAGGTCAAGAAGAAGACAGAGGGACAGAGAAAATACCCATCAGATTTCATGGTTAAGAGCCTTGACTGTAAAGAAAACAAAACCCAATTGGAACTGCTGGAGGACCAGGCCATGCCCCTGGCCATTTGGGGAAAAAGAACAGTGAAGGAGAATATGCCCCAAATTCATGACAGAGAGTGTGCTCTCCCCATCAAACTGCCACAGAAATCCTAGGCAGAGCTGCAGAAATATTTGTAAAATTCATATAGAGGTACAAAATTTCTCTCTTGTCAAGGGAAATCACGAAGGAAAGGAGAAGCAAAGGGGAATGGAGCTTCCTGACTTGAGTGCTCCAAATCCTTTGGTTTTTGGCAAAAAACCCAGACCGGTCATTGTTGACCAGGCCAGGGGGTGGATAAAGCCCAAAAGAACTCTGTTCTTGATAAGAGCTGCTGGTCAATACCATTCCTGGGTCCTCTGTCCAAAGAGATCATAAAAGGGGGGAGAGACCCATGTGGACAAAAAGAGTTACAGCAGCTTTTTGTAGTGGCGAAGAGCTCGTCAATTGGGGAATGGCTGAACAAGTTGTGGGATATGGAGGTCATGGAGCACCATTGTTCCATAAGAAACCATGAATTGGAAAGACCTGCATGAATTCATGAGGAGTGAAATGAGTAGACCCAGGAGAACACTGGACACAGCTACATTGTGAGAAGGATCAACCATGATGGATGCCGTTCCTCTCAACAGCTTAGTGATCAAAGAGAACCCTGAGAGATCTGTTATGGAAAATGATAACCACATTCGGGAAAAAACCAACCAAAAAAGCACTCTGGAGTCTGAATACAGAACAAAGCATGCTATAGTCACTTTTTAAAAGTGTCTCTCATGTTTTCTTTATCTTTCTCTCCCTTAGTTCTAATTCCTCTTTTAAAACATGACCAATATGGAAATATATTAGACACAATTATGTATGTACAACTTTTACCAGATTGTTCACTGCCATGGGGAGGGGGGAAGGGTAGAAAAATGGGGAGGGAACTCATAGACTTGCAAATGGAAGAATGCTAAAAACAATACCTTTGCCTAAAATTGGAAAAAACATTTAAATTAAAAAATAATAAGACCTGCTGGGCATCCAGGAATGCAGGTTGTAGTCTTAAGGTTGGCTGTTTCCATTTTATTTACAGATCTGCATTCTCCCCTCCTGACCCCACCCCAATTGAGAAAGCAAAGGAAAAAACTTTACAAACTTGTGTAGCCAAGAAAAACGAATTCCCACATTGGTCATACTTCTCTTCCCCCCACCCCCCCATTAAATGGCTCCTTCTGCTCTGAGGTTGTGACCTCTCTTCAAGGAGGGGAGAAGGGCACCTTTCATCAGGGGCCTTTGGAGCCGGTCCTAAGACAGACGTTAGCTTACCTTTACCAGCAACAGGAAAATGGGTGAATTTTTCTCCTTCTCTCCTCCCTAAACTGGTAAAGCAAGAAAAATAGGACCTATTGCAAACCTGTATATAAATAAATGTAAATAGATTCCTTTCCGGCCTATCTCCTCCTACCTCACCCAGATATTTGTCCATGAGTCTCATTCCCTCTCTATTAGGAGATGAATCCCTGGAATTGTGGTCAGACATAATGATGGTCCAGATTCTCAAGTGGGTTTTTAGATTACGGTTGTTGGGATGGCACAGTGGATGGAGCACCAGCCCTGAAGTCAGGAGGACCTGAGTTCAAATCTGGTCTCAGACACTTAAATAATTACCTAGCTGCGTGGCCCTGAGCAAGTTACTTAACCCCACTGCTTTGCCAAAAAAAATCATTGGAGAGTACGGTTGTTATTGTGTGTATCTGTTGTGCTGGTTCTGCTCCCTTCCGCCTTCAGCAGTTGAGACAAGTCTCTTCATTCTTAAGCATGAATGAAATGGATTTAAGTAAGAATTCATGTGTAGGAGAATGTGTTTTTATCAGGGTAGAGTCTAATTTATAGAAAGCAAATATGTAAGATCAAAAGCCCTTCCCAGCAGTCCCATGGTAAAAAGATGAACAAATAAATTCTCAAGAGAATTTCAACAACTACCTGAAAAATGATTCCATGCGGTTTGACCTCACATCAAGTTGTGAGACGAAGTTGACAAAAGACATGTTGAAAAGGTTTGGGGAGCATGGGCACACTGGTGCCTACGGGATGGAGCTGTCCAACCATTCTGGAAACACAGCCGTCCCCTGGGAGGAGGAGCTGGGCTGATCCAGGGAAATCAAATTTGCCTATTGGATGAACTTAGCATTTATGTGTTCATCTAAGTCCCTGATGAGAATGGTGATGAGCGTCGCTTTGTGGAACGAGCCCTAGGGCTCCTCCCCTGGAAACCATGAGGTGGGTATGGGAAAGGGCACTGTGTGCTGGGAAGCATTCAGCCAGTTCCAAATCCCTGGAGCTGGAGGATGCCCGCCCTCAAGTATGCCTTGGGGAAAACCGGCAAGTCTCCAGTCCTCGGGAGCAAGGCCGGATACTTAGTAGGATACTTAGTAAGACTCAGAGATACTCATTGACTGACTGAAAGAACCCTCATGGGTTCTTGGCAATTGTCTTGCTCTTTCTCTGTTTTACTAGGCCTTGGCTTGTGGCACCATCTTGAACTGTGTTTCAATTGTCTTCAGGCCTGCCCAGCTGACCACAGTAGGGAAGCGTTGCTGCCTCTGGATCCAGGACCTGTGCATGGACCTGGAGCGCCTTACGCGGGCCCGGGATGACCTGCGCTTCCGAGGAGTGAAGGGCACCACGGGCACGCAGGCCAGCTTCTTACAGCTCTTTGAAGGAGATCACCAAAAGGTAGCTGAGCTAGAGGGGGGACTGGGCCAGCGATCCAGAGGGAGCCACCTCTGAGCAGGAGGAGAAGATCCAGACAACCCACTGCCCCTTTCTCTCTACCCCTGCACTATGGGCACACTCCACAGGAGTCCTTGAGAGAGCTCTTGTTTTTTCCCCCAAGGTGGAAGAACTTGACCGGATGGTGACAGAGAAGGCAGGATTTCAGCGGTACGTAGGAGGTTCCAGACACAGGCTAGACAGCCGTTATTGGGGTGGGGCGGCTGTGGGCCACTGGGACAGCCCAGTCTCAGGGAGATGTCCAACCCATCCTCTTTCCTTAAGCTAATTTATAACCAGGCTCCTTCCCCCTGGGGCCTGGAATGATGGCTAGTGAGTCACCCACAACCTGAAGCTCCAGCTTCTAGTTCTCAGGTCCATCCTGGCTGGGCAATCCTAGACAAGTCACTTCCCCTCTGTGGGCATCTCTACAACTTGGTGCCCTCCAAGCTTAGACACCCCTGGAGCAGGTCTGAGGAGGCCAGTTCAGGGTCCTCCCTGAGGGTGTGGCCCCGAACCAGCCCCTGCCCGTCTGTCCAGAGCATGTGCCACCAGAGCCCCTGTGGGAGCAGCCCCATCAGGGAAGTAAAAAGAAATCTTTTTTTTTTTTTTTGAAGAAAACTGACTCTCAGACCCATGGAGCCTAGAGCTGAAATCAGGACACATGGGTCCAAATCTGGGCTCCTCCCAGAGATGATGTGGCACAAGATAGGGCTGGCAGAGTTGTCAATCAGGGAGCATTTAGTAAGCACCTACTGTCTTCCAAGTCCCAGGCCATATACTGGGCATGTTGGGGGAGCTCTGTCTATGTCTCTGTTACGGAGAGTGTTCGAGGGTTCCTTATGGCCCGTGGTGGGGCCTCCTGCCTTGGCCAGACACTGCGGGGAAGCCCAGAACAGTGCCCAGTTCACTCTCAAGGTCTTCTGTGCTTCTTTGCAGAGCCTTCATCGTCACAGGACAGACATATACACGGAAGGTGGACATCGAGGTGCTGTCTGTGCTAGCCAGTCTGGGGGCGTCTGTACATAAGGTCTGTGGGGTTTGTGGACCCCCTGAGTCCGGGCTCAACCCTTGTCCCTAGTCTTCCAGCATAATCCTGACTCCCCAGTCCCCAGTGGGTGTTCTTGGGCATTCAGAGCCTCCTCAGGAACACATGGCAAAGACAGGTCATATCCATGGTGCTTGGTCAGCCAAGTGTTATGGATTAACTTTCTCATTCATTTCTTTTTTAAAGCATATTTTGCTTTTGTTTCACTTAAATTTTTTTGATGTATCTCCCCCCGCTACCCCAACTGTTCCTTTAGAACAAATCCTGTTTAAATAGGAGAAAGCTAATTCGGCCAGAGAAAGTCTGACCTTTTAGGCAGTGTTCTCTAGCCATCCGTGGCCCCCCACTCCTGCAGAGTCTCCCCCCTTTGTTGGCCCATCTGGGTCCCTTTGCTTTAGTTCCCCACATTTACTTGGATCCCTTTCTCTTGGTTCCCCCCGCAGCCCCTCAAACACACAGGTCAGTTTCCCCCCACCTGCCCCAGAAAGGCAGGGAGTCGGGGAGTGCATTTCTGGCATTCACAATTCTCTGAACAAATACCCCCCTTGTGATTTAATTTATAGAGGAATCCCCAGATAAGGAAGCTCCTTCTCAGTATTTGAACCCATACCTTCTCAATTCTGAGACTGGCTCCTCCATGACCTTGTTCTCCATGGACCTAGGGTCCAAGGTTGGCCAGCTCTGCACCATCTTCAAAAGAGGGTCCACCTGGTGTGAGGAGGTGCCAACTTTTGTCCCTGTCTCAGAACTCTGGAGGCCATTTGAACCCATCTTCCCTTTTACAGATGAAGAAACTGAGGCTGGGAGAAGTTTGAGTGACTAGCCCAGGGTCAGGTAGTGAGGATGGAGTTGCTAATTGAACCCAGGGCCACAGCCTCCACACAGAGGCAGGTCAGTCTGGCCCCCTTTCCACACCAGGTGTCTTGTTTGTTTGGAGGAGCGATAGCCCAAAAAAATCTCAACTCCATTGAACCTAAAGGACCAGGGGACACATTTACCCTCATCCCCCCCACAGAACACCAGGGAAGGGTCAGGCCCCTCCAGAGACAGGTAGGGGCTCAGGATACCCGATCCTTTTGCTTCTTTCAGATCTGCACTGATATCCGCCTCCTGGCTAACCTCAAGGAACTAGAGGAGCCCTTTGAGAAGCAGCAGATTGGTGAGTGTCGGGGCTTTGGGGTGGGGGAGGGGAGGCCCACCTGGGGAACATTTCAGAGTGGCTTCCACCAAATGGATTGTGTTTGTGTTCTAAGGGGTCCTAAGCTAACTCAGCCCTGGCCTGAGAGCCAAGGTCTCGGTGGCTGTGAGATTCAGGAGTGGGCTGTTGGTGGGTAGCATTGCCCAGAACTCTTTAAGAGCAAGGTCTCCAGGCCCCCAGGCTCTTGTATTGGGAAGATCTGGCTGGGGGCCAGGGAGCTCTTTGGTCTGAGCCCCACCTGAACTTCTCCCTGGGTAGGGAATGCGGCCCCTTGCTGCTGTGCCAGACTGGGGAGGGTGACATCTGGGCCCATTGCTGATCAAACAATGGGCAGACCAGGGTTGAGTTGATGGTTTGGACTTTTCTTTCTGTTCCTCCATGTCTGAAGCACCCATTCAGATGCCCATGGCAAATGGGGCCCTCTGGCCTAGTTACTCTTCACAGGCTGTTTAATTAAAAGCCTGTGGATTCTGAACCCTATCCTCGTCCCACGCCCCTCTTGGTTATGCGGGGGCTCCTGGTCTGGGTCATGTGGGGTCACTATAATGAATGATCTTGTTTATATTGAGTGACCTCCGGGATATTTGGCCTCTGGTCTGGTTGCAGAATGGCCATCCCCCTGCTTGCTTCTTCAGTGCCTCCTGACCAGGAGCTGGTGGGCAGGATTGGAGCCTCTGTTCAGGGGAAAGTCCCTCCCGTGGGGCCTCGCATCTCCCCTGGCTCCTGGTTTAGGTGTGTCTGGGCCAGCCATCAGCACCCCCAACTCTTGAGAGACTCAACCTTAGTCACTGTGTCCTTTGGGGGCTGAAGCCAGTGGGAGCCGGTTCCCCGGCTGCTTGCCTGCCCGCAAAGGGGCCTGCCACAGCCATGCCAAGCCAGGATCTTTCTTGGCCCTCAGTAGCCACGGGGAGTCATAGCTAGTCACGTGGGAGGTTGGTCTGCTGGACACCCTGAAACATGGCTACTCAACTTGTGACAGTGAAGCGAGGGCAGGCCCTCCTTCTCTCCTGTCTGAGAGAAGGTGCTTTGGGGACTCAGAGCCCTTGCCTCTGCTCCTCAGCTGAGGGGGCCACCTCTTATCAGTCTTATCAGTGTTCTCGATGGAAGGCCAGACCCCCCCCACTGCCCTGACCTCCCTTTTCTTCCATTGTTGTGGAGGCAGGCTCCAGTGCAATGCCGTACAAGCGAAACCCCATGCGCTGTGAGCGCTGCTGCAGCCTGGCCCGCCACCTGATGACGCTTGTCATGGATCCGCTACAGACGGCCTCTGTGCAGTGGCTGGAGCGCACACTGGATGACAGTGCCAACAGGTTTCCAACTCACTTTTTCCCTAGGGGTTTGGGGGTGCCAGGGGGCAACAGGCAGTGGTTGTGGTGGCTCTCAGGGGCTGGGCCACAAGACTGCATTAACGTGGTGGTTTTTCTCCAGGCGTTTGTGTTTGGCAGAAGCCTTTCTCACAGCAGACACCATCCTGAACACGCTGCAGAACATTTCTGAGGGGCTAGTGGTGTACCCCAAGGTAAGAGGCCCCAGTAGGGAGAGGAAATTTGGAGGAGAGGAAGGGAGGAGAAAATCCAAGCTCCCCCAGAATCCCGGGCAGCAGCCCAGGAGGAGAGCCAGGCTCGAAGGCTGCCTGCTCCCCACTGGGTCAGGACTCCCCCCCCCCCGAGGCTGTGGCTGAACCAGTGGGTACCCACCCCTGTAGCTTTCATTGAGGCAGAACATCTGTTGCTGGTGCTGAGGTCTGGGTTTGGCCCATCCCGGGAAGGGAGCCTCGGGTCAGGGCCCACTTCAGATCAAGGCTGACTGCGTCTGGAAACCAGACCCCTTCTTCCCTTGCTGTCCCCAGCCCAGAGAACCCCTGCTCTGGTCCTCTGGGAGGACCCTCCTCTCAGGCGAGTATCCTTATACGGCCTGTTTGTCTCCAGATGTACCTGCTACATTTCCCATCCCTTGGTGCCAGGATTGAAGAAGGGAGGGAAGGAGGGAAAGAAGGCCCGTGGCCAGTGTGCTGCCCACAGCCCCTCTCTTAGACCAGTGCCTCTCCCGCCTTCCCACAGACAGGCCTGCCCTGGTGTTCACCCCCTTTATGTCTCTGTTGGCACTGGGGTGGCATTAGCACCAGCCTCTTGTATCCGTATCTGACCCTGGCGCTGCCCGGCCTTAGCGACAGCACCTGCTTCATTTTCTCTTTTAGTGGCTGCCAGGAGGGCCCTTACAGTTGGAGGGGGGTGATCACCAGACACCCTAGGAGAGCTGTCATCAGGACACCAGGGTAGTCTTCAGAAGGAGACCCCAAGGCCATCCATGGCTGGGAATACACCTCAGACTCACTCATTCTCCCTCTCCAGGTCATTGAGCGTCGCATTCTGCAGGAGCTGCCTTTCATGGCTACAGAGAACATCATTATGGCCATGGTGAAGGCAGGAGGCAGCCGCCAGGTGTGTGGCCCTTGGGCCGCCCCTCCCCTGGGCCCTTTCCCTGCGGAGAAGGAGGGAGGTGCAGGAGCACGGGTCGGGTGACTTTCTGAGATGGGGAGTGAGCTGGGGAACGTTGCCTGAACGGTGGCCAGGTGGGTGGGAGGAGAGGATCTTGGAGCAGGGTGAGCCCGTGTCCCGTGCCACCCAGCGGCTTCTCAGTAGATCCACCATTTGTCTTTGTCCTCCCAGGATTGCCACGAGAAAATCAGGGTGCTCTCTCAGCAAGCGGCAGCGGTGGTGAAGCAGGACGGGGGCGATAACGACCTCATTGCCCGCATCCAGGCCGAACCGTACTTTGGCCCCATTCACGCACAGCTGCAGCATTTGCTCGATCCTTCCTCTTTCACTGGCCGTGCTGCCCAGCAGGTGATGCCTGTCTTTTGTGGGGTGGGCACAGTCCCCTTGGGGTGGGGGTCTTGGCTTCCCCTGCAGGACCTCCCCTTTCTTCTGCTGTGGGCTGGATGTGCTTGGGGGAGGAGGGAGAGGAAGGGGAGGAGGAAAGAGGTCTCTGAACCCGCCTGCCTGGCGATGCCCGCTCGGTGATTTCCAGCCTCGGTGCTGGGCCGCTCAGTCCGTGGGCACTGACGCCTTCTTCCTGCCTTCCCGGCTGGGGCAGGTGGAGAAGTTCCTGAAGGACGAGGTGCGGCCGCTCCTGGAGCCTTACCGGAGTCAGATGGACGTGAAAGTGGATCTGAACCTTTAAGCTGAAAAGTGAGGGAGAAGGAGAGCAAAGAAGGAAACCCAGCAGTTTGTGGAGCTACTTGGGAAGGGCGCGGCGCCCACCCCTAGGCGGCTTGTAGGAGGGCTTTCCCATTTCAGATCTGATCGCTACAAAAATAAAAATCTCCTCCATCATCATTTGTTCATTCCTGCAGTAACCCTGTTTTGAGCACCTGCTGTTTACCCAGCCAACAGCCCAAGGGACAGTCCAGGGTGCCGCGGGGTGGGAGGGGAGAGTTGTGAGGACCAGATGCGAGCTCCGCGTAGGAGGTAAATGCCACTGGAAATAAATACGAAGTTGGGGGCTCCGTGGGGCCTTCTCCTCTGGCTCACTTTGAGTCTGGAAGGGGTTCCACCAGGAGCTGGGGGGGTGGGTCTGTGGGCACAGTGAGGATAAGGCTCGGGGGGAGCCGTCTGCTCAGGATGGTTTGGGGGCCGACCCCGGCAACATAGTCGAAGGAGGCCTGAATTGGGAGCCAGTAAAGCCGGGGAGCTTGGGTCACTGCCCCTTGGGGGTTCCTTAGGCCTGTTGCCAGGGCTGCCATCTCTGCCCTGCAGGACTCACTGCTTCTAAAAGAGCATCTGGGGAACCAGGGAAGTGGGAGCAGGGCTGAATCGGGGGCTGGGGGTGCGAGGCCCCCAGTGTTGCCCTTGAAGTTCCACAATTCCCCGAGGTTTGGAGCCAAGTGTAGCAGCAGGGACAGCGAGGGTGGGCTCAGGCTGGCCCACCAAGCTACTCCCAGACCGCAGGCTGGGGATGGGCACGGGCCTGGCACTGGGGAGGTGCAAGATGGAGGGGTCAGGAAGCCTGGCATCTGTGCAGCATGGGGTGGTGGCCCCCAGGGTTTCCTCGTCTCGTGCCAGGCTCCGGCTTTGGTTTCCGGGGCCGGGCCGCCTCACTCCTCGGAGGGCACCTTGGGCAGGTAAGACCCCTGCGGCCACGCGTGGATGGTGCTGAGGCCCGCTCCCTGGCATCGCCCTGGCATCACCCTGGCATCCTGCGGGGCTGCCCCAGGCGGCCCGGGCGCTAAGGAGAAGGGAGGAGGCGAGGCGGCTGAGTCTGCCTTTGAGGTGCTGAGTTGGTGGTTGGGGGTGCCCCGTGGGGGCTGGGGGCTCCCCACTCCACTCCATCCCCCTCCCCTAATAAACTCCCTGGTCCCCTCCCTGCCCCCCCAGAGTAAGGCCCTCCATGCCAGACCCCCGCCCTACCCCTCCGCTCTGAGGGGTGGGCAAGGGAGGCAGACACCCCTGGTGCCCGGGGGTGCAGGGGGGTCCAGAGCGCCCCCAGAGCGGGAGGCCGCGGGGCAGGGCCCGCGCCGGCAGGCGGCGTCACGGCGCGCGCCCGAACCGGACAGAACTACAGCTCCCAGCGTGCCCCGCGGCCGCGCCCCGCCCCCTGCCCGCGCGTGCGCCCTGGCGCCCGGCCCCGCGCTGACGGAGCGCAGCCCAGGGCCCCGAGGTGGAGGCGCCACGGCCGGCCCGCGGGGAGCAGCCAGGTACGGGGGGCGGCCAGGTGCGGGGCGGGGGGCGGCCAGGTGCGGGGGGCGGCCAGGTGCGGGACGGGGGGCGGCCAGGTACGGGGAGCGGCCAGGTGCGGGGCGGGGGGCGGCCAGGTGCGAGGGGCGGCCAGGTGCGGGGGGCAGGGCGGGGAGCGGCCAGGTACGGGGGGGGGGGGGCGGCCAGGGGCGGGGCGGGGGGGGCGGCCAGGTACAGGGAGCGGCCAGGTACGGGGGGCGGGGCGGGGGGCGGCCAGGTGCGAGGGGCAGCCAGGTACGGGGGGCGGCCAGGGGCGGGGCGGGGGGGGGCGGGGCCGGGGAGGGGGGTTCCTGTGCGAACCCCCGGGGCTGAGCCCCCTTTGGGCGCTTCCTGCAGGCCCCCCGGGGAGCCTCACCTGGCTGCTGCGACCTGCGGCCCCCCAGGGAAGGGCTCCCTACGCAGGCCTCCCCTGAACTTCTCGGGGTGCAGCTGCAGGAGCCGCCATGCCCCCTCCCCCGGCCAGGGCCCCGAAGCCGAGCCCCCTGACTTTCCTGCACTGAGTGGGGGGCCGCGCCTTCCCCCGCCTCTCCTCGAGCTCCGGGGCCTCCCTACATGCCATCGTAGTCTCTCTGCTTCCTTAGTCGCTTCCTGCCCCCCAGACTGGCAGAGCTGCTCTTTTCCCTGGTGAGAGCCCTGCAGGGCCTTTTTCTCTCTGATGACCACCTCAGCCTGTGCCCGTTGCACAGGGAGGGCCCGAGGGAGAGGAAGACCCCTCCTCACTGTGGGACAGAGTGTGCACCAGGTAAACACACGGAGCCAGAGATGTCTGCAAAGGAAGACCATTTACCCAGCTCAGGCACTTGCTGTTTGGACCGGAATTGAGGATTTGTTATTGTAATAGGAGAATGCAACATCTGTTCTCTCTGTTTTACCTCCTAATCACATCTGAGGCTCTGCCCGCGACATCAAGAATTTTCCATAGCAACCAGTCGTGAGGTCACACAGATTGTCCCAGGAAAGCAGAAGAGCATTAGAGATGGTGCTTTGTGAAGAAATAGATTTTTCCATTGGAATTGTGTCTTTTCGACTTGGATTCTGGAAAATCTGGGCCAGATGAGAAAGTGAATGTGCCATGGAGTGGTTTGGACTGAGCAGCCCAGCCTCACCAGGCTGCAGACAGTCGTCAGGACATCTCTGTGTGGAATACTCTGCTTAGGCAGACAGCAAGGGGCTTATGGCTTATTGGGGGGGGGGGGGGCGGAATGAGAGGTCTATATAGACACGATATATTACAATGAGAAAAGTGTTGAGGAGAGGCTAGATGTAGTAGCAGAGACAGGGACAGGGAATCCCTGGGACTGGACCTTCTTGGATAGGAATTTGATCATGGGAAAGGAGCTGCCCTGCAGCTGAGCAGGAAGACTGGGAGGATCCAGGAGGACAAGACAAGTCCAGGGAATGGCTAGTCCAGACTGACTGGAATCAAACAGAAGACCCAGAAGAAGTGTATTTGGAAAAGGAATTGATTCTGTAGGTCATGGGGAACCACTCACAATTTTTGAGGGCATGAGGAAGATGACTTTGGCAGTGGTGTGAAGTCTGGAAGAGTTGGGAAGGGACTAGTTAGAGATGGGATGGCCACCTAAAATGTGCTCTAGTACTCCAGGGGAGAGGGGTCACACAGAGTTCCTGCTCTGAGGCAGCAGCCCACAGTTGCATGAGAAAGAAAACATGCACACCCATATCTATACAAACAAGCCACAGACTGGAGAAATGGAGGATTTCCAGTTGAGGGAGGGCCCTAGAATTAAGAGCAATAGGGACTTGCTGTCCATCAAAGGTAGGATTTTAGCTAAGAGTTGGAGGAGCCCAGAAGATGAGGAGAGAGAGAATTCCAGACATGATTAACAAGCTAGTGAAAATGGACAGAATGAGGAGATGGAGGATCTTCTGTAAGGAGGCCAAAGAATATGGGAGTGGGAGAAGGAAAATAAAGGCATAAGGTATAAAGAGATGGGAAAGGTGGGGGATGACAGGCTTTGAATACCAAATGGGGTTTTCTATTTGATTTTAGAGAAGACAGGAAGCCGCTGAAATTTACTGAGTAGGGGGTGACATGGTCAGACCCATATTCTGGGAAGACCACTTTTAAGTAGTGATGCCAGACAAATGGCAAGAGGAGCAATGAAGCAGCCTCCTGTAATAGTACCATCTTGAGGTGATGAGACACTACATCAGAGTGGTGGTGATTTGAGAAGGAAGTTGAGATATGTATGTTAGGTAAAATGAACAGGCCTTGGCAACAGATTAGATATAGGTGGTGAGAAAGAGAAACTGAGATTGACCCACAAATTGTGAGCCTGGAGACTGGGAAGATGTTGGTATCTTCCATGGAAATAGCAAACTTAGGCAGAGGGAAGGGTTGGGGGCAGAGTAAGATAATGAGGTCAGAGTTGTGATGAATTTAAAATGTCAACAGTACATCCAGTCCAAGATAATCACTGGACAGTTGGAGATGTGAGCCTGGAGATCAGTAGAGAAGTTGGGGCTGAAGAAGTAGATTTGAGAATTATCAGCATAGAGAGGGTGTTTGGATCTCTGGGAGCCGATGAGATCACCGAGTGAAAACAATCCAAGGAGAGAAGAAAAGAGGGCCCAGGACAGAGCCCCATGGGATCTCCAAGGCTCATAGATGTGACCTGGATGAAGATCCAGCCAAGGAGATAGGAGTGGCCAGGTAGAAGGAGAACCAGAAGGGAGAAAAGCCTAGAGAGAAGAGGAGGAGGTGATTGAAGCATCAAAGATGCAAGGAAGGAGGTGTTCAGTGACGAGGTCAGAAGCCAGACCGCAGAGAATTAAGAAGAGGGTGAAAGGACAACATGACTAATAAGGAAGTATGTTAAACATGTATAACCTATATCAGATTATTCTCTGGGGAAATATTCTCATGGGGAGGGAAGGGAGAAAGGTAGAAAAATATGGAACTCAAAAGCTTATAAAAAGATGAATGTTGGGGCAGTTAGGTGGTGCAGTGGATAGAGCACCAGCCCTGGAGTCAGGAGGACCTGAGTTCAATCCAGTCTCAGACACTTAATAATTACCTAGCTGTGTGGCCTTGGGCAAAGCCACTTAACCCCACTGCCTTGCAAAAAACAAAAGAACAAAGCAACCAAAAAAAAAAAAGATGAATATTGAAAACTTTTTTGCATGTAAATGAAAAAATAAAATAACATTCGAAAAAAAAAAACAGGAAAGGAGGTAGAGGGGGTTCAGTCTACCCAAGACAGCAGGATGGATTGGGACCACTTGCATCTTGTCAAGAAGAGCCCCCTGTGAGCCACCTTATGATGTGAGACAGGTGACAACAGCTCTTGGTGAATGACTCTTGGTTGGTTGGTTGTTTTTTTCAATAAAATGAGGCAAGGTTTTTAGCATGGAGGAAGGAGTATCATGGCAGGGTTGAGGAGGGATGAGAAGGTTTGGTACACTGACTGTGAGACAGAGTTGATGAGGGAGATGGAGGATTGCCTCACAGCATGGAGGGCCCAGGTGGGAGTTTGAGGAACATTTTGTACTGGACACAGCATGGTGTATGGTTTTCCCAACTTCTCTAGTCATGTGTGTAGGAGACACAGCGGGGGAGGGGGAGGGCACCTAGTCTGAGGACCTGAGCCAGGGTCAGTTCCAGGACCTGTTAGCCTACCATAAGCTCACATAGGAAGGAAGGACCGGGTCCTAAAGATGGGTGAGAATGTGGATGGGATGGTGGCTATGGTTGAGTGAACCTCAGAGGAGGGTAGAGGCAGTGGGAGAGTCTGGAAATAGCCACAGAGCAGAGTATGCTAGCTCCTGGACTGAGCTGGTGAGGCAGGACATGTTAGTGTAAATGGACAGAGATTTTAGCAACAGAATTGACAGGATGTGACGGAGAACTGGATGGGGTTGAGTGCAGCTGAATAAGAGGTGATTGAAGTTTCTGGCTCTGGTGATGGGAAGGACAGGGATAAAAAGTGAAATAGAAAAGCTGGGAGAGGGTTTCCATGACTTAGTGGTATCAAAGAGACAGAAACCAATCCCCGCAGGCCACAGATTGAGAAAACCACAAATTCACATTATCTATGTTGTATTTAGTTTTGTTGAACATTCTCCAATTCCATTTTAATCTTGTTCCCCACTCGGGAGCTTTATGGGCCTCAGATTTGACACTGCAGCCTCCAGACAGAGGATGGTCCAAATAATGGACAGCAGAGACTGAAATTCAGAAAAGAGGTCGGGGATATTTCTGTGGACTTTGGCATCCTAAATCCATTCCTTGGAGGGGCCTCAGGATCCAAGAAACAAGAAAACTGACTCAGGACAGTTGTGCCTCAGTGGCAGCACAGAGCCTAGATCCTCTGGGACCCAGAGCCAAGAATCTTTCTGCCTCTCTTTATGGAATCATTGAAGCCCTAGGCAGTTGCCAGCAAAAAATGTCTGAACAGGAGAGGTCTAGATAGAGCTGCACAAAGCAGTGCTCTGCAAGGTGGATTAGGATCCAGTGTCAGAACAAGTTGAGGCAGAGGATTTAGCAGCATATTTACACTTGAAATAAAGTTCTTCCTAAAAATCTGAGCTGCCCCAGAGTGGCCTTGGTGACCTCGGGCAGGATGGTTCCCAACCCTAGAAGTGACCACATGTCCCACGTGTGGGAGAGAGAGGATTCCCACTGAGCTGTGAGGTGGGCTGAAGTCTGATACTTAGCCAAGGAAGGGAAGACCTGGAGCTAACTGGCTCTTAGTTGGCCATTAGCCCAGGGTTCCTTTCATTAACAAGTATGTATGGAGTATTTGCTGCATGCCAGTATGAAATGGGCTACAGACTCAAGGGGATCCTGACCCCCATCAGCCTGGGAACTCCTTGGGGATGGGGCCTATCTTTGCCTTTCTTTGTCTATGTAGCCAGACAGAGTCTGGCTTATCTAGCACACAGGCGGAGCTTGTTAGAGCTTTGCCAGTGGACTCACAATCTACAGGAGGAAATGAGGTCCTTATTCAGGAGCTTGGGAGAGGAAATAGTAGAAGCCTGGGCTAGAGAGCTGACTGTCAACACATCCCAGACCACCTCCAGGCATCCTGCGCCATCTCTGACCCCTGGATCCAGATGGCTCTGTAGGAGAAAGTGAGGTTGGGGATTCCGCACATCACCCCCCCCCCCCACTCAAATCCAGTTCACCTGCTTGTCCTGGCATCACCTCCCTGATGTCATGAATGAAAGACAAACCTCTTCAGACCAGAGGCAGGAAAGCTGGAGACTAGATAAATGGCTGAGGAATCAGGCAGCCACGCCTTGTCATGCTGTGACTTCTTGTCCCACCCCTTCCAGCATCTGCCCACCTGCTGAAGGGCTTCCTCCTGGGAGTGTGACCTGGAACCTGGAGGGCTCCTTGGGCCAGATTGTATTTCCTGGTTGGTAACATTTAATGAGAGGCCCCTCCTCAGTGCTTATGGCTTGGATATCCTGACCACCTCTGAGACAACTTCGTGTCCTGAGCTCCTCAGGAGGTTTTCCAGGTACTGTTCAGCCAGTTATATGCAGCAAGCACATAAACATTTCTAAGCCCTCCCCATGCAAACCAGTGTGTTTTCCTTTCTCCAAATTTCTAGAATTACTTTCTGATTAGATTCTCCAGCATCCAGCACGTTTGAAAATGTACCTTCCAGTAACCTGCACCGCTCATTTCACTTTGCCTTTTCATGTTAACATACTTTTAATCTTACATTCCCAATGGGATCACCAAAGGTAACAAGGTTCTCGCCTCCAAAGCCCCCACACTTCTTATGCTCCCGAGGACACATCAGGTTTGGTTTGGTTTTGTTTTTTTGGTTGCCACATTGTCTGCCACGCTCTTGTGGAAGTCGCTGATTGTTGTTTTATTACACATGAATGACCTTGTGGTCATGGCGTTCTTCCATCTCCTATTAGTGCAACTGATTCTTCCCCTGGCCGTAATTAATAGAGGTAAGAGCCCCCCTTGAATAGATGTCCAGCCTTTGTTCCGTTCGTTATATTGTCTCTTATTCAGTGATTAAAGTTTTGTTGCAAATGCGGCAGTCAGTTCACCTTGGGAAAATGAACTTAGGGTCTATGAGATTTTGTGTGTGTGTGTGTGTATGTGTGTGTGTGTGTGTTGGTTGGTCAGTACGTATTACTGTGAAGTGTGTAGTTTCATATAGTAAATGACATGGAATGAATGAACAGTCTGTTGATGTGTAGTAGTTCATCTGTAGCTGTTAGAATGTCTGGGTGACCCTCAGCTCACAGGGGCAGCTTAGTGACTTGTCCAAGGTGTTAGAGTCCTAGAATTTCAGATTTGAAAGAAATTCATTATCTGTGGAGTCAGGTCCACTGTGGACAAGTTGCCATGTGGGGAAGTGGAAGGAGGTCTGCATCTGGAGTTCAAATCCTGACCTTTCTAGCCTGTAGGAAAAGCTGCTCCATAGTCTGTAAAATAAGAGATTGAGAGGAGCCAGTCACCTCCAGCCTCTGCACAGATCCATCTGGCTGTCTTGGAAGGAAAGTGGGCACACTCAAACTCCCAACTCCTCTTCCTTGGTCACCGTTTTACCCTTGAGCAGCTTCCTCACCCACCCCATCTAACACCTGTGCTGCAGAATAGCCTAAGAACATCCAGGTCCCCTCTGGGCCGAGCCTCCTCCCATGGCTCGGCTTCCTGCACCATCTCAGGGGCTCTGGCCTCTCGGCTTCCCTCTTCCAGGATGCCTCCAGAACTGTCCATCCTGCCGGAACATACAGAGCAGAGGAAGTCCATTGCCCTTTGTGTTCAACCCCGCTTCATTCAGTTCAGTGCTTGGGGATCTCTCATTTCTCTGGGAGCCCCTTCACTAGCTCTAGTGCATTTCCAGTCTGCACCCCCTTAGGAAATGGTCTTTGGAAGTGACCTTCAGTAACAGTTCTTTCAATTGAGGCTCTCGAGACCCTGCTGTGCTGCCCACCCCCATGACCAGACCTCCAGCCTGAAGCACTCATTGAGAGAGAGAAGGACTCAAATGGACAAAACCTCTGCTGTTTATTTTTGTTTTCATTTCATTTATTTCATTTCTTGCCTATTCTCACTTTATCTCCTGAGTCCACCACTTCTTTTCAAAATAGCAAAGAAACAGGGAAGAGCGCCCACCAATGGGGCACAGTTGAACAAGTTATGGTGCCATAAGAAATGATGGGAAGACTCGTGGGAGATGTGGCCGGAAGAACTGAGCAATAATTACAGCACCAGTAACAACATTATAAGACAGGCGACCAGTGCACACATCTAGAGCCTCAAATCCAATGTGCCCATGGACTATTTGTGCCCAACCTGGGGTAGAACATCCTCACTTGCACTGGTGATCAGCCACAGTCAAACACGCTGGACCTTGGCCCTGACATAGCAATGTCATTTTGGTCCTCTTCAAGCTGGCGGGACGACAGCCAGCTTCCCTTCCTGCGTGCTGAATAGAGGTGAACTTCCTGCTCAGTGTTAAGGACAATCCCAACTGAAGATGAATCAGGAAATATCTCAAGTACAGCAGCGTAGGACTTGTTCTGCTAGGCTGGAGCACAGGCTTCATCTGGCCGAGGGCCATGCCATGGGAAGCCACAGCTGCCAGCTCTTTGATCCATGGATGGCAACTGTCCTTCCAGCACCTTTATGTTCTGCTTGCCCCCATCTCTGGCTTTGTGAAGTCAACACTCCCTTCAGTTGGTTCTAGTCTCGCTTCTTCAAGATTCCCACCGGCAGGACCCCATCTCTTCCTCATGGGTGTGTTCCTCAGGGGCACCCCCTCCACCACTGAAACAAGATCTCTCTCCTTTTCCCTTGTTTAAATCCCACCTTTTGTCTCCTTGTGCATTCCCTGTATGGTCCCTTCCTACTGAAAGACTAGGGGTTCATTTTGTTTCTTTAGAAACCAGGTTTGATTAGGGTACTCTTTTATTCCTTCTTCCCTTTTCTGTGCTCTCTAACTTGATGCATCTCATGTGGGCAGGGCACTGGACTGCCATTGATCTCTAGCCATCTGACCTTGACCAGTTCAATCTATTTGACTTCAGTTTCCTCATCTGTAAAATTACGGGTTTGAGCTACATGACCTATAACTGGGCCCTTCTCATTCTGATTCAGTGATCTTAGTGCTTTCTGGGTGTAAACCCCCAAAACAAACCAATTACTGACCTTGCCAAGCATCTCTTGGAAGTATCTGCATAATATTGTTCTTGAAGTCATGGCAGGTGGATGGCCTGACCAGTGGAGGAGGATTAGAGAGAGGAAGGGGCTCAGGTGTGAGCCATGCACGATGCTCACAGTGAAAAGTTAGAGGATGGTGTCTCTGTGTGTCTGTCTCTGTCCGTCTTGGAAGCATGTCCCAGACACCAAAGGACAGATGCCTGTATCCAATGAGGGATAGACAGCATGTCAAAAATGGGCAAACAGAAGGAAAATCCATGGAGTATGGAAGGGTCTCTATACCTGACTGGCTTTTTACTCCTGGTTTATAAGCAGCTTTATGGTCAACCCATCCTGGGGCACATGCTGTCCAGTAAGAGCTGGGACTAGTGCTGACCCCAAGTCTTTCCTGCTCCTCTCACCCCCTATTTATGTAGGTCTAGAGCCAGCCAGTCAGGTGTAGAGACCCTTCCCTTTCTACAGTCAGGATAGCCACAAAGTGGGGATGGCTTCTGGTGGCAAAGTCACCCTTGAGGTGTTGAAGCTGGTGGGAGCAGCTTGGACTGACCCAGGTCTGGAAGTGACTCCAGAGACTCAGTGGCTAAGTGACTTGGGGGGGGGGGCAGTTGGCTTCTCTGGATGAATGAAAGGGTGAGTTTGAAATCACTTGCTACTTGCCAGGTAAGGTTCTGTTCCAGCCCAGTCCCTTTCCTGGTGGGTAGGACAGGCTTTGAGCATTGGCCTTGTTTCCATCTGGAACCACTTCCTTTTAGGAGGGTGCTAGGCTGTGTTAAGAGGATGTATTTGGGTGTGAACCGAGCAGGTGCACAGGATGCCACGGGGGAGGGGGCTTCTGCAAAGCTCTCCAGGAGCTCTTAAATTCCCCTTGCCTTAGAACAGGTAAATACATCTCAGTGGTTGCTGATTTAAGAGGTGGAGTTGGCTGCTGTCCCCCTTCCTTGTTCTGTAAGTCTGATTGGCCTAGTCCGATTGGCTCTTGCTTTGCCGGAAAGAGCAGTCTTGGATGGCCCCCAAAGCAAATATTGACTGGGAGAGGAATGGACAGCACCAGCCCCAGAACCCACCCTGAGATGGTGGGGGGGGGGGCAGGGGTGGAGAGCTCCCCAATGAGGCAGATGTTTGAGGTGTCAGCTGGTGACTGAGGGCAGGGCCAGAGGAGATGGCCCACCCACCCCTGGACAAAGCAAGTTGAAAAGGTTATTGATAAGCTTCTGGCCTCTCCTCCTAGTCCCTCCGGATCAGGGCTGCCCACCACTCAGGACTTGGCCCCCTGGGGGCTTCACTCTGTGAGAAGGGGGCATTCTTCATTGCTTTCAAATAAGGGAATAAGAGGCTTGCTGACGCCTTCGCAAGGACAGGGTTTAAATGTAAGAATCACTCGAGTGGGTGGTCTTGGGGACTAAGAGCAGGCTTACTAGTTGCTCCATATTGCCGCTCCGTCATTGTGGCCCAGGCACTGCCTTTCTTGTGCTCCAGACTACCCAGATTTCAAGATTTTCTTAAATTATTCAAAAATATTACTCACTGCAAGAAGGGATCCATGAAGCCCGCTCAAGCCCTAAAATGATAAACGTTGATTCCCGAGTTCTCCTTCTACTGCTCCACTGAGATCTCCGGACCCACCCCAGCAAGGCTCCCACCTGTTTTGTTATGCCTTGGACCTTTGGCCGGTGGTCAGAAGCGCAGCTTCCCTTATTTCTGTTGGAGTCTAGAAGGTTTTTCTAAAATTTGCAACTTAGGCCCAGCAGACTGTTCTCTTCTAATTTGCCCACAGCCAACAGGCCTCTGTAAAGCACCCACTATGTGTTTCATGCTGGGAGACCCACTAAAATGACCCCTGACTACAAGCTCATGCTTTGATGGGGCACCAACAAATACAGAGAGGAGTAAAGGTCAGCGTATGCATGCAGTGGAGTGGGGGGATCAGGGAAGGCCTGGAAGAACAGTTCTGCAGGGGACCGGTGGCTGGAACAAAGAACTGGTGGAGGGAGGTCTAGTGGACCAGCCCAGGCCAAGTGGGCGAGGGCTGAGCTGTGCATTGGGATGCTCTTCTAGCTGAGGGGAGGGCAGGCTGGGGAGGAGAGAACCTGGGACGGAGGCTGAGGAGACACAAGAGGTCTAGTGGACCGAGAGGGTGTCAAAGAAGACAAGGGGTGTCACAGGAGAACCCCTGAGATGCGGCCACTGACCAGACGTGGAAGTAAAGAAGGGCCGGGGATGAGGATGGTCAGGAAGAGGAGTCGTGTTTGGAACATGTCGAGGTACAGATGGCTACAAGACGTCTGTCTGGAGCTAGCCAAGGGTGGGGATGGTGGAGGCAAACTCAGGAGAGGCTGTGTGTAGATGTGGGGTCCTCTGCATAGCAGGGGGCCAGTGCTGGGAGCAGTGAGAAGACAGGTCTGGAAGAGTTTCAGGTCGGCCTGGCACATGTGAGGGTCTTCAGGGGCTGCGCCAGTCAGCCCAGCGGCTGCTTTACCATTTCAGGGGGCAGCTTAGGGCATGGCTGAGCTGGGGTGGCTGGCCACAGGGGAGCAGAGGTTCCTAATGCATTTGTGCTTGGGTTTTTCGTCTGGCGTTCCCAGGGTGGAATGTAAACATTGAGTCTGGGCTCTGGGAAGCGCCCCAGCGCCAGGGCAGCTTCAGACTCAGCTTGGACACAGCTTCTCAGAGGTGCCCAGGGAGCGCTAAGGAAAGGCCTCCCTCTACCCTGCTCCCCGAGAGCTGAGCATCTTAAAGACGCAGTGTGTGCCTTGGGACAGGGAGCCCTTCCTAGCTGTCCACCACTGGAGACACATGCGTGGCAGAACACTTTTCCCACCAGCCCAACGCCTGATGCTTTGGAGCCCCTTCCAGGGGATGCACCTCGGCAGCCCTCGCCGTTACTGGCTTCTCCTTCTGCTTGTTCTCTGCCCACCCCCACCCCCCCGGTGTCTACTCCCACTGAAGGCAGAAGATAGTCCAGTGGGAATAAACTCCTACGCAGATGACACTCAGAGGGACCCATGGAAGAAGTGGAGGGGGTCCAGGCTACTGGAAATGAAAGAAAATGAATGGTCCGGTACCAGATGTGAAGGGGCGATCTCACCACCTGGCTTTAAGTTTTGGGGAGTTGGTGGAGAAGACACTGGGGGTCCCAAGATGCAAAGCAGCCCTGGTGGCCCAAGTCCTTGCTTCCACTGGAGCCTGTCAGAAGGGGTCACACGGAAGGACCCAGTCGCCTGCGCCAGCACCACCAGCTCTGATAGTAGGGAGAAAGGTATCCATGGCAACCCAGAGGCTAGAGGAAGCCGCCCTCCTATTCAGCCACTCCTGTCTGGGAACTGGGGCTGCTTCTAGGAAAGTACCCCAGCTGGACCCTGGTCAGTCCTGAGATGCCAGCCCCCCCCCCGGATCAATGACCCCACTGGCCACCTGGTCTTCCCTGACCCCTTGGTGGTTCTGCTGCTGTCACTGCTGCTGAGGCCATCCATCGGTGGACCTTGCCCTTGGCTCGTCATGAAGGCAAAGGAGGGGTGCATTTAGACCTCCCCCAGACCCTGAAGCCCCTGTGGGGAGAGGCCATCGGGCTGATGGTCTGCAGCTGATCCTGCTGGGGAGAGACTGCCCAGCTGGGAGAGCCAGCCGTGGCAGAGAGTAAGGGCCCAATTGCAGGCCAGGCCCATGCCTGGTGGTGCCTGTGGATATTTTATTTTCATTTTATTAAATGTCTTTTGTCTCTCTCCCCCCCCCCCCAAATAAATTGATTCAGCAAGTGTCCCTTCTGATTCTGTCCGACAGCCCCACCCCTGGGACCCCAGGCCCCCCACCCGCTGGTTTTCCCATTTGGTAATGTTCTTTTACATCATTGGAGTTGTATCCCCCACCCCTCCCGCCAGTGAGCTCTGTTGGCAGGACTTGGTTGCGATGCTGTGTGGACTCTTCTCCACCCATGGCCCCTGACCTTGGCAAAGGAGGGGAGGCGCTACATTTTTCCCATCTCTCCTTTGGGGTCACTTTAATGACTAGGGTTGGCACATAAGCAGAGTGGGCTTCGGGAGCCTTGCTGGGGGTGCCCTGCTTGACCTAGGCAGGAAGAGGGCACAGAGGGTGGCATGCACCTTCTACGGGCCTCATATCCCCAGGAAGGATGGACCTTGACCACCCCCAAATCCTCAGGGCCCTTGCAGCCTAGGATCCCATGGGGCAGAGCCTGTCGTCACTGGGATTCAGTTAGGCACAGCCCTGGGGATCCACCAGCTTGGTTTGTGGGCATAGGATCTGCTGCCAGGGATGCCCCCCTCCTGGGCTGCTGAGAAGGGGCTGCTGTGAGCAGGGGGCCTGGCTCAGCCAGAGGAGCTTGGGGAGGGGGGGTCCCAGGGTTCGGGTTTGCACTCTGCCTTTGTCGCTCACTCGCTGTACCCTATGTGTGGCCCTCCAGGGCCCAGGTTGTGTTCTGAACAGGCCTTTGCTGTGACCCCCACAGCGGTGGAGACTTCGCAAGTGGCCATGTGGGCAGGGTCTGCGGTGCTCCCCGGCAGCATGTCAGGTAAGGGCCAGGCATGGTGGGTGCTCCCTTTCTCAGCTTGGGGACCCCAAAGGATAGCGAGCCTGGCAGTGGGCTGGAGAGGTGTGGCCCTGAGGGCAGCTGGGGTCTCCCCTCCCTGCCCAGGGGCTAAAGGCCAGAGGGCTCCTTTCTTTGGGGGGCTGAGCCTGTTCCTCAGCTCTCCCCCTTCTCTTTGTGTGCAGGAAGCCTCACTCCTTCTGCTGGGGGACCCTTCTCGGCCCTCACCCCCAGCATGTGGCCCCAGGAGATCCTGGCCAGGTACTCCCAGGTAGGGCAGCCCCAGCGCGCCTCCCCCCAGGCTTGTAGACTGAGGCCTAATGAGCAGGATGCCCACAGTGACCCCGGACCTCTCACTGGGGGGTGACCCGGGCTGACCCAAGAGTTCTGGGAGGAGCCCTTTGGGAGGACACATGGGACTGCCTTGTTGGGGGGGCAGATGGGGCTTGCACCCCGGGACCCCCAGCTGTGGCCCACTCTCCCTTCCCTCAGTCTGGGGCAGAATCCTGAGAGGCCGCCCCAGGACTTGGGGGGAAGCCTCCTGCGGCCTCCTGGGGGGTTCTGACCTCAGTGAAAGTGCACACGGCCCCAGAGTCAGAGGCCCTGGATTCAGATCCTGCCTCTTGGGGTCCTGTTTCTGTGGTTTGGGGGCCCCCAGGCTGGGGCCACCCTCGTCTTCCTTGATGAGCCTCACTTTTGAGCAGTTGGTGCAAACACGAACCTCCTCATTCCATGAGCACTTGGGCTGGGTCCCAGGACGCCTGGAGGCGGCCCCCACTCAGGACCCAGGGGCAGGCCGGGACGGCTTCGCGGGGGCACCGTGCCCGTCGCCGAGACGACCGCGGTTGGATGGGCCCGGGGAGGAGGGGCTAGAGGCAGCAGGACCAGCCTGGGCAGCGGGCGGCGGGGCAGTGCCACGGCCACTGGGGCAGCTTCCACGGTGGGGGGGGGCGCTGCCACGACACAGCGTGACTGTCCTCTGCCCCGGGCCCAGAGAGAAGAGCCGGAGTGGCCGGAGTGCCCGTACGACGAGTTCGGTTTCCGGCTGGACAAGGAAGGTAGAGCCATGGCTGGGCGCCCCGGGGCCCCCGGCCCCTCCCGCCGCTGCCCCTCCCCCTCACTGGCTCCCACCGGGGAGGGGGAGGGGAGGGGAGGGGGAGGGGAGCCTCCTTCCTGGACTGTCCACCGCAGATGGTGCTGACCCGGGTTCCGGCAAGCGCTCGGGGGGGCCCCTGGCCGAAGACCCCCAGCAGAGGCTCAGGTGGCAAGCCCACCTCGAGTTCACCCACAACCACGACGTGGGCGACCTCACCTGGGACAAGATCGAGGTCTCCCTGCCCCGCACGGACAAGCTCTACTCCCTGGTGCTGGGCGGCATCCCGCACAGCATGCGGCCCCAGGTGAGGGCCGGGGGGGCATGAGGCCCGGGGGGGCATGAGGGCCCGGGGAGGGGGCATGAGGCCCGGGGAGGGGCATGAGGCCCCGGGGGGGCAGGCCGGGGGGGCATGAGGCCCGGGGGGGCATGAGGGCCCGGGGAGGGGGCATGAGGCCCGGAGGGGGGCATTGGCAGGCCCGGGGGGGCCCAGGCCCCCCGCCCCGCTAGCAGCCCCCCGTCCGCAGCTGTGGATGCGCCTGTCGGGGGCGCTGCACAAGAAGCGCAGCTCGGACGTGGCCTACCGGGACGTGGTGAAGAACAGCTCCGACGACGAGACCCTCGCCGCCAAGCAGGTGAGGGGCGGCACCCCGGGGCTCCACGGCGGGGGGCGGGGGCCCGCGGCTGTGCCTGAAGGGCCCCGGGGCCGGGCTTTCGCCAGATCGAGAAGGACCTGCTCCGCACCATGCCCGGCCACGCCTGCTTCTCCGCCCCCAGCGGCGTCGGGGTGCCCCGGCTGCGCAGGATCCTCCGGGGGCTCGCCTGGCTCTACCCCGAGATCGGCTACTGCCAGGGCACCGGCATGGTGAGCCCCGGGCGAGGCGGGGGGCGGGCGGGGAGCCGGGGCGCCCCCCTCCAACGCTGCCTCCGCAGGTGGCCGCCTGCCTGCTGCTGTTCCTGGAGGAGGAGGACGCCTTCTGGGTGATGTGCGCCATCGTCGAGGACCTGGTGCCCGCCGCCTACTTCAGCGGCTCCCTGATGGGCGTCCAGACGGACCAGCGGGTCCTCCGCCACCTGATCGTGCAGTACCTGCCCCGGCTGGACGCGCTGCTGCAGGAGCACGACATAGGTGCGGGCCGCGGCGGGGGGCGGGGGTCCCTGGCTTCGCGGCCTCTGACGGCCGCCTTTGCCCCCAGAGCTGTCACTCATCACGGTGCACTGGTTCCTCACGGCCTTCGCCAGCGTGGTGCACATGAAGCTGCTGCTGCGCATCTGGGACCTGTTCTTCTACCAGGGCTCGCTGGTGCTGTTCCAGACCACCCTGGGCATGCTCCGCATGAAGGTGCCCGGCCCGAGCCCCTTCCCCCCCAAGCGCAGCCGAGCCGGGGAGTGCCCGTGCCCACAGCCGGGGCAGGGGGCTGGCGGGCCCCGGACACTGGAGGCCGGCCGAGTGCCCGGAAGCCTCCTGGGCGGACCCGTCTCGACCCGCCTCTCCCCCGGCTGCAGGAGGAGGAGCTGATCCAGTCGGAGAACTCGGCCTCCATCTTCAACACGCTGTCGGACATCCCGGCGCAGATGGAGGACGCCGAGGCGCTGCTGGCCGAGGCCACGCGCCTGGCCGGCTCCCTGACGCACGCGGCCGTGGAGACCCAGCGCCGCAAGCACCTGGCCTACCTCCTGGCCGAGCAGGGCCAGCTGCTGGGCCCCGGTGCCACCGGCAGCCTCTCCAAGGTGCCCGAGGGCCCCGGGGGGGACGCCCTGGCGGGCCCGGGCCCAGCCCCTGACCCGCTCGCGGTCCCTTTCCTCTAGGTGGTCCGGCGTAGAACCCAGCGCAGGAAGTCGGGCATCACCTCCCTGCTCTTTGGTGAGTGGGGGTGGGGGGTGGGGATGGTCTGCAGTCGCCAGGAGCCCCCCCCCCTGCCCCTGGGGAGGCGGCCGCGCCCTCACCGGCCTTGTGTGGTTGCCAGGGGACGAGGACCTGGAGGCCTTGAAGGCCAAGAACATAAAGCAGACGGAGCTGGTGGCCGATCTGCGTGAGGCCATCCTGCAGGTGGCTCGCCACTTCCAGTGCGTGGACCCCAAGAACGGCAACGTGGTGAGCGACTGGGCTGGCCCCGGGGCCGGTGCTGGGGGCCCCACGGGCTCCGGGGTTCGGACCCTGACCCGCGCGCCGCCTCCTCCCCTCCCGGGCTCTCTGGGCAGGAGCTGACCCCCGACTACACCATGGAGAGCCACCAGCGCGACCACGAGAACTACGCGGCCTGTCTGCGCGGCCAGCGGCGCCGGGCCAAGGCCCTGCTGGACTTCGAGCGCCACGACGACGACGAGCTGGGCTTCCGGAAGAATGACATCATCACGGTGCCAGCAGGGGGCCGGGAGGGGGGCCCTGCTCTGGGGGGGCTCCGGCGGCCTGCGGGGTGACGCCGCCTCATCCCCCCACAGATCATCTCGCAGAAGGACGAGCACTGCTGGGTGGGGGAGCTCAACGGCCTGCGAGGTGAGGCCCGGAGGGCCCTGGGCGGGCACGGCCTGGCCTGGGGGTGCCCGGCTCACGCCCCCTCCTCTGCCCCCCCAGGCTGGTTTCCTGCCAAGTTCGTGGAGGTCCTGGACGAGCGCAGCAAGGAGGTAAAGGGGGGGGAGTGGAAGGGGGTCCCTGGGCTCGGGGGGTGCGGGCCGGGCCCCGCTCAGCCAGGCCTCCCCGCCAGTACTCGGTGGCCGGAGACGACTCGGTGAGCGAGGGCGTCATGGACCTGGTGCGGGGGACCCTGTGCCCGGCCCTCAAGTCCATCCTGGAGCACGGCCTCAAGAAACCATCGCTGCTGGGGGGCCCGGGCCACCCCTGGCTCTTCATCGAGGAGGTCAGCGAGGGCCAGGGGCCTGGGAGGGAGGCGGCGCCCCCCCCCCGGGGCCCCCGGAGCCCCCCGGAGCCGACCTCCCCGCTGTCTCCCCCCAGGCGGCCGGCCGCGAAGTGGAGCGGGATTTCGACTCGGTGTACTCTCGCCTGGTTCTCTGTAAAACCTACAGGTAACCCCGGCCCCCTCCCCAGCCGCAGCCCCCTCCCCACCCTGGGCCTAAGGCCGGGCCTTCTCTTCCCTAGGCTAGACGAAGATGGCAAAGTCCTGACCCCCGAGGAGCTGCTCTACCGGGTACGTAAGTGAGCGGGGCGCGGGCCGGGGTCCCCCCACGGGGAGGCACCCCCCGGGCAGGGGGCCCACGGCCGGCCCAGCCTCCCGACCTCCCCCCCCCCCGCAGGCCGTGCAGTCCGTCAACATGAGCCACGACGCGGCCCACTCTCAGATGGACGTCAAGCTGCGCTCCCTCATCTGCGTGGGCCTCAAGTGAGTGGCCAAGGGGAGGCGGGGTGGTCCGGGAGGGCGGCCCCCTATAGCGCCTTCTGCCCCCCCAGTGAGCAGGTGCTGCATCTGTGGCTGGAGGTGCTCTGCTCCAGCGTGGCCACGGTGGAGAAGTGGTACCAGCCGTGGTCCTTCCTCCGCAGCCCAGGCTGGGTCCAGATCAAGTGTGAACTCCGGTGAGTGGGCCCTCCTGGGGGGCTCGGGACGCGGCCTCACCCCCGGAGGCTTCACCTCTGCCTTCCCCCCCAGAGTCCTCTGCTGCTTTGCCTTCAGTCTCTCTCAGGACTGGGAGCTTCCCATCAAGAAGGAGGTGAGTGAGCACCGGTCCCGCCCCCCCACCCCCCACCTCTCCCTGGGGTGCTACAAGGGGGTGTCTGTCATCTGTTTTCAGGAGAAGGAGAAGAAGCCCTTGAAGGAAGGGGTACAGGACATGCTGGTCAAGCATCACCTCTTCAGCTGGGATATAGACGGGTAGCCCCCCCAAAGGCCCGGGCGCTCTGCGGCGGCAGCTGGGGGAGCCAGGGACACTGGGCAACAGTGAGGACCTTTATTCTTTTGTTTATAAATAAACAGCATATTGTGAAAGCACCTGCTCCTTAGAAAACCCACGCCTCGCCACGCGGCCTCCAGCTCCTGCCGCCTTCCCTGGGGTGGGGGCCGCTCTCCGCCCCCCCTTCCGGGAGGGGCCTTGAGGTAGGACATCACCTTAAAGCGCTAGTGTGTTTTTATTTATAAAAAGAAACAAAAAAAACCCCTTGTCTCCCAGGGGGCCCCACTGTCGCCTGGTCCCCCAGGTTAGGGTGGGGGGCCAGTGAGGGGGGCCCAGCCCGGCTCCGCCCTTCTAGTGTTGGCTGCAGTGAGGCTTGCGAGCTGGGCAGGGAAGCCCAAGCCCCACCCATGGTACCCGAGGGGGCGAGGCCAGTCCAAAAGCAAGCCTGATAGGGAAGGTTCCGGAGCCCCAGCTGCCTCTCACCAAGGAGAGAGAGATGTAGGTATAGAATATATGTGTGTATGTTTACATAGGAGCTATTTACACTGTACACGACGCCTTGCTACCGTGGCTGCGCCCTCCCTGGCCCGGGGCCTCACCCCGTCCCGCCGGGGATAAAAATGGCACCTCTGGCCTCAGAAATGGAGGCCAAGTAGCAACTTCCCGCGGCAGACTGAGGCCGAGGCCACCTGGGAAAGCCCCGCTCTCGCCTGTTCCCCCTACCCCTGGCTCTCCAGCAAGGGGGTGGAGGGAGAGGGAGGGGGCCGCTGGGGCCAGGCCTGCAGGAAGAGGACGCACCCCGATACACGGGCCGGGGGGCGCCGGAGGCTACAAGCAGGAGTCCCAGTGCAGGTGCAGATCGTGGCCATCCAAGAAGTCTGTGGAGAAGAGGCTGGGAGCCAGGTTGCTGGGGGGCGCCAGGCTGAGGACCGGTCCCCCGGACAGTTCGAGCCAGTCCATGCCATCCAGGTGGCCCTCGGCCAAGTCCAGGCCCAGACCGCTGCTGGGCTCGGGGGCAAAGTGCAGTTCCGAAGTATCCATGGGGGAGGGCGGGTGGTCCAGGATGGCGGAGCTGCTCAGCATCTGACTGTGCAGGTCGTCGATGAGGGAGAGGGGCTCGGGCCCCTCCTGGCCGCCCGTCAGCAGGGGCAGCCCCGTGCTGCTCTCCAGGAAGTCCTCCAGGCGCCCCGGGCCGGGGCCCAGGGGCAGCGGCATCTCCGGAGGTGGCTGAGGGGTTGCCGGGGAAGGGCAGGGCAGGGCCGGGCTCGAGTCCTTTCCGGGAGAGGGCGAGGGGTCCTTAAAGTCGGCCGAAATCTCTGCCGAGAGAAAGAAGGGGGTCAGGGATGTGGCTGCGGCCCAGCCCCCGCAGAGCCGCTCTCGGGGGGCCCGGGGCCCGTCCTCACCTCCACTCTGGATGAGGATGTCAAAGAGATCGTCCATCTGCTGGCTCGAGGAACCATTTTCCTGAAAAGGAGAGATGTCAGGGACACTCCTGGGCGCATGTTCTGACCCCCACCCCCCGCCCCCGCGTCCCAGCCTCTCAGGCACCGGACCCCTCACCTCCTGGGGCTTGGGAGGTTGCTTCACAGCCTCCTCGTAGCCCGGCGGCTCCTTCTTCACCAGGGCGGGCAGGGGGCCGGCCCCAGGAGCTGCCTCAAACAGGGGCTGCACCTGGTGGTCCAGGTCCATCTGGGAGGGCGGGAGAGCCACCGGGGACCCCGGCTCTGAGGAGGGCTGGGCAGAGGGGAGAGAGGGAGGATCCATGAGCAGAGCGTGAGGTCAAGCCGGGCCTCGGGGCGGGGGCGGCCGGAAGGGGCACATACCTGCTTGGGCAGGCCCGGGGGGGCAGCCACGCCGGTCTTCAAGGTCGTCTTGTGGAAGCCATTTGGAAAGAAGGCCTGCAGGCCAGAGGGGACCGAGAAGGGCAGAAGTGGGGAGGGTCCTGGACTGGGCGGAGCCTGCGGAGAAGGCGGACGGTCAGGGTCCCGTCTCCTAGGGGCGGCCGCTGCCCAGCAGATGGGGCAGGGCACAGAGGTGAGGAAACCGAGTCCCGGGGAGATCTCAAAAAGGGACTCGTGCCAAACGAGCAGCTTTTTAACAGAGAAAGCTGCAGTCCGCCCAGGGACCTGCCCAGCACCAGCGCCTCAGGCTTCTCCCGCTGCAGTGAGGACCCCCCACCCCACAAATGCATCCAAGAAGCTGCCTCTCCAGGGCTGCTACAACTTCCAGCCAGTTGGCGCTTGGGGAAGGGCCCGGGGGGCACACGTACAAACAAAATAATAGGAAGAGCAGCAGAGCCTGGCAAAGCTCCTCTGCCACTTGTGGGGGGGGGGTCCCAGACCTAGGGTGCAACCAGGGACATGGGGTTTATCGAGAATCACAGGCTGGAAATGGCAAAGGGTCTGGGTTCAAGGCTCTGGCACCATATTGGATAGGGAAGTCCTAGGTGACTCTGTGGGTGGGAGGGGAAGGGGGGAGTCACCAGAGCGTGGCGGTCATGCCTGCAGGGCTCTTGGAGCTCCCAGACCCGATTCAAAGAGCAGCCCCCTCCCCCCCAGCCCACCCCTCAGAGGGCACAAAGCTCTCACCCGCGAGGGGCTCTGGCTGCCACCATGTTTGCCCGGCTCATCATCGGCAGAGTCCTCCATGTCCCGCTTGGTCACGGTGAGGACGCGGGTCCCCGTGGCATCCGGGAGGAGGCCGCTCGGGTCTGACGCCAGGAGGCAGCTGGGAGGCTCCTCGTCGGGCACGGCCTCCTGCTTCACAGTCACCGTGAGTGGCTCCGTGGGCTCCGCCGAGCCTCGGGGCGGCCCCGTGAGCCCACAGCTGGAGAAGCCATCCTCCCGCTTCACCTGGGCCAGGAGCACGGGCGGTGGCGGGGGGAGCGTCTGCTGGGCACGCTTCTCCTGCTCCAACTGCAGCCTCAGCATCTCCACCAGCTGCTGCTTCTGCTTCAGCATGCGCGTCAGCTCTTCAATCTGCTTGTCCTTCTCCTGCAGCATCTGGTCCTTGTCGCGGTTCTCCGAGTCACGGCCGCCACGCTCGGCCCGGGCCGCGGGGTTCTCCTCCTTCACCAGGATCTGCACGGGTGACGCCTGTAGGGTGAGCTGCGTCAGGGGCGAGGTCACCATCTCCCCAAAGGCGTCGCTGCCCCCACCTCCTGTGGAGTTCTCGTCTCCGGTGCTGAGCAGGGAGCGCTCCGAGGGCGTGGGAGACACCGGCGGCGTCGAGCCCGTGCTGCCAAATTTCACCATCCCGTTGCTGGTCACAGTGGCCACGACGACTTCAGCGGGCGCCAGACCCGTGGCCATCAGGGCAGGCCCCGTGCTCAGCCGGGCCGCGGGGAAGGCCACCACCACTTCCCCAGCCTTGGCAAGGATGGGAGAGGCCCCGGGCTTGGAGCCGGGGCCGGGGACCCCCGTGTGCTCTTGGTAGGCCCGGAGGCGCTCGATCAGGTCTGTCTTGGTGCCCGAAACAGGCAGCGCTCGCATCTTCAGCTCCTGCTTCAGCTCCGCCACCTGCATTAACCATGGGGGAGGGGGGTCAGCACTGGGGTAGCTGTGGCCCCTCTGAACCCAGGGGCTCCAGGGTCAAACGTGAACAAGGAATGTCCCACAGCCCCAAGGGCCAATGTATCCACCAAGCCAGTCCCCCAAGCCCCGTCCCCCAAGCCACCTCCGGGTCTCTCCTGGCCAGCAGGTCTGTATTCACAATGCAGGACGGGCCAGAGAGCCAAGGTTGGGAGAGGCCTGGACCGGCCCCTTCTCCTTGCCACTCCCTCGGCCTCCCATTTGCCACAGTTCAAATAGGGAGACATGGAACCAGTCTGGGGGGGTGTAGCTGCTGAAAAGTGGCATTTTGTAGCTAAAGACTCTCCTGTCCCTAAGGGTTCTTTCATCCCCCAACCGTGAGGGGCCAGAGATGCCCCCCCAATGCAAGACGCTCTGAAGAAGAGCCAGCAACCAAAGCCTCCGCCTACCCTGGGCTGGCAAAGAGCCTTACCTTCATGTCATCCAGGTTGGAGGGCAGCGGGCCCAGCTTGCCGGTCACTGAGTTCTGGCGTACAAGACCACTGGGCCCGGGGGGGCCGGAGGCCGAGCTGCCCAGAGCGGCTGGGAGAGTGCGCAGGGAGGTGGGGCCGCCACCCTGGGCCTCACCCACAGGCCTGGGGGGGGCGGGAGAAAATAAGATCAGCAAAGGCAAAAACAGGGCCCAGAGCCAGTCTTCAAGAAAGGTGGCCGGAACTCCAAACTAAACAGAAGTGGGAGGAGGGACCCCTGACCCAAAGGGGGCCACCCGGGGGCCACCGCCCCGAAGGCAGCCAGGTGGGGGTGGGGCGCGGAGCAGGGGCCCTTACTTGGGGGGCGCCGGCAGGATGGTCTGGTAGTTGTAGTGCTGCTGCTGCTGCTGGTTGAGGATCTGCAGCTGCAGGAAGAGCTGCTGCTGCTGGAGGATCTTGGCGTAGGAGGAGTCCATGGGGGGCGCCCCCTTGTCCTGCTTCTGGTCAGGGGGGATGTACTGGTGATACTTCAGCTTCTTCACTTTGGGCTTCAGCTCCTTCGCCTTTTTGCTGCGAGGGGGCTTCTCCCCCGGGGCTTTGGGTTGGCTTTGCTGACGGGAGGGCAGGAGAGGGAGGCGCGTGAGCCTCGGCCCTCCCTGGAACCCCGTCAAAGCCACCTCTGCCCTTTCCATCCCAGGCCTGCCTCAGTCGGCTCTGAGACTGCCTAAAGGCCCCCGAGGCTCTCCTCCCTCCTCTACGCTTCCAGGACTGCTCGAGCCCCCCAGCCTGAGGCAGAAGGGAACCACAAGAGGAAGAGGGGTGAAGGCCGCGGCGTCTGCCCTTCAGGAGGTGACTGTCGGGGGGGGGGGGGGTGGAGGCCCGACCACGATCCAGAGTTCAGAGGAGCACGAAGGCAGCTCCTGAGCAGAGCAGCGCCTGGGGATGCTGGGGGAGGGGCAGGAGAGCCTCCCCCCACCCATGCACTCTTCCTCCTCTTCCCAAAATCAAGGCCAGAGCTGGGGGGGGGGGGGCAGAGGAGACAGAAGTAGAGAGAGACAGGAAGGAAATGGGGAAGGAAGAAGGGGTGGTTTGGGGAGGGAGAGGGAGATCACCTGGGGCCTTATGCTGAGGGTCAAGTATCAGCAAGACGGCAGACAGACAGGAATTTAGAGATGGGGTGAGAAGAGAGGCAGGGGGTGCAGGAGGAGTGAGGGAGGATGCGTGAATGTGGGAGTCCTCTGGATGTATCCGAGTGATAATGGAGGGCCTGAGAACAGGGGAGACAGCCCCAAGGCAGAGAAGGGTGCTAATGCCTCCCGACAGGCACCCAAGAGATCAGACACAGGGTGGAAGCTGCTCTCGACATGGAGCATCGGGTCGGGGAGGTGAAGGAGGTGGGCTAGGACACAAGTCTAGGACAAAGGAGCTCAGATGCCAAGGTGGAAGAGTCACATTCCAGGCCCACCATCAACGCCAACTCATGCCAGGCCTGGGCTCATGCCTGGGGGAAGGCAGCTGGCCCAGGAGGTCATCCGGGTCTGAAGGCCTCCCCTCCCAAGGAGACTCCTACATCCAATGCAGCTCACACCTCTCTGGGCAGCACCGACTGTCAGAAGGTTTTTCCTTTGACTAAGCGCCTCCATTGTACTTCATTTTGTCATCTGGAGCCAAGCAGAAGCCCCTCAATTTCTCAAGACCAAGATGGCCTTGAGCTTCTCAACAGAAGACAGGCAAGGTTAGCAATTCAGCAAGCAAAGGGTCAAGGAGTGGGCAACCATTGGGCCGAACTGCAGCAGAGACTCGGTGAGAGCTGCCGTGAGGGAGGACGCACCAGCAACCCGGGGCCATGAGGCGCCAGGCCCCAGGCAAGGTGCTGGGGAACAAAGAAAGCCCCCAGTCCAAGCTCCAAGGATTTCCCAGACCGCATGCCAACAACTGGTACGAACACGGAGAAAACGACAGGAGGGACAGACGAGTACTCCCACAGGGAAGGCCCTCTCGGGAAGGGAACGCAGGAAAACATTGCCCATAAAAGATGGAATTTCAGTTGGGACTTGAAGGAAGTCAGAAAAGCCAGAAGGTGGAGATGGAAGACAGCAAATGTCTGGAGCTGAGAGGTGGGCTACCCTATGGGAGGACCAGCCAGGAGCCAGGGTCCCTGGATCTCAGAATGGTTGTAAGGTTTAAAGCAGGTTATGAGCAGCTAGATGGAGAGAGCCCTGGACCCAAGTTCAAATCCAGCCTCAGACACTTACTAGCTGGATCATCACTCTGGGCAGGCCATTTAACCTCTCCTTGTCTCTCCTCTAAGAAACTGAGTTAATTTGAAGATCAAATGAGACCGCTGTGAAGCACCATACAGGGCCCAGCCCCTGGCACTATTAAATGGAGCAAGGAGGGCATTGATGATGATGAACACGTGTTCGCTTCTACAAGGAGCCGCCAGAGTTTACTGAGTTGCAGGTTACTGGATCAGACCTGAGCTTTAGGAAAATCACTTTGGGGCCTCAATGTCCTGGAAGGGGTTAAGACGCAAGGCGGGCAGACCCCCTGCTAAAGCTACCAAAGGAGTCCAGGAGCGAGCTGATGAGGCCTGCACCAGGGCAGGGGCAGGGACGGGCACAGTTTGCAAAGACGTTAATGGGGGGGGGGGTCTACAAGACATATTACAGAGGTGGAATCTGTAGGCCAAGCTTGGCAACAGCTTGGCTCTGGGGGAAGGGAGAGGAGGGAGAGCAGGAGGAATCAGGATGACTGAGGGCTGATGGTTAGGATGCTGAGCTGGGGCCTAGAAAGGACAGGGGTCAGGCGGGGGCCCCATCAGGGTGATGGCTGGCACATGACTAGACTGGCTAAGCAGGTGGGCTGGGTGCGTGAGGGGAAAATGCAGAGGGGAGCTGCAGAGCTAGGAGATGAGAATGAAGAGGGTCTCGGCACTGAAGGCACCAAGAGAGTGAAAAGCGAGTTCAACAGGAATCGGGGAGGGAAAGGCAGCAGCGGTCAGGAAGGGAGGAGGAGCAGAGCATGGCAGGCAGGGCCGAGATGCAGCCCGGGGGAGCGGCCCCTCCTCCTGTCCCTTCCACAGATCACTTTTACACAGGTCTGGTGGGATTAGAGAAAGGGCAACACTGAGAGGCCTAGTGCCATCAGCTCCAGACATGGCTGACACCCCACCAGAAATCTCTTCTGCACCCCGCTCCGTCCTCTGACCTTAGCACCCCAAATCGGTTGCTGGTACCTTGATGAGTGTCAGGGTGGGCTTGGCAGTGGGAGCAGTCCCTCCACTGGGGAGGCTGGGTGGCAACAAAGGTGGAGCTGGCAGAGGAGATAGCTGCTCTGCCAAGAAAGCAGGTTCACTGGAGTCGGGGCTCACTTGCAGCTGGGACACCACCTGAAGGGGAAGGGAGAACGTGAATCCTAGCTAGCCCAAGAGCCCACGGACGCAGGAAGTCCGCGCATATTCCAGAAAACAAAGCACTGTGGCAGCCAAGAGGTCAGCATCGGCTCAGCCTAGATGGAGGAATTGAGGCCAATGGTCAGATACAGCAGAAGGATAAATTCAACTCTGCTGGGGGGGGGGGGGGGGGCTGTGAAGGCAATGACTTCCTGAGTGACCCTTGGACAAGCTGGCTAGGAGGACTGAGGCAGGGTCGGGGTCACATCCCATGTGTCCGGAGCTCCCTCGCAACCTCCTTGAAAGGCAAGGGGCAAAGTGCCATTACGCCAGTTTTACAGAGGAGGAAACAGGTGAAGGAAGTGACAGGTTTTGAATCCAGGTCTCCCTACTGAGGGTCATGGATCTACAGCTGGAAGAGACTGGAGGCCATCAAGTCCAGCCCTTTCATTTTACAGAGGAAGAAACTGAGGCCCAGAGAGAGGAAGGGTTCTGTTCAGGGTCACACAGCAAGTCAGGGTCTTAAGGGAGGATCTGAACTCCAGTCTTCCTGTTCCAGGTCTCTGCCCACAAATGGCAGAGAGGTAGAAGGATGACCAGACCAGTGGCAGACTGGGGGGACTGGGGGGGCAGGGAGTGATTTAGATGAAAGAAGCAGGGGCAGCCCCAGGCCCAATAGCTGCCAACGCTCCTCCTGGGACAGAGGGCAGAGGTGACCCACCGGTTCCAGCTGGCAGAAGCGCTTTCCTAATGGGGGCAGGGGAGCTTGGAGAGGGGTCTTTGACTTTCACAAATAAACTACCATTTTCAAGATCATGAAACCTTGGGAATCGCAGAGCCCAGTGCTTCAAGGTTCACTGGGAGCGACTGCCAAGTTCACCCAGCACACGTGGTCAATGCTGGCCTGAGGAAGCTGCCGCAGTCTTACCTGAGGAGGGGACACAGAAACTGAGGCGGCTGGGGGCTCGCTGCCCCGCCCCTCCAGCGGCGACGGTGCTGACCCCTGGGACTCATGGCTGGCTGGCTGCTCAGGGGACAGGGCGTCGCTGCTGTCCTCGTCAAAAGAAGAGTTGTCAGCCACCTTGGGATAATTAACCTGTCCCACTGCAAAGCAAGGCCAGAGTCGCAGGTCATGGCAGGCCCAGGGAGGGTGCGGCCCCACCACCTCTGCCCACCCGGCAGGGGAGGGGCCTGACAACCTTTCCACTCCTTCCTTCTCGGGCAGTCCCAGAGAAGCTCTTCTGAGTAAAAGAGAAATAAAACCCCCTTTGCACCATCCAGTGCCCTCACTCCGGCCCTGCCCTGGGAGAGAGGATGAGCTCTTGGGCTCCGTGCCCCCTCCTTCAGTTCCTCATTAAGTCCCTTCTCACTGCCGGTCTCTCCAGGCTCGGTGGCCTTTTCCCACCCTCAGGCCTGAAGCCACAACCAGAGTTCCCATGTGCCTAGGGCTCGCACAAACTGCTCTTCCTTCTCAAGAAATGCCCAGGGGAGCTGAAGCAGGGTATCACTGACTGACTGCTCAAGCCCCGAGGTGCCCCTCTGACTGTGAGAAAACACAGGAAAGCGGCACAGACACTCATCAAGAGAATGAGGAGCTCTACAGGCAGGAAGAGCATGTCAGCTCGAGGGTGAGGTGTGGGCTCCGGGGGCCTGGACATGGAAACCCCAGAGCCACGCAGGGAGGCAGAGAAGCACCAGAGCTGCTGATGGAGAGGACTCATGGACAGATACGGCGCAGACCACTGACACGTCATTACCGGGCTTGTCCAGGGGAGCCGTGCACCGAGGTCACTGGGTATTGGGAGGAACCTGAACCCGTCCATGACAGAATACACAGGTGGCACCAACACTTACTCTCCTGGGTGAGATGATACTGCTGAGCTGCCGGCTCCCTTTGCCCTTTCCCTGTCCACCTGTAGGGCCAGGGTGATAAGCTAGGGACCTGTGACCCTAAATCTGAAGAACAGCAACCCTCTGGGCCTTGGGCCAGTCCTGCTGACTGTCCTCCAGGAAAGGGGGGATGACCTGCCTTCTCACTATTTCTCCATATAGCCCCAAGAGCCAAAGTATCTTCCACTGTCAACACCAACAGAAGGTGCTAGATGGGCCTTGCTTTCCTTTCACTAAGGAGGCCAGCAGCGTGGGCTCCAGGAGCCTTGGCCTTGAGATGGGCTTTGAAGGTCAGCCTCCTCCTGGCTAGGAGGTGGACCTCCTTACCGATGATGGCCTCCTTCAGACTGGACTCTACTGGAAGGATGTTCTTCTCCACCAGCTCCATGGGGCCTGGCCGCTGCGCTATCTTCTCATTGAGGTCATCGGCCAGCCTGGCTCTCTTCAGTTTTAGCTGTTTGGCTTGGAGGGAAGGTTCAGCTGAGGTCTCTGTTAATAAGGAGAGGGGAGGAGGCACATTAGTACCCTGACCCTGTCTTGACGACATCAGAGCAGCTGTCTTTCTGGGAAGGAGCAAGGAGAGCTCCACACACCCATCTCCTCTTCACCTTGAAGTGGGGCGGGTCCCACACAAAATATGAGTTTACCAACTTGAAGGCTACCCAGGGACCAAAAAGCATTAGCAGAGTGAAGGACACTAGAGGAGGTTCAGCCTTCAGTGGAACAGAGACAAATTTCTGCCCTAAGACATAGGACATGGCTGTGCAGTTATGGGTCAGGAGCATGCTGGGAAATGGGAGGCCTGGGTTCTGGTCGCGCTCTGCCCCAATTTCACTTTGTACTTAGAGAAGCCATCCCTCCTGTGGTCCACAACAGGGCTGGACAAGATGGAGCCTCATCACCCATCAAAGTCTAACAGTTGATTCTACAGAGGCCAATCGGTGGCTACTCTTTGGTCTAAATCCTGGGGGAAGGCAATGTAAAGAAATGCCTGGCTGGGGCCAGCTTTTGGAAAATCGAGAGAAGTTTCCCAGAATGCATTCCTTTTAGTCCGATTTGAACAAGTAAGGCATGGATGGGTGGAGAGGATATGCTCAGGAGAAAATGGTGCATGACTTGTACCAGAAAAAAAAAATCCACCCCAAGGGCTGGTGCCTCCCTAAAGCCAAAACTTGGCTGAAGTGGCTCAGCTGGGCCTGGGGTGAGAGCAGGGCAGCTCCTTGGCCAGAAACACAAGAGCTGAGCAAGGGAGGAGGAAGTCTGAGGGGAGCGGGCTCCTGGTCAGCATCCAGTCATTTCCTGCTCTGAACCTCAGGGCTTGAATTGGTTCAGTTTTGAGGCCTTTCTCATATTAAATCCGTTCTGAATAAATGCTGACTCTCACACTCCTGAGGCAGCCGTGGCCAGAGAACGTCAAGATTCCTTCTCTCGGACCCTCCCTTCTATACAAACCTTCTAAAATGTGCATCCTGACCAATTCCGATCTCTCCGGTCGCGAACGGATCTTCCGTTTCAAATAGTCTTCTGTCTATTAAAACAAAAGGAAAAAGGAAAGTCTGGTATTCAAACAAAGGAAAGCAGTCTGGGCTAAGTCACTTGGATGGTTCCAGGTTCCCCCAGGCCAGCTCAGACCAAAAGGGGAGCACACCGCCAGGTTCATCCAAGACCAGGGCCCCAAAGCCTCCAAACTTCACTTGCCAGTTTAATCCAGAGCCCAGTTTTTTTCCAAGACTAGCTAATTCTCCTAGATTTTTGCCTCTGACTAGTGCTGAATCCCAAAGCTGATTTAACCTGGTGTCTGGTCCCACCAGCTCAGAGATCTCATCTCCAGAGTCTTCCCCCAGGGTTATGTCAGACAGCAAACAAAGAGGGGCTACAGTGCAGGTTCACTGAGTCCTGAGGCCCCAGGCAGGGCCCTGCCTCTGTTCTGCTGCCTTGAGGTCCTCCAACTGAGCTCACCTGGCTTTGTGCTCTTAGCCAGAGAACCGGCCAGACCATCTAGAGAAAGCTCAATTCTCATGGCCAAAGTAGTCAACTCCCCAATACTGTGGCCAGATTTTTTACCAAACCCTCTGAATGGTGACCACAGGCAAAGGCCTCGGTACCCTCATCCTGGGAAGGACCTGGGCAGCACCCACAGAGGCACTACTAACTACAGCTCATGTTCTGCCAGCACTTGATGGCTTACCCAGAACTTTCTTCCAGTGAGGGATGGTACCTGTATTGCTATCTCTATTGCCTAGACCAAGAATCGGAGACCCCAAGAGGACAAATGGCTTCCCTAAGGTCACAGGAATCCAAGTCAGTGCTGCCAGATAAGTAAGCTTGGGCGAATGGAAATGGGAAAAGAGCCAGCAGGAATGGAGAGAAGGGGAACCAGGCCCTCATCCATTTGGTCTCCTGGCACTTGGTTCTTGGCTTGAACAGGACATGTCAGGAGCATTCTACAGCCTCTATGACCCCCCTCCCTTTTTCCCCTCATCACAATGTTGGTCTGGGAATCAGAAGATCTAGGCTGAAGTGTTCCATCTGCCCCATATCAAACATGAAGAGGATGAGGCTTGAATGCACTAAAGAAACATAACTATCACTGAGACAGTGGGGAAGAATGGAAAGGGTAAATACTACCCCAGACACACCTTGAACCTTCCAGGGTCTTTTCCCCTGGCCTGTTAAAGAGGAATCACAACTTCAGCAGTTTTCACTGTGGAAACCTCAGAAATGGTTATGATCTTAGAGTCAAAAGGAAGCCATTTTCTTTTTTTTTCTTTATTTAAGGCAATGGGGTTAAGTGGCTCGCCCAAGGCCACACAGCTAGGTAATTATTAAGTGTCTGAGACCAGATTTGAACTCAGGTCCTCCTGACTCCAGGGCCGGTGTTCTATCCACTGCACCACCTAGCCACCCCCTGAAAAAGCCATTTTCAAATCCTCTATCCATGCTCTGGAGCCATGGCCTCTGGGCCTAGGCTGACTCAGCTGTAAAATGGGATTGAGAACCAGCTGGGTGACTCTACCTCAGGCCTCAGGATTTTCAGCTAGGACTAGATCACCTTTGTGATCTCTTCCAGCCCGAAAACGACTGTTCTTTTACCCCTTTAGAGGATGAATCCAAAGCTTTGATTGCACATGTCTGTCTCCAAGAAGGTAGGAGTTCTCCTGGGAAGTGGTTGGGGAAGGGTCCATCACTCAAGTTAAGTGAAAGGCAGCTGCAGAAGCCCTACTCTCAGGATTCCCCATCAGGCAGCAGGAAGTTCCCCAGAGGCACCCTGGGGCAGCTAGCAAACAAAGCGCTTTGCTTTCCAAAGCTCCTTCTAGAAGCTCTGCCCTGAGATGCTTAGGAATCCAGTCCACTAGGATTCCTACCTGAAGGCAAGGGACATGGAGGCAGCAGCTTTTAACCAGTAGGTCCCTGTCGTTTATACAAAAGTGCAACCCTATACATGCCAGCAGTGCTGTCTCGTTGAGGGAAAGATTACTTAAGGAATGGGGGAGAAATGGGATTCCGGGTGGGGACATGGTTGCCATCTTCCACTGCCATGATATGATGTTCCACATTTAACCACCCCAGGAAAGTATTCCTGGCAAAGTCACAGCAGATGGAAAGATCAGGATGAGTGTGGAAAACAAAGCCAAGTCTAGACCATCCCAGGAAGCAGCCACAGAAAAGGCTTCCCAAGAGTTTGGAGAAAACACGCCACACCACACCATGCCTTACCCGGGCCCGCTCCAAGCTCCTTCTCTGCTCATGAAACGCAGCTGGACTTTTCAAAGCTGATGGAAAGAAGAAAAAAATGAGTACATTCTCATTAGAATGAGTGCAGAGAGACTTTCTGTCCACATGCGGTCCTCCCCAGGCTCAGGGAGGCCCGCCTGCGATGTGCCACCTCCGGCCGGGTGCATCAGCTTTTGGCCACACTCTCCTCCCTGCTCTTCTTGCCTTAAATCTCCCTCTGCTCTGAAGTGTGAGTTGCGCCTCTACTTTCCTACCTGTAAGATGGACATGATGATTGTAACACTCTTTGGAAAGCTCTGTTCCCGCTTCTGGGTCTGCTGCCCGGGCAGCCTCCAATGACTTGATTTTCTTGAAGTGAAGATCTGATGTAACCACATTAGTTCCTTCACTCCGTAAGTGAGCAGCTCCCTGCCTTCTATTGGTTCAAATGTAAACTCCTGCCTGGCCTTTAAAGCTCTTCACAACTTGGTCCCAAACTAGCTTTCTGCTTTCACAGGACCCCCTGGCGTTACCATTTCCAAGTCTTGGCCCTGGCTGGCCTGAAGGCTTAAAATACCTTTCGTCCTTACCAGCACCTCACAGAAAGCTTCTTCCTTCAGGATTTGGTTTAAGCACAATTCTTTACAACAGTAGTACCAACCTCAAAGAGTTGTTCGGTTGTGTTTCACTTGTGCCAACCCTTTATGACCCCATTTGGAGTTTTCTTGGCAAAGATGCTGGAATGATTTGACATTTCCTTCTCCAGTTTATTTTATTGATGAGGAAACTGAGGCAAACAGGGTTACCCAGAATCACACAGCTAAAGAATGTCTTGCAGGTATTTCTGACTCCAATCCATCCACTGGGCCACAGAGCTGCTCCAATAGGAACAAGGGCAACTAATCCATAAATAAGGATCCCTGTAGGTGCACATTGATAGCAATATCGTGTATTAACTTCATCTATATTTTATTGTACATTATTTATTTGGATAATGTATTTCCCATACTTGATAAAATGGTCACACAGTTAACACTTGCCAAAGGCAATATCCAGACCCATGGCTCTCGCAGCTCCTGCTCTGGCCTGAGCCCACAGTGCCTGGGAATCCTCCTTCTTTAGCTCCTACCAGGAATTATAAATTTCAGTTGCCTGGGTAAAGGTATTGCATGTCACAGTGTTACTCAAATTAGCCAGTACCTCATCTCCAGAGAGCTTGTCCAAGCATTTTAGAGCCACTATTTGCTTAATCCTGCCAAGATTCACAGGGAAAGTGCTGGCTAAAGGAGCTTAGGGGGCAGTGGAGAGTGAGCCCTTGGAGTCAGTGGTCCCGTGTTCAAATCCTGCCTCTGCCAGCTTACTCTCGGCTGCCCTTGGGCTCATCGCCATCCCCGGCTCAACTAGAGAGCCTTTTGAGCTCCCGATGATGTCAGGCTTTCAAGGTCCCCTGTGGCACGAAGCCTAGGCTACTCTGCCTCCCTGGCTCCATTCTCAACCCAATCCAGGGTCCCAGTGGAGGCTCCATCAGCTACCAAACAGATGGGTCGTGATTCCAGGCTGCCCTGGTGGGCAACGGTTGGCACTGGGAGGGGAGTAGAGGGAAGGAGAGGGAACTGGACAAGCCTGGGGTCAGTTTCTCTTCTGAACAGGTTTCAGAGCAATTGTAAAAGCGTCCACTCCGGACTGGGGGCAGCTGAGGAGGAACTAGGCCCTCTGATGAAGGCCCCTCCCGGGGGGGGGAGCCTCCAGGCTTCTTCACCCTTCACTTTGGCTCCTCACCCCTAACGCTCCCAGCTTTTAGCAGCAGGGGGAGTTCTATCTTTATCAAAGACATGGGAAAAAACAAAAACAATCCCTGTCTCCTGGAAGAAACCTCACACTTTTTCAAAGAGCAAGCCACCACCACCACATCTCAGCATGAAGAAGAAGATTTGACTCTTCCCTCTGCTCAGCCATTCAGAACAAAGGCACCGAAGGAAGGCCTAGAAAGATCATCAAATCATACCATTAATTTTACAGAGAAGCACCCGAGATCCAGTGAGGGTCAGTAATTTCCCCAGCTACATGGCTGGTAAGCAGCCAGCCCATGCTGCTGCCGTGGTTCCCTCTGGGCCAATATTGGGGAGAGCAGGAAGATGAATTGGGAAACTGGCCTAGATCTGGCCTGAGCCTTCCCTCTAACTTGCTGTGGTATATATGAACTATCTCCCACTCACTCCTGAGCAAATTAGTGGAAACGAGAAGCACCCCTCCACTGGGACTGGCTGCAGAAACTGAGAACATGACCTGACTGTGCTGTCAGTGAAGACAGAGAAGCCTGGGAAGCTCGATCTGAACGGATGCACCATGCATCACATAAGCCAAGAAAACAATCTACACAGTAGCTACAACAATGGATGTGGCAGGAACTACATTCACAGATCAAAAGAGAATGCTGCAAAGTCACAAAGAACAAACCTTACTTCAAAGATGAGAAATGAGAGGGTCCCCTGGACCCATCTTTTTTTTTTTTTTTTTAGGTTTTTGCAAGGCAAATGGGATGAAGTAGCTTGCCCAAGGCCACACAGCTAGGTCATTATTAAGTGTCTGAGACCAGATTTGAACCCAGGTGCTCCTGACTCCAAGGCCGGTGCTTAATCCACTGCACCACCTAGCTGCCCCTGGACCCATCTTTCAAAGAGGCGGGAGGTCCACAATTGTGAGACACTGCACATAGACTTTTCCAAAATATGATCCAGTTTTGCTTACTTTTCCCCTTTTTAAGAAAAAATGTTACTTGTTATGTTGCATGGCTCTCTGGGAAAAGGGGTGGGAATTAATATTGAGAGCAATTGTGATGTTAAAAAATGACATCAACAGAAATATGTTTTTGAAAGAAATGATAGGGTAAAAATATTAAAAAATATAGATCTTCTAATGTCCCTTCTAGGACTAACAATCTAAAAGTAGAAGATGAAAATAAAACCAACCCTTGAGTTTACCATTTAACTAAATTAAATTACATGGCATGACATCGATTCCAAGAACAAAATATGCTTTCTGTACAAAGTAAAAAGAGTGGGCACTATTAACAGGGAAAAGCCTCGCAGCTCTGCTATAAATGTTCGTACTGGATTCGTAACTGGGGTCCTTATATACTTTGAACAAAATGTTATATTTGGTTGCTTTGATCGATTGGTTAATGATGACAATGATGAAGGAAAAGCAGAGAATCAGAGAAACAGTATCTGAGTTTAACCTTTATAAACACTTGTAAGATAGCGTGTGGACAATATTTATTGTGATGGTTTTGGTTCTACTTTTACAAAATACTCCTTTACCAACAGAAGCTCATTTGATCCCCAAGGTCTTCTCAATCACAAAGCCCGTCTGCACCGTACCAGGTCAAGGTCGCCTGTTTGATCTTGTGTGGGCGATTTATTAACTTTCACTCTCTATGGCTGTCAGTGCGACCTCAGGCTGAAGCAGACCCTCAATCTCAAGGAAAAATTGTTACAAATGCCACTTTGTGGGGGGGGGGGGTCCAAATGCACCCTGACTAGTGGTAAGCAAGAGAGGAAAAGGTACTGCTATTAATAGCGACCAATCAGATTACTCCAGGCAAAGGAAGGGCGCTGCTCTATAGGAGCAGGGTTTTTCCCCCGTGAGCTCTAAGGAAAGAAATATTTGGTAAATGAAGAGCCACATGGAAGCAAATCTGAATTCAGAGGAGGAAGACAATCTGTTCACCTAGCAGAAGTCACACTCTAGACTAAGTGGGCTCCCCTGGCTGACAAAGGGCACAGAAGCCACCATCAGTACCCATGTGTTTGCTGATGAGCTTCACTCAACTGATGCAGAGTTTAAAAACAAAAAGCAGAATCAGAACAACCAGTCAACCAAGTCCAATAAAAAGAATTAATGCTTATTTCCTGTCAGGCATCGTGCTAGGCCATGATGATACAGAGACAAAAATGGGTTGGTCTTCACGGGGAGGACTCCCAGCTCCCACCCTTCAATCTCATGCCACCAGCCACCGACTGGCCATGGCAGAGGGGTGACTGTTCAGAGTAGGACTTGGCATCATCCTCTCAGCCAACTGTCTCCATCACCCAGTTTAAACTCAAAACCCTCTGAACATGCTTTGCTTGCCTTCAGCCCATGCAGTCAGACAGGTACCAACTATTCCCATCTCTATCTTCACCCCACCTCTCGTCTCCATGCCTCTGCACAGAAGGCCATCACAGTCTGCCTTCAGTCTTTCCCAGATGACCGCACCAAGCTCTGAAGAAGACTCCCTGCCACAAGGTGGCCCATCTTCCAGACAGGTGACAAACTGATTCTCTAAGTGCAGAATCTGACCACATCAGTCCTCCTTGAGATCAGTTCCGGAGGCCCCTACAGCCCCAGGATTCACTCCACTGAAAATCCACCTCACTAAGACCTCTCCCTCCTGCACTCTGCAATCCAGTCAAGCCCACATTGCATGAGCACGCAGGCTCGATACAGCTCAGTCCCCACCTAAGCCTTTCCTTGTCTCCACACTCAAATACTACTGCTTGCTTCCCTCCCTGATTGTGTTTTTCCTGTTTAGATAGGTGGTTGTCCCTTCTGATATAATCAAGGCTTCTGGTATGAAGGGACTGTTCATCCTTTGTGTTCACATCCCCAGAACTAGCACAGGACTAAGCACATAGTAGGGGCTTAATAAATGTTACAAATGGACAGTTCTCACACTAGAGGACCTGGCATACCATACAGGATGCCTACACCAGGTCACAGTCAAATAAATGTAACAGACACACAAAATAAATACAACTGATTGGAACAGATGGTTGAAGAAGATAAAGAATCCAAGATCGGGGCAGCTAGGTGGTGCAGTGGATAGAGTACCAGCCCTGGAGTCAGGATGACCTGAGTTCAAATCCAGACTCAGACATTTAATAATTACCTAGCTGTGTGGCCTTGGGCAAGTCACTTAACCCCACTGCCTTGCAAAAAAAAAAAAAACGAAAACAAAACAAAACAAAGAATCCAAGATTGCTCTTGGCTCTAAACTCCAGACTTATTAGAATGGTGAGAGGAAGAAGAGGAGGAGGAGAAGGAAAGCTGAGTGAAGGAGAAAACCAATGAGCCACTTTGCCCATGCTGATTTTGAGATGCTGAGACCTATCAGACATAGGGTCCAGGAGAGAAGAGAAGCAGCATCACAACAATCTAGGGAAAAAAGGGGGCAGAATGAGGTAGAGGGTTTTGAAAAAGAAAAGCAAAGGTCAATGGACTGAGTGATAGAGAGTTCATGTAGGAGGTGCAGCTTCAGTTCGGTGGAGACAGAAATCGAACTGCAAGGAAGAGAAGTGATGGTCGTCAAGCAAGAGGAGCAAGATCATGCCGGTAGTAGGTTCTAGAATCAAAGAGAAGAGGAGGCGAGGTCAGGGGAAGTCAGTACAGTAATTCCACACAAGGACTTCACTGGAGCTGTCCATATTGTGAGGAGATGCCCACTCCCAGAGGCTGGACATGTTCTGCCCAGTGTGCCATCGCGCACTTCCTTTGCCTTGCTAGGTAGTTACTCCTCATCTCTCTCTCATTCCCTTTGGGCTGGACCTCTTTACAATATTCTGCCAGCTTCCTTCCACTTCTGAGGGGCTGTTTCTGGGGTGGTGAATTCATTAATTTGAAGTTTGCTTTCTCCAACAAGTCAGAGGGAAGACAGGGTGGTCTTCTTTCTAATCTGTTCTCTGGAGGAGATGCTTTATTCCCCAAAGCCTCCTCACCTGACCCACCACATCAGGGGACAAGTATGTACAGCAACTAGATGGGGAGGAAGTACTGATGCACATCAAGCATAAAACTGAGATGAAGGTGGGAACGACGTCTAAGAAATGTGCTGCCATCTATGTAAGGAACCTTGGACCAAGGGGCAGCAAGAATCAAGGATCACTTGCAGGTTCTTTTATTCCTTAGGGGAAGAAAGAACAAGAAGACCGTTTGAAGCTGAGAGTATTTTTTGGAAAGTCAAGGCTGACATTCTCTCCAGTTCCACTAGATGAGTGAATTCCTCAACAGATGCCCCTCTCCTCCCACTTCTACCTTCTAATACTTTGCCAGTTAAGAATTGGGATCACATACTCACTCTCAAATCTACTTTTCTAGAAACTCTTGAGGAGGACTCTTGGGATAGGAATGTGAATAGATTTGGGGACAGGAATATGAATACAAACAGAAGAGATGAATACTAAGAAATAGGTTTTTCAGTTTGAAAGGCTATTTTTTAAAAAGTCACTTTAACCCCAAATTTCAGGAGATACTGCCATGTTACTAACTTATGTGACTTTGGGAAACTTCCAAGACATAAAGCCAGCTGAAATTCCAATGAGAGCAAAGAAAAAAGGAAAAGGACTCATTATGTTCAACTTTATTTATAGGGGGGTAGCTCTTTTCATAGTAGCAAAGATCTGGAAACTAAGGAATTTCCCATCAATGAGACATGTTAAACAAACTGTGGTATACACATGTAATATAATATTATTATTATGCCCTAAGAAAGACAAAAAACTGTTTAAGAGAAACAAGGGGAACCCTTGTATGAATTGATACAGAGAAGTGAGCAGGACCAGGATAATGTATAACAACAAACAACTTAGAAAAACTTCAGAATTCTGATTAATGCAGTGACCATTCCAGGGGACTGATGATGAAGCATGTTACTCTCCTGACAAGAGGTCACGGACTCATGTTGCAGTATGAAACACATATTTTCACACATGGCTATAATGGAGCTAGTTGTTTTATCTGATTATGCAAATATGTAACAAGGGTTTTGTTTTTCTTCTCGTTTCTAAAACCGGTCAGGGAGGTGGGGGGGGGGGGGCAGGAGAAGGAAGAGAGGGAGGGAGGGGAAAACATTTTTTCATGCACAGAAGGGAAGGAATCAAGAAAGAAAAAAGGCTCAATGCAGTGCTTTCATATACACTTGGGAAAACAGGGAAATCAGAGAAGTAGAAGAGCTCTGAAAGCTGGGTGATGAATTTATGACATCCTCACAAGAAAGCTATACATAAACAGATGCACAGTATTGGGTATAACTCTCCTTTTATGTTCTAACGTGTATTCAGAAATATATTTTTTATTAAGAACTTCACATTAAACAAATTCAAAGAATTAAATGAGCAACACTGACTTTAAAAAGGGGAGTTGGTGGCAACTTTAATCACTGTTCTTCTGAATTCAGAGCCCTCATGTTGCCCCAGTGGTGGCCACTATTTCTTCCTCCTTCTGGAGCAGTCTTGTTTTCAGTTCCATTTAAAACAATGAATATAGGGGCTGCTAGGTGGCGCAGTGGATAGAGCACCAGCCCTAGAGTCAGGAGTACCTGAGTTCAAATCTGACCTCAGACACTTAATAATGACCTAGCCATGTGGCCTTGGGCAAGCCACTTAACCCTTGCAAAAACTAAAAAAAAAAAAACAAACAAAAAAAACTAAAAAAAAAGATAAAACAATTAATATGATCAGAGGAAGGGGCTCAGGATGGTGAGTGGACTAGAAGCCATACCAAGAGGACAGGCTGAAGGAACAACAGATGTGAGAAGCCTAGGAGATGGGGGGGGGGGGGGAGCCACAGGTGCCATGGCAGCTGCCTTCAAATAGCTGAAGGGTTTCATGGAGATCAGAATTTAAATTATTTTGCTTGGTCCTCGAGAAGAAAAACCAATTCAGACCCAACGTAAGGAAAGATTCCTAACCATCCACTGTTGAATGGTTTCCCTGAGTGAGGTCTTCAAGTATAAGCTTAGAAGGAACCATGAAGTCCTACCCTCCAACTTGACAGAAGAAATCGAGGCCAGGCCCCAAGTTGTGAAGCCAATTACCCATACCACAAAAGTATTAAACAGCAGCACAAGTATTCAAACTCAACCATCAGGTGATCCTGTCCAACTCTAAGATTCTACAGAAATATGCCACCATATAATGAAAGAGCAAGAGGAGCTAGGGAAGAGCATCACCTTGTTTTGAATGTATCCACAGTTCTGTTATCTAGCTTTGAATAGAAGTTACCTAGGAGAACAAGCTGCAGGCTTTTCTTGATTGATGAAATAATGCTATTTTTCATTTATTCAAGTTTACATGGAAACTTTTCTAGATACACTGGAATGAACTAAATAAAATGGTCCAGTGGGACCTCACAAGAAAATAAGAGACATCACGGTGTATCCTAAGGATTGTTTTAGAGAAAAGGATTATTCAAAATCTTTGAGAGGAAGATCAAATGTAAGCCGCTGGCATTGTTCTTATAAATACCAATCACCACACATTATCATGAACAACAATTAAAAAACACCACAGACAACCCTTCTAGATAACCAACAGCAATTAATTAGCCCGATTTTCCAATAAGCGCGAGGTCATTTTATTCATCGCTGTCAGTTAAAAAAAATTTATTGCAAGTCTGAGTAGAAAAGTTGCTTTGTTAGGTGAGACCCAATTTTTTTTTAAATTAAAGTTCCCATCCTTTAAAAATATCACTTGTTAGGTGCTTCCACCAACCATTTTGGGACTCAAAAGGACATCAGCTACAATGAACCAAGGAAAATGAGGCCCTGAGCATTTTCTGCAAGAAGCAGCACCTCTTTTGGGTATGCCTGGGCCTAGGCCTGGGAAGCTGGGGGGGGGGGGGGGGGGTGTAAGTATCTAATTTAACACTTCGAGAAGCCAGAGATGCAAATGGCCAGGTATGTCTTACACGTGAAGAATGAGGGTTCAAGGACCAAACAGGAGGCCAAGGAGAAGACAGGAAGGGGATTTCTGATCTATTAAGGCAGCATGAGGTAGTGGAGAGAGCTACAGACCCTGGATTCAAACTGTAAATATTGTTAATCAACCAGGGAGGCATTGGGACAAGTCATATAGCTATGGCTTCGTTTTCTGTAAAATGAGGGAGACAGACCTGGAGGAGCTCTAAAGCCCGTCCCAGCCCAATTATCCCCGGTTGCAGGCCCTGCCCAGCTCTGTTGTCCTAAAGTTCCTTTATCTCTCATTTCAAGGGGAGATCTATCTAGGAGGTGGGGAGCTCCGTGAAGCCAAGACCAGCCTTTTGCCTGTTTTTATTCCCCAGGGGTCAGCCCAGAAGACTTGGCTGCCAGCCGTTCACTGTGTGGGCCACCTCTACGGGCAGGGCAGTCGGGACAACCCCAAGTATATTCAGCACGCTGGGAAACAAACAAAAAAAGTGTGTGTTGGGAGAAAGACACTTCCCTGATCAAGTATCAACTTCTTCAAACTTTCCTAATTACAAAGAAAATAAACAAGCGAGATTTGATCTGCTCTTTCACATTCTCTTTTCTCCCAGCTACTCTTCACAGAACAAACTCTGGATTGTCCTTTTCCCTAATGTTGGCCCAAGGACACAGTGAGGCCTTCAAACTGATCTCCACCCCTGTCAAGGGGGCACTCAGCCTCTCCTCCCTTCCCCGGCAGCTCTCTGGGAGGGCAAAGAAGGAAACTGCTCTGAACAAGCAGAGTCGATCCAAAAGGAACCTCCAGCACAAATGCAAGCCAGGCAGCTCCAGGCTGCTGCCTCCTATCATAACTGATCGTTGCCATGGTGAAAGGTCATGCCAAGTTTGCCCCAGCACTGAGAGCTGTGGGCTGGTTTCATCCAATCAAGTCACATTCAGCAGCTCCTCTTTTTCCATAGAACTACTCTCACCTGTGTGAGTTGGTAGACATTATCTGCCCCCCTCGTCCTCAGATTTCCCTGGGAAGAGAACCTCAATGACATCATGTAGAATGGGGGTGAGGGATGAGTGGCACCAAAAGGTCAATGGGGGACTGCTCCCACAAGCCCAGGCCTTCCCAGCAGCCCAAGGCTGTTGTCCAGGGGCCAAATGCAGAGGAATAAGGGCTCTCATTACATACCCACCACTGGAGACGGCTTGGTTGAAAAGTAATCTCGATAGGCCTGGGCACCTAAGCCAGAGAGGGCTGCCATTCTCTTCTTGAATTGCCCAAGGCAGGGTCTTAGCCTGACAGCCTAATTGGATGGTCACCCAACTGGTATGGAGAGGACTTTTCCCTTTCTGAGGGCTTGTAGGGGCTCTCACTAGAAGGCGGCCCACAGAGATTTCTGGGAATTTAGGATTTAATGTTCATTTCATCTGAGATTCCTTGATATTTGAGTCTCTCTGGTCCAGCAGCTCAGTGTCAACTTCCTGAGGGAGAAGAACATAGAAATAATAGGAGGTTTCCTCATGGCTCAGGAAGTTGGTGGACAAGCATTAAGGACACTGCTAATATCTTAAAAAAAAAAAAAAAAAAAAAAAACTTTGCTGTGTCATTGATGGGCAGCAGAGAGTTCCAGGCAGCAAAGAGGGCCTTCTGAAAGGGGCTTCAGGCCAGAGCATTAAACTAAATAGCCTGAGCCCGCTCTCATTTCACTGGTTTTGACATCACATTTCTAGAAACTGCAAAGAGATCCCAAAGTTTGAATGAACATTCAAGCATTAACTTTCTCTTGGAAGAATCCAAGACCACTGAAAACAGGGGCATGTGCCTTGCCATCCTTGGAACCAACACATTCCAATTCAAAATGGCTTCTTGCTTCCCAATCATCAACTGAACTGGATTGGACTGCTTCTCGGCCCAGGAGGCCTCCAGGCTTTCCACGACGGTGGGCAGAAGCTGCCCAGCTGGGGAGTAGGACAGCCCAATGGAAAGACTTTCCTGGCCACAGAGTCAGGGGCCTGCTTCCAAATTCTGGCCCTGCCATTCACAGTATCTGTAGCCTGAGGTGAGTCCATTCCTTTGTTCACTGGGAATCACCACCATGTATGTTAAGGTGTGAGGCCAGCAAAGCCTCCCAAACAGCTGTGCAGAGGGAAAGGATACTGACCTACATTCTGGTTTTTCTCTATTTTGTCTGGCCTGCCCGATCCGGGTACTCAGAAAAGCCCAGAGCCCCCAGGACCACTAACCAAATGGAGGCTTCTCAAGTTCCACTTCCTAAGACAAAGAGATAGAACCAAAGCAGACTAGTCTCCCTGGTGTTGGAGCCAGGGGGGATGAGGAGCCCGAACTTGGGGCCAGCTAAGACTACTAAAAGTCTCCTTTGGTCATAGGTGATTTGGCCACTGGAGACTGGCCCACCCCTACCTCAAAGGGCTTAGAGCACCAAACAGAAAGCAGTGGATCATCCCCAGGTTTCCAGGCAGCCACTGCATGTCCTTCCCAGGGAAATGTAATACTCTCCAGGGTCCTCTACCCGCCAATGAGTGAGAGGAACAGGTGACAGTGCCTCCCAGCAGGCTTACTAAAGTTGCAGAAAGGGAGGGACAAAGGCTAAGAGCACACACCCTCCCCAGGGCTTTAAGAGAGATGTGAGAGTTGGTATGGTGAACTCTGAAAGGTTAGAAAGAGAGGGGTCAAACAGGCTGTTCTTGGCCTTGCCTCTTGCTGGCCATCCCAAGGGCTCCAGCCAGCCCTCTCCATGGTCACTGCAGCATGTCTTCCTTGGTCTACCAGACTCCAACCACATCTACAGGTGCTCTTAGGAGGAATTCCCCAGACCCATTCCTGAACTCCAAGCCCTGACCCACAATCCAGGCAGCATTGCCGCTGATCCTCTCAAGTTCCCTGACCATCATTATCAGCAGTACATCTTTTATACCCAAGATGAATTCATTTGGACCACCTCTGTGACCCCCAGGTCACTGGAAGATCTATAGACTTGAGGCTACATGAGGCCAGAGTGGAGAAGGTTCCAGGTGAACAGCAGCTGAACATGGATCAGCTGGTCCCAAGAGACAAGTGAGCACAGTTCCAAAGGCATGGGTGCTGGCCTCCACTACCTTCGGCCAAAAGGGAGTTGAGTTCAGATCCCTGAATCCTCGAGGCATCCAGAGCAGTAACATGACCGATGCTGGAGAAGTCGGCGGGAGCCAAAGAGAGTTCTCTTTTCTTTGCGAATGTCAATAATCTACTCAATTTAATTTCCTCAATAAGATGTCCTCAAAGAAACAAAAGTAGATTAAACAGTGAAATAAACCTATCTAAGGCCAATTCCTGTGTGGGAGGAATATTTACTTTAAATAATCAGAAACATAAGGTTAAAATTGTCCACAAATGGGAAATCTCAATTAGCCCTTCTTAGATAATTAAATGCCAGTTTTTATTTACATGTGCACTCATATACACACGTTACCTGTGCAAACTACATTCAGGATATAAAAACTAGGAAGTAGATGTTAACCATGAACATAGGATGGTGAGCATGAAAGAAGATAAATATCCCCAAGTAAACAGCTTGAAGTGTCCTACATACATACACAAATACATGCATACACACACATAAATCATAAATAGAATATAAACAAGGACCAAGATATTAAACATCTCAAGATAAAAAGAAAACTTTTCTGATGATGTGCAGGGTGAAATTCCTTGTCAATCCCAAATCTTTGATCAGTATATCCCTGTCCCTGGAATATCACATACCTTGCTACAATACTCATCCAATACTATATGTTATTCTTCTTGTTTCTCCTTTGTTTTTAAAGAAGCCCAATGACATCCTGGGGCCATGTCCTGACCCGTTTGTGAACTGGATTTAAATGAGACAGTTACACAAGCTGTCGATCTCACTCTCTTCCAGTATCACTGAAGTACAGTAGCAAGACAAGAGTCAAAATGTACCCCAGAGATTCCAAGACAGGTGAACTGCCACATTTCTGGAGTCAAGAGTCCATAGATCCAAGGAGGTAGGTTTTCTTTAATTCTTAAGTACCAACTAAGCCTTCTCTTTCTCCCTGGCCTTATCAGTTTCCTTTTTCTATAAAATGAGGGAGTAAGACTAGAGGACTTCTGAGGTCTCTTCCAGTTCAAGAGCTATGAATTTAAGATTCTAGATTTCTAAATATTTTAATGACTCAATCGGTTTACCTTTACAATATCCTCAGAGGAGATGGAATTATCACCCATGAGTTACACATGGGTGATGTGGCCAAGAACTGTCTCCCTTTCAACAAGACTGTCTTCATGCCACTTTGGAAGAATGGTACTGATTTATGGACATGCTTCTAATGGTTTGATCAAGAATTCCTTGATCAAAGTCAAAAGCAGCAAAATAAGAGTCAGAACAAGTGAAAGAGGTATATAAAGAAAGTTTCAAAGGGATCTTTGTCATCAGAAAATCCACATTTTAGAGCAGAAAGGAGTCTTTTGAGACAAAACTAATCTAAACCACTTCATTTAGCCATATTTTGTGGGCACACCACCAGTCAATAAGGGAGAAGGCCTAAATATTCTCTTAGTTCTAAACTCTATGATTTTATCATTGATTCCACTGACAGAAGTAGGGCTAAAATACTGATTTCCAGTTCAGTGGATATCCAAACAATTCATGTGGCCTTGTAATGCAAAAGTTGAATTTAGACAAAATTGGAGAGCAGGGGGGAAAATGGAGAAAAATGGCAAAGGAGAAGCATGTTAACCTAGGCCTACTAGCATACCTTCAAAACTATGATCTCAAAAAGCACCAGACTGGATTCTGATCAGGAAGGCCAAGAAAGAGTCACGGTGAGTCTTTTTTCCAGTCCACGTTGGCTTAGGAGGGCAGACAGAAAGGTGTGTGGACATTGAAGGTAACAGCCAGCCAGAAATACACATCTAGGGACAATGAGGCACAGCTGGGGCATCAGCCCAGAAAAGCGACACCAAGAACAAGAAGCATCGGGCAGCTCTGTTGCCCACTTTCCTGGATCTGAGTCATAAATTCAGAGCAGAAGAACATGGACCCTCCCTGTGTCCCTAACAAAGAACATTTTCTGGAAGTCAACGGTAACTAAGCAGAGACCCATTTCCTGATTTTAGCTGAGCTATAAGCCTGCAGTGGGACAACCATAAAGGTCTTAGATCAAAGGGAAATGCACAGTTCTGTCCCTCTGACCTACACAGCTTCCCTGCTGGCTAGGAGTGGCTGAAGATGCTACTGAAACTTCCAAAAAAAAAAAAAAAGATAAGCCAACAGACTCAAATCTGGTCAAGACCTTGCAGTGCTGAGACCAGGAAGGAAGTGGGCCGACCTTCTCTAGGATCCCATTATGGGGGGAGCCCTTAAAACTTGAAGATTTCCAGCTTGAGTTGTGAAAGTTGCCAGATGCAAGGGGACAAAAGTTTAGGGCAAACATCCATCCAGAAGTGTGCAGAGCCCAATAATCACACTGATTCTAGAGTTAAGAAAGAAACCAGAAAAATAAGCAAAGATAAAAGGAATCCCATCATAAAGAGCTACCATGTTGGTGGAGAAACTCCAGACCCAAATGAGGGTCGGACACAAGTTCAATAAGAATTCCTAGGAGCAAAAGTTTAACAAAGAGCTAAAAAATGACTACAAAAATCCAAATAAGAACAATGGAGATAAAAATAGGAAAAGAAACAAAAGCTAGGAAATAAAGATAAAAAAAGAACAGCTTGGAAAAAAGGTACAAAACTTTTGACAAAAATAACTCCTTGAAAATTAGAATTGGCTTAATGGAAGCTAAAGATTTCATTCAACACCAAGAAATAATAAAACAAAGTCACAAGACTAAAAAAAAACATTAAAAGAAAATATTGTTACCTCATAGGTAATATTACAGAGATAAGGAGGGGCAGCTAGGTGGTGTAGTGGATAGAGCACTGGCCCTGGAGTCAGTAGTACCTGAGTTCAAATCCGGCCTCAGACACTTAATAATTACCTAGCTGTGTGGCCTTGGGCAAGCCACTTAACTCCATTGCCTTGAAAAAAAAAAACTGAAAAAAGAGAGAGATAAGGACAGATAATTTAAGAATCATTAGACTACTTATTTCAAGAAAATATTCAAAGAAAATTGCCTAGATTATCTGAACTAGTTCATAAAGTAGAACTTGAAAGAGTTCTCTGGTCACTTCCTAAAAGACACTTCAAAAGGAAAACTTCTAGGAATATTACAGTCAAAATCCAGAGCACCCACGTCAAGGAAAAGATTCTGAAAGCAGTCAGAAAAAGAGAATTCAAATGCTAAGAAATCACACTCAGAATCAAATAAAATTTAGCAGCCATCACTATAAAAAATGAAAAGCTTTGGAAATATTGTCCCAGAAGGCAAGATTTAGACTTATAACCAGAATGTTTTATCCAGAAAAGCTGGATATGATCCAATGAAGGGAAAAATGAACCTTTAAACAGAGGACCTTCAAGTCATCCTGATAAAAAGATAAGAGCAGAGTAGAAAATTTGACAAATACAGGAGTCAAGAGAAACATAAAAGTGCAAACATGAGTGAACCATCATAAGAGACCTTATGTAGGAATATTTTACAGATAGACCCTCAGAAACCTAGGATTATTCAGGGTCTGTCAGGAAGTAAACCAAAACCAAAAGAACAATGTAGACAATAACAAAACTACTGTAAAGATAATGAATTGTAAAAGATTTAGAAACTCTGAGCAACATAATGTCCAATCACAAGCACAAAGAACTCATGGTGAAATGTGTATTCTTTCTAGATTGGAGAGGTAATGGGCTCAGAATAAATGGTGAAGCATATTTCTTCTTTCTCTCTCTCTCTTTTTTCTAAAACAGGATTTTATTTTATATGACTATACATATTTGTAATAAATTTTTCTTTCTTAATGAGTGAGGGAAAAAAGGAGGTAAACAATTTGGAATAGAACACAAATAGAATTTTTAAAATAAAATAAAGAATTAACCTAAAAAAAAAAAACCTTGAAGCTTGAAAAAGATCAAGAATGACTATATGCAGCAATTAGCCATCTTAGCCATAACAATAAATCAAGATGACTACAGTTTTGAAAATCTATTTCTTTGGGTGGAAAGATTAGACAACAGGTAGGTAGAGCACTCATTCTCAAATCACATTCTAATCTGCCTTATCTGATGGTATAGTTCCATTCACTAATTTATGATTGCTTTTATTTTTGAGTGAGGGCAAAAAGAACAAATATTTTCAGTTATTGGAGTTCTCTGAAGAGTAAAGAAAGATAACTTCATTACTGGTTGGTTGGTTGTTGTCCTTTGTTCTCAGAGGACTAAAATGATATCACTATGTTAAAGTCAAATTATGGTATATCTGACTATGGTTAATTAGATCATCATGAGGTTTGGAATGCTCCACCACAGGTCAAGCACAAATAGTTCCTGTGAACATGTGGGTGGACTCTTTACATCTGAACATCTCACATTTCTTTTCAGCTAGTTCTATTCTGCTTTGCTCATAGACTAGCAATGCCTTCTTTAAAGCAGGGATACCATGTTTAGCAATCCTTTGCCAGTATCTTCCATGACTTCCAATCAAGTTCACAGCTTTTCAGTGAGACTCTTGAGAATGTTTTTGCATAGCCTTTTTTTGACCATCAATGAGTTCTTGCCTTGTGTGAGTTTCCTGCAAAACCCAATCTTTTAGGCAAGTATAGTAGGTTACTAAGACTGGAGCAAAACAGTAAAATGCTAGCTGGTCTGTCAATAAACTGCCCAAAGGGTCACTTATTGATTTCAGAATTGGGGGCTGGGGTAGGGGGTACGAGGGCCAAAGTAGTAGAAGCTGGTTGCTGGTATAAGTAGTAAGCTATAGCCATTATTTTCCTGGATTCATAGCAACAGAGAGAAAAAAGTGCAATTTAAAAAGAATCACTTTTGTTTATATGGAAAAAGTCTTCCCATACTTCAGCACATTTAATTCCAGGATCCTGAGAAGCTGCCCTCACAAACCTTTGTTGACAAAAATATCTGTGTGGTATTTGTATTCCTCTGGCAAAATAGGGTTAATGTTCTCTATCACCAAAATTTCATAAGCAAAAAATTACGTCGCATTTGACATGGTCAAAGTTCCTTGAATAAAGATGTGCACATCTCTAAAGAATTCAAAAGAGTAAACTAAAAAATTTTAGCAAAGTTGCAGGATATAAAACAAAAAATATGGTCACATAGGTGACCATATTTCTCTGTACTTAAAAGAAATAGATTTCATTCAAAATAACTATAGAGAGTATAAAATGGTTGAGTTTATCTACTCAGACACAAACTATATAAATATAATTATAATTTCTATAAAGAAATAAGACACATCTAAATAATTGGAAAAACCTAAGTTGCTCAAAAGTAGGCTAGATCATATAATAAAAATGAAAATTTCTTTTAAGTCATTTTTGAGTTGTGTCTAATTCCTTGTAAGCCCATTTGGGATTTTGTTGGCAAAGATACTGGAGTGGTATATTATTTCCTTCTCTAGCTCATTTTAAAGATGAGAAATAGGGTTAAATGAATTTCCCAGGGTTACATAGCTAAAAAGTACATGAAGCCAGATTTAAACTCAGGAAGATAAGTTTACCTGAATTAACTCCCTGTGTTCTATAAACAGTGCTACCTAGCCCCCAAATTAAAATACATCCTGAATTAATTTATTCAGTGTTATACCAAATTATTAATAGACTGCTTTATTAAGTTAAAAAAAGTCAGATTGAAAAGTTCATTTGTAAGAAAAAAAGAGTAAGAATTTCAAGAGAAATGATGAAAAAAGGTAGGGAGAAGAGGACATTATCTAATCTTGAACTAGAAGTCATAATATAAAGTCATAATAATCAAAACTATTTCATATCATTTAACCAAAAAAAGAAGGTACAAAATACAGAGAAGCAAACAAACAATTGTATGATGTTTGACAAACCTAAAGGCACAAACTTCTGGGACAAAGATTTACTATTCAACAAAAAACTTCTGGGAAAATGGAAAGCAGGCAGGTGGGATTTAGCTTATGTGTGTTATGGACCACATACCAAGATAAGTTCCAAACAGACATATGAGGGGAAATCTAAATGGCCACATCATTAACCAAATTGAAAGAACAAGGAAGAAAAGAGCTTTCTTAATTATACATGGGAAAAGAGGTCATGACTAAAGTAGATTATTGATAAAGAGTACATTTTTGATTATATGAAATTTTAAAAAGCTTTGTACAGACAAAATGTTTAATTGGTTAAAATCATCCATTTAAACTTTATTAAATAATAATTTAAATAAGCATTACTTCAAGGGAAATGGTTAACTGGGAAAAGGTCATTATTATCTTTATGATAAAGGTCCTCACAATCAAGATATAGAAGGGACTATTTCAAGTTTATAAGACAAAAAAAGCCATTTCTCAACAGATATTAAATAGTCAAAGGTTAAGACTAGACAATTTTCAAAGAAAGAAATCTAAGCTTTCAATAGCATATGAAAAATGCCTCCAGGGGCTGGTGAAATGCAAATTAAAACAACTCTGAAGTTCTATCTCTCAGATTGGTAAGATGACAAAAAAGAAAAACATAACTGCTGAAGAGGTTACCAGAAAACAGGTACATCAATATTCTTAATAGAGCTATGAATTATTGGTTTAGTCCTTCTGCAAAGTGATCTGGAACCATGCCCCAAATTGTGGCTACTCTGTGACTGATTGGTGGTAATACCCCAGAGAGATCAAAGACAGAGGAAAATAATATACATGAACAAAAATATTTAAAGCTCTTGTTGAAGTGTCAGGGACCTGGAAAATAAGGGAGTGGCCATTAATCAGAAAATAATGGAAAAGTGACACTATAAACTACTGCACTATAAGAAATGATGAAAGGGACAGTTTAAAAGAAATCTAAGAAAATTTGGATGAATTGTTACAGGGAGAAATAAGCAGCCAGGTGGCATAGTGGACAGAGCAGCAGGCCTGGAGATGGGAAGACCTGAGTTCAAATTCAGACCCAGACACTAGCTGTGTGATCTTGAATATATCACACAACCCTCTTTGCCTCAGTTTCCACATCTGTAAACTAAGGAGAAGGAAATGGTAAACCACTCCAGTGATATTGTCAAGAGAACCCCAAACGGGATCACAAAGAGTGGGGCACAATCAAATCAACTAAACAAAATAAGCAAAACCAGAAGATGGATTTGTGCACAGGACTCAAAGGAACGATTCACAACAATTCTAAAGAACTAAGGATCCCAGGAGGGTAGATTTTAAAATCAAAGGGAACTTAAGAGACCTCTGAGAACCTGAAGCTGAGAGGTTATTTGAGTGACCCTGTTGGCGATCCCACTGCTGGAAGACAGCTGAGATAGAATGTGAACTCAGGTCTAAGGCTTCATTCTCAAGGCCACCTGTTGTTCCCTGCCCAGCAGAAGATGCCCAAGGAGACAGGAATAGGTTTTGCTTGGCTAAGCATATTTGCTACCAATGTCTTTTTTTCTTTGTTTCAGTGGGATGGCAGGTGGAGAAAGTGACCCAAAAGAGAAGAGAGGTGAGGAGCAGGGCTGCCAGAAAAAGAAAAACTGAGAAAAGGTTACTAAAGGCCTGTTTGAAACAGAGAAGAGCTAGAAAGCCAGGAGGAATCCCCGAGAAGCCCAGCAGCTTTGAAAGTTGCATATGATTTATTCTATGCTTTTAAAGAAAAGCAATCTGGACATATTTAATAGAGATTCAGTTTTATATACACATCTCTTTTTTCCAGTTGACCATGTATATGGAAATGCTCCTTTTATTTAATGTTTAATATTTCATTTTAGAAGGTACTAGCTCCTCTATAATTCCATTTCCCCCAACAGAAAATTAGAAGAGGATTATGTAGTCGAGCCCTTTGAATAACTTATGAGGATCCTAAATTACATCTGCCACCGTCCTGGGCCCCATCAGGAAACACCAAGGCCTCCGGAGTCTACCCATTCTCTCCAGAGCAGACAAAGGCCAGGCCTTAGTTTCCAGAGACTTTTATTGAGGGCACCGTCTCATCACCCCGGGAGTGGTTGTGGTGCCTTGGACTAGTTGTTTGACGTCTCTGGGCCTCACTTCTATGATCTGTAAAAAGAGGAGGATGAGTTCCTTATCTGCTCACGCTGGTAGTGCTGGGATCGCAGCCAAGAGGCTCCTTTAAGATGCTTTGCACATTCTATGAAAAGAATTACAACCTATTCCTAACCTGGGAGAGAGAGAGGCTGCCTTTGGACATAGACGATGTGGAAAATAGGTTTAGCTTGAATATGTTTTGGTTATAAGAAAACAAGAGCCTGTTAAATGAAAAAAGTTTTTTAAAAAGGAAAGGTTTAGGAGAGGCTAGGTGGCGCAGTGGATAGAGCACTGGCCCTGGAGTCAGGAGGACCTGAGTTCAAATTCGCCCTCAGACACTTAATAATTACCTAGCTGTGTGGCCTTGGGCAAGCCACTTAACCACATTGCCTTGCAAAAAAAAAAAAAAAAGTAAAGGTTTAACCTTAGTTACTCCATTTGGAAAATTTCACTATTGGAAAGGAGATAACCAAAATTCTTGGTACTGATAAGAGTGATAATATTAAGAGATTAAGTATTTCAGGACATTGGTTTGGCAATTCTGAAGCTCCAGTGAGAGCAGATTACCACAGAGGCTACTGAATGAGCTTTAGGTGATGTGACTCTTGAGAAAGGCAAAGAGTTTGGAACCTATTCTAAGTTATAGTTTGATTTTTCCAGTGGAAGAAAAGAGGTCTTCTAGATGTTAACAGAATTTTCCTTTGGGTTAAACTCCTCTTAAGATAATTTTAATTTTTTTAACTGTTTAGATATATATGTCATCAAGAGGCTTGAGTATATAGTATTTCTTTAAAATTAATGTCAAAATGACCTTCCCAAGGATTTAGTCAGGTTCTGTGAAACTTGGGAGTCTCAAAAAATACTCATAAAATACAATATTTAATATAATATTTTAATTGATATAACTAATACAATTTAATTAGATACATAGTATCCAATGTTTCCTCACAAATATATCTGGACTCCCAAATCCAGTTCTCAGACTCCAGAGATGCCATAAATATTTGGTAGGAACAGACCCATTTCTAGAATACAGCTCTCAAAGGGTAAAGAACAAAATAGGTAAAAAAAACAGCCCAAGAAACTATCTATTAAGAAAAATTAGTCATGAGGAAACCTATAAACCAGAGGAGGAGCCTGTAAAAGTGCTGTGAAAGCTCTGGCAGCAACCTGGGCATGTGAGATGAGGGAAGTGAGGAGCCCAAGAGAATGTTGAGGTGAATGGGGCACCTCTGACAGAAGCATAAGTTTGGAAGAGGAAAACCTTTAGGCTGAAAGATAATGAATTCTGTTGAGTTTGAATTCTCTCCAAGATAGTCAGGGGAGAGGCTGGGGCTGGATGCAGAGAGGGTCCTAAAAGTCTTGGGAACTTAGAACAAACAACATTTACAAGATTAATTATGAACTGACATTTTTTATTGAGATTCATCATAATCTGTCACTCATGTGTGATTCTGACGGTGGCTCCTGGATATCTGAATTCTTCCTTTCTCCCTGCTAGCTGTATTTTTACTTTTGACCTGGAAAGTGTTGGCCATGGTGCTTATGAGAGCTTTCATTTTGAGGTTTTCTTTCAGGTGACTGGTGGATTCTTTCTATTTCTACTTTGCCCTCTAGTTATAAGAGATCTGGGCAGTTTCCTTCCAAGATTTCTTGAAATATTCTTCTTTTTTGGTCATAGTGTTCAGTCAGTCAGCCAATTAACATTTTTTAAGCATTTTCTGTTTCTCAACATATCACTAAGCACTGGGATACAAACGTGCCCTCAAGGAGTTTGTGATCTAAATGGAGGAATAGAATACACTCAAGGCAGCCGGAAAGGGGGAGAAAGGGAGGCCACTCGGGGAGACTCAGACACAGTGTCCTGGAGTAGAAATCAGACAGAGCTGTTGATGGAAAATGGAGAGTGAACCTACAAAGTTTGGAGCCCTGTCTGAAGGACGGATCATCCACTCTTCAGTCCACCAACCTCAGGAGCACTTGGGGGAAGGGAAAAACAAGCAAAGCTGCTGATTGGGGGGAGTACAGATAAGTTCTATCCAAGGTAGGAAATAATGAAAAGAAAGTAAGCACTAAAATTAAAAAGGTTGGGAAAACATTTCTGTGGAAGACGAGATTTTAGTTGTGTCTTAAAAGCAAATAAGGGAAGCCAGAAGTCAGAGATGAGAGAGAACATTCTAGAGTCCGGAATGCAGGGTCTTGTTGGTGGAACACCCAGGAGGCTAGATTCACCGTGTTATTGAAGACTACAAAGCAGAGGTATAAGAAGGTAGAAGGTATAAAAAGGCTCAGAAAGTGATGAGCCCCAGTTCGGACATCATATGTTCAGCCCCTTTCTGGAGTCCCTTAATCTTCCCCAGGCGAGCGTTGGAGGGGTGGGAGACAAGTGAGACAAGAGGGACAAGTTCTCCTTTACAACAAGATGTATTAAACCAAATACCAGTGTTTAAATATCCTTCCCAGTCCCTTAATCCACTCCCACTCTTGTGGCACTTAGTAAGAAAAGGTTCTGGTGCTCAAGGACACCAGGTGAAGTTCTTCCATATTTTGGGGGAGTTACAGTGCTTCCATACACAACAGTCCCTAACAGAAAAGGCAGCAGGGGCTAGGAGATAAAGGAAGTTTAATGTCAAACAAAGGATTCTCTACTTGACTCTGGGGCACGAGGGAGCCACTGGAGTTTACTGAGAAGGTAGGTGACATGATGGGACCTGTGCTTTAGGAAAATCACTTTGAAGGTTGAGTGGAGGATGGACTGGAGTGAGGAGAACCATGATGCAGGTAGATTCCCAGCAATCCAGAAGAGAACTGATGAGGGTCTACCTCTGGCCAGGGCAAGTGCCAGAAGAGAGAAGGGAACATATTTGAGAGATACTGCAAAGGTTAAAACTGACAGGCCTTGTCCACAGATTGGATTGGGAAGAGTGGAGGTCACTTGAGAGATAATGAGGATTGTAAGATGATGCTCCCTATCTTGACAAGGACATTGTCCTCAACTAATAATAATGAGGAGGAGGAGGAGGAGGAGGAGGAGGAGGAGTAATAAGAAGTTGGGAAGCTGGGAGGCAGGAAGGTCTAGGAGTAAAGATAATAAAGTTCCATTTGGGATATGTTTAATTTAAGATATCTCCTAGACTTACAATTCTAGGTGTAGGATAAATAGATTTGAGAATCAGTAGCACAGAGGTAATAAAGTAATCTAGATGGAAAAGAGTCTAGGATAGAACCCCATCCTGGTTCCAGAAATGAAGTGGTCTGAAAAGAGGAGAACAAGAATGACTTCCCCAAAAGAGAGCTTCAAGAAAAAAGAAATGATCCAGAAACAGCGTGTTTGTCCATGTCCAAGGACGCAGCAAGGTCAAGAACAAGAATGAAGACTGAGAAAAAGTCACTGGATTTGGCAAGGGAAGGGGGAAAACATGGAAGTTTGAAGAGGAATGAAAAATTTTGGAAGGGATTCTGCAAACTGGGATAGTAAGTTGATAAGAGAAGTATGCAGCAAGGAAGGCCCAGTTACAGTTGTGTTACATAAATAATCAGAATGTTGCATGGATTTCTTCATCTTTTTTCAGTAGTATATGCATAGGAGCGAAGGTGGCAGATAGTGAAAGTTCTCTAAAGCTGAGGTGTGACAGGGTGCAATAAGTGAAAATGGTAAGGGGGCTGGAGATCCAAGAGAACAGGACAGTATAGAGTTCAACTGGCTCACTAGGGGTCAAGATGGGAGTAAAGAGGAGAGAGCAACTAATGAAGCCTGGGAAAGATGGAAAACCAACAGATTATGGCTCCTTAAGAGAATTCTGAATTCTTGAACATGGAAGTGGTATATTTGTGGCAAGATCCAGTATAAGAATATTTTTGTGTGTGGTTGAGGTTAGGTGGAGGAACAGGTCATGGGAAATGAGCAGGCTCAGGAACTAAGTGGTTAGGATATTTGAGGGAGAGTCAGTACATATGTTTAAGTCCCCAAGTCTGAGCACAGCAGTTGAGAAGGATAGAAAAATTGTGGGTCAGGTAACAAACTCACTGAGGAAGGAAGGGGAGTGACCTGAAGGTCTGCAGACATCAGCTACCAGAATTTTAATTGGGTGGTAAATATGAACTGCATGAACCTTAAAGGAGAGATAACCAAATGATGGTGGAAGGAGGAGAACCTGGAAGTGGCGATAGAGAACAAGGAATATTCTACCTTCCCCATCTTGACCAGTGAGTGAATTAAGGAAAATGAATGAAGGTATAGCCAGTACTGGAAAGGGTGGTCAAAGAGAGCATGTCATAAAGGGGCAGCCAAGTTTTAGCAACTGTAACCATGGAAAGAGTGGTAGAGGAAAAGATTTCAGACCGTGGAGCACGTATTCCAGAGGTCACAGGAAAACTGGTGGGTACATTGAGCAGGTTGAGAATAAGGAATCAAGGGGTGGGGAATGAAGTTTGGATGATGAATTACAGGGACTCAGAATCACTGATTAGGATGTGTTATCATTAGATACGAAAGTGGTCACCATTGAGAGCTAGTCTTCTTTGTAGAAAAAGTTAAGAGTCAGGGCTGGAGATAAGCATGATGTAAAAGACTATCAGATGAAAGGTCCCATTTCACAAGTCTAACCTACAAAGACTGGAGAGTAGTTTGGAAATGGCACAAAAGGAAATGGAAGTCCCACTTCCTACTTACTTTCCTCTTCCTTCAAGGGACAGGAAAAAAGGAAATGGAAGACCTGAGGTCAAAGGGAAGGTTGTTCCCCTCTGCAATGGAGGATCTCTATATACCAGATGGAAAATTAGGCTGATTGCAGGGAAGTGGAAGTTGCCCTGAGCCAGGAGAGCTGGAAGTTCCCTCAGGGAACATACAGAAAGGGGGGAGGGAGGAGACACAAAAGTCTTAGTCAGAGGAGGTCTTATTCTTCTTCTCACCTAAAGCTATAGATCAACAGAAAATAGCAGTCTTCTGCTCCAGGGGAAAGTCATATTAGGGTAGACAGAAGTTGGTCCACCTGCTTGTCATCCTTCTTCAAGTCAGGGGACACAGAGAGAGATGAAAAGAGCCAAATCAAATCTCACTCAGGGGCAGCTAGGTGGCGCAGTGGATAGAGCACCAGCCCTGGAGTCAGGAGGACCTGGGTTCAAATCTGATCTCAGACATTTAATAATTACTTAGCTGTGTGGCCTTGGGCAAGCCACTTAAACCCATTTGCCTTGCAAAAAAAAAAAAAATCTCACTCAAAGGAAAAGTCTTGCTCCTTTTCTCTCTAGTTCACTGATTCTTAAATCTTTTCCTTCTTGGTCTGTTTTTTAGGTCAGTCATTTTTGATATGTTTTCTTCTTTTTTAATTTTTCAGTCTTTTGACTTTGTTTTACTATTTCTTATTATCACAAGGAGTCACTGGTATTTCTATTCGATCCATTCTAATTTTTCTGGAAATATGTGATTTGGATCTACATCTATTATGTCCAGCTGTTAATTATCTTTCCAATTCTTTCTTCCATAGCTCTCGTTTCTTTTTCAGTTTTTCCCCTCTCTAGTGCTGTCATTTCATTTAAAAACTAAACTCTCTTCAAGGAATTCTTCAATTCCTCTTCAAGGAACTGAGTTTGTGCCCAAGCTCTGTTTTTCTCTGAGGCACTTCTTGTAGATGTTTTAGAGTTATTCTCTCCTTCTGTAATTTGTAGCTTCAGCTTTCCTGCTGACATAATAGCTTTCTGGGAGGAATTCTTTTTTTGTTCATTAGTCCGCCTACTTCCTGACATCGCCTTGATGTTAGTTAGGGCTGAGCCCTGCACAGCTCTTGGGGGGGGGGGGGGAGTCTAGGCTTACTCTTGGGGTACTGAGCCTTGGGTTACTTCAGCATCTCAGGAACAGGCTGCAGACCTACAAGCTTTAAATGCTCCCAAGGTGGTCTGATAAAGAGCAAAATCCAGTTGCTACCTTCTTCATTTGAATTCTTGACCGGGGTTTTGGTCTGAGCAATAGCAGAAGGCTAATGGACTCAACCCCTATTAGCCAGCTGAAAGCACTGTTGGTTCTGAGTGGTATGAGACTACTTCCCTAGTTACTTCTCTGCAAACCAGGTTAAATGCCGGAACAGAGAACTCTATTCTGCTCCTGAAATCTATGCCACCCAGCTACTGCTTGCTTCTAAATTTGTTACTTCCTTGTTCTTCAGCCTCCCTACCTTGAATCACCATTCCCCTTTACAGTCCACCACAGATCTGTGACCCAGAACTGGGCAGCAGAAGATTAAGCAGCCAATTGTCACTTGTTCTCATCATAGCGCCCTGGTATGGATATGGGACTTAATCTTACCCTGATGGACAGCCTCTCCCAGAGTAGTGGAGTATTCTGCTACATCCCCACATGTTCCTAGCCTAATCTCTTCCCCAATATCCACAAACCATTTTGTTTCCCGATGCCAAGTCTGGTCTGCAAAAATGGCTCCCTGTGACTTTTTTCAGGATCTCTACCTTCAAGATTAGGACTGGTGCATCTTCTAGATCTCTACAGAGGGTAATTCAGTTGTTAAGTTTCCTATTGCTACACTATCTTGACTACATCCCCCTCCCTCAGATAAAATGTCAAAGAGACAGTCTGTTCTGAGGTCTAGATAAGACCTCAACTGATGACCTATACTGGGGGAATCTATTTGAAGGGAAAGTAGTACCTAAGGCAATCATAACCAAAAGGCTATCGTTTATAGGCAGATCAGTTAATCTGCATTGTCACTGTTTTTAGACCTGAGAAGATTATAATTGAGAAATTTTGAATTGAAACAACTGTTTGGAGACTACAGGAAGATTCTACATGGACTGCTGAGTCCTACCTGGCAGAAGCAGGCAGCTAGTGAATTGCACATTATAAATTAGATATTTGTCCCTATGAATGAGAAGGCATCAGGAACCAGAGAAGAGGCAGACAAATTACAGGAAAAAGTAGACAAAAGGAGCATGGGGCTAAGTTAAACACAGAAGTCACAAGAAGGAGGGCAAGACAAATCAAGAACACAGTCATCCTTGGAGGAAGAAGGAGATTACTGCTCTGATGACTGGCAGGGGAAAGGATGGACAAACTGAGAGCTCATCTGCTGACTAGAAAGAGCTAAATCTGGATCCTATGTGCAGAGCCTTCTGAGTTCATTTCATTCTAGAGCCATCTAGAGTTTCAGAAAAGAGAAATCTCACACCTGAGAGACAGAAGCACACATCTCTTTTCCTGTGGACTCTGATACTTCAGAAGGGGCTTTTCTTTGCTAAAACTAATTGGAGAAAGCAGAATCTTGTTTCATGAAGAGTTGCTTGAATTTGCCTGCATTACTCAGGGAGTTCATATGAAGAGATTTGCAGTTTTCTGGATTAAGAGAATGTTTGTTAATTGAACCAGTCCAATGTTGACTGTCTATATGAATGTGTGTACATATGAAATTCAAATGATGTATATTTTTATCATTTCAATTTTTGACAGGATTATTAACTAGACTGGTCAGGAGAATGCTCTAAATTACAGTGTGCCTAGTTTTTGGCAAATCATTCAACAAAGTCATTCACAATATTCTCATTGACAACAGAGATGTGGGCTAAATTAGTACGTGTAGATGAATTTAGAATTGGCTGATGGACCAGACTCAAAAATGACCCAATGTCAACTCAGAAGATATCAGTGGAAGAGGACTTGGAATCTGCACATGGTACTGTACTTGTATTATTTAACATGTTGGCATAGGCACAGATGGCATATTTATGGAATTTGTAGATGACATCAAGCTTGGGCCAACCGAAAAGTAAAAGGGGTTGAATCTATTAAGTTGATATTTATTAGGGATCAATATAAAGTCTTAAAGTTGGGTTGAGAAAAATTAATCTTATACATCAGAAATCAAAGATGGCAGAGGTGTGGGTAAGACAATCACCTTGAAAAAGCACTTATAAGGGGTTTGGTAGACTACTCATTCAATCTAACTCTTCAGTGTGATACTGTAGCTAGGAATGTAAACACAACCTTTAGGTTCCATTGAGAGAGGCACAGCACAGTGTGTCTAAGGTTAGGAAGGTGAAAATTCTGTGGTTTCTCTCTTGGTCAAACCATATAGAGAACACTGTGCTTTGCACTGGATGTTACATTTTAGGAAGACAACTAAAAGTTGGAAGACTGGCCCAAAAGAGGGCAATCAGGATGGTAAAGGGCCTCAAGGTCATGCTCTAGAAGGGTTGGTGAAAGGAGCAGAGCATATTGGGCCTGTAGAAGAGAAGACGTGGAGGTGACATGGAAGCTTCCTGCCTCTGATCATCTAAAAAAAGTGATTCAACTTGCTCTGGATGGAAGTTTCAAAAGGGCAGATTAAGAATTAGCTGTATCCTCAAATAGAATGGGCTGCCTTGGGAAGTGGGTTAAGAAAAGACTAACTATTTTGGCATTTGCTGTTAAACATTTCCTTATTCATGTACAGGTTGGACATATGGACTCTGGGATGTCTTTCAAGTTAGATTCTGTGAGACAGGGCAGGATCAGAAGACATGAATGGGTTACAATATATGCTAGTACAGGGAGTGGAAGGACACTATCTAACAATACCAAAGATACAGAGAAACCCTGTATATGTATATGAGAAAAAAAAAAACTGGGGGAAGGAAACAGAAAATACCAGCATGTTAGCTATAGACTTAAACTCATTAAAAATGGAACAATGTCATTGCTTTCTCAATAACCCTATAACCCAATAATAATATTAGTCTGAAAAGACCAAAACCCACCAGGGTTCTTCTCTTCTATCCAGGAGAGACAATAGATTTTTCTGGTTTGTGCCAAAAAAAATAGAACTTCCCTGATTCCTTTAAAAGGTTATTCTTTTGCAACATCTCACTGACAGAACAGTGCTCTTAGAATTCACCCTAACCTCCTGACCTTTTACACTTTTAAATGTCAAATCTAAAAGGGAAGGGGAAAGCATTTTTTAAGGACAAGGCATTCCAAGCACAGCTCATTGATTCTGTGAAAACAGCAAGTCTGTGTGGAGCCTCAGTTTTCTGACCTCAAGGCTGGCTTCTATACTCCGCCGTCTCCTACTTCCCCCACAGAGCTGCTTCAAGGGACACAGAGTCTCAGAAATCCATGGTTAAAAGCAGAGGGCCTAGAACATCTAATCCTGCGCTGTCTGGCATTGTCTGCACAAGGGCAGAGTTTAGTTAAGTGGTGTTAAATTTGAAACCTATGTTTACACGTTGAGAACAAAGGAGATTGGGAAGTGATCCTGTCTTAACAGGTGACGGTAGACACCACCTTCTACACGACAGGCCAGATGTCTTAAATGATGTGCATCGCTTAGGACAGGGCCAGGAAGAACTGGGCCCCTTGACCTATTTCAGCTGCCAAGTGGCCCTATTCAGAAAGGACAGTTCTGCTACTTAGTTCATAAAACTCTCTCCAGCACCCAAATCTATTCTAAACTTTCCCACTTCTCTCAAAAGCATCACCCTTCTCATTGCCATGGTTTATAAACTCAATCTTATTCTTAATTCTACTCTCCCAATTCTACTCTCACATTTTGTTCTTCCTTGGCCTCTATCTTCTCCTCACCCTATACATGGTGACTGTCCTGGTGTAGGCCCTCATCATCTCTCACCTGGACCACTGTCTGCCAGTCTGCTGGAGGTGGGGGGGAGGAGTCCACCTGCCTCAAGATGCTGCCCAACCCTCCCCTGCCGTGATGATTCTGAGCAGGCTCTGCTCAATAAACTACAGGAGAACATCATAAGCATTTTCTGCAGGTCTCCCATAAGTAAGAGTCCATCCCTACCCTTCAGCACTTCTAGGCAAGGTTTTGCTCCCCAACTTGAGTTAGACTGCCTGGAATGCAGCTGCCCTTCCTTTAATACCATTCCACTGCACCCAGGAAAGTGCTGGACCCTGAGCAGATCTTATTGAAACATGCATATAATAACACACATAGTTGTTGTCCAGCTTCAGAGGCTGGAGATCCTTGGTGAGGCATGGCCTTTCCTATGTCTGATCACGGGCTGCTTTGCTGCTCTTTCAGCAATGTTTAAGGGCAACATTGGCTGGCTGTGCCCTAGAAGGGCTAAACATCAGACTTGGAGTCACAGGACAAAGCTTGGACAGTTCATTCTGTGTCCCTTTCTAGGCCTCAGTTTCCTCATCTATCAAGTTAAGGATCAAACACTAAATAATCTCCGGGGATCTCTTCTAACTCTTGGTATTATGATTCTATAAAATAAGGATAATAATATTTGCACAACCTATTTTAGATGGTTCTTGCGAGACAAATATTTTGTAAACAAGTTAGTCCCTAAGTGGTCTGGACTAGACTGATTTGGCATTTTCCAAGCACTCCCTCTATAATGTAAATGGATAGAACTCTTAATTCTGTTCACACTGGAAGATTCATTTGTCAAATCACACACTTAACAAAAGCAAACTGTAAAACCAATTTCTACACTGGAAGTCCATAAAACAAAGCATGGATGACCATGGCAGAAGATGAGTGAACAGTACAGTATCAGATCAATGATGGAACATAAAAATGATCTGCCTTTGACAAGTCTCCCAGAATGTCCCGGGTGTCACTAGACTCCTACCTCTAACATCATTAATGGAATCATCCTGAGACCTCAGAAAAGCACGATAGGGAACAGGTAACCAACAATGTATTTTGAGGTATGTAGGTGGACAATTGATTCCCTCTCTATCTAATTAGAAAGAATTCCTCAAGTTTCCTTTAATCTATTTCTCTGAAATTATAGGGATGTAACAGGTGACTTTTTTTTAGAAGAAATGAAAGAGTCTTTTTTTTTTTTTTGGCAGGAGGCTTTTCAAAGAAGAAAAGACATAAACATATGTTATTTGCCAGGGATTGAAAAAGAACTATCATCAGAAACAACAGAAGTTTTTCTGGCTTCTACCTCCACTAAATTTATGTTCCTACTAGTACTGGAAATAATAGAAATTAGCATTACTACAATGATTCATAATTTTAAAAGTTCTTTCCTCCTAATAACTTGGTGAGGAGAGGTAGAGAGCAATCTTAGAATCATATTTGTGCAACACAGGAAGCTGAGGCCAAGAAATGAAGTGACTTGTTCACAGTTAGGCCACTGGTCAGTGTCAGAAGCCTCCCAACACATATCTTGAACTCTTTATATCTTACCACCTTGGTGTTGATGGATTTTCAAAAACAGCCTGAAGTTCAGAGCTGGCTTCTCTGTCCATCAACCCCACCAATGTGTCTACACACATTTTAGGTGAGCCCAAGCTCACATTACAAAATTTTTTAAGGCCTCACTCTCAAGTCAAGATCAAAACTTTTTTTTTTCCCAAGAATGACTGCTTTATCAGTTCAGAAAACAAAGGCTAAGAGTTAGAGAGAAGTAAAATCTCTGGGAGTTTTCTCCAACTCAAAAACCAAGATAGAAAACTTAAAGGCCGTCACCCACAACATTCAAATTCAAAAATTATGGTAAGCTGCCAGAACTCACAGGAGAAAACCATAAAGGCAGGAAACCTGCATATAGATTGATTACCAGCCCCCATCCTGCCCATAAAGGTACTTGTAAAACAGAGCAAATTCTTTTGAGCACACATCATGGAATCCAAGGATGATTCACAGTCATCCTTGCTCTCTCATCGCCTTCTGCTTTAGAACTAATCAAGGTTATTTCGTTGAATGTTGCTGGCCAGAAGAGGTACTTCCAAAATGGCTATCTGGATCCACTGGACTTTGAAACACGGGAGAAGGAAAGGAAACTTTTTGGTGGCAAACATTTCCCATGTCAGTCAATCAAGGACATTCATTCCAACACTACTCCCCAAGACAATTAGTTCTACCACTCGGAGAGTAGGGCAGGGATGGAGCTGAAGGTACTGGTACTTACGCGGCATGATCCCTTGGCTCACCAGCTCCTCCCGGGTCCGTCGTTGCTGAAGCTTCAACTGGAGCACTGAACAATGGAGAGAACAGGGAGATGGAGGGTCAGTGGGACAGAACACCACAAAAGACACATTTTAAAATTCCACATGTGTTTTGTCTTTCAGTCCTAAGACATGAAGGTCTATATGTTAAGGTCCCTAGGAGCTGTGAACACCCACAATTGCAGAAGTGGCTTGAGAGAACCCAGTTTCCGTATTTGGCTGTGGGCGGCAGGAAAGGAAGTTGCGAAGGGTCGCCCAAGACGATAACAATCCACAAAACGCAGAAGCCTCGCCTCTTGCACAAAACCTCCTATACTAATACATTTCTTCCTGAGACTAGAAATTTGAAAAATGACAAGATACTAGACTGACTCCCATCCATCATAATGTTGTTCAACACGTCTGCGCCTTCTAAACTAACCAAGAGGAGCATGAACACACTGAATGATCATTGTCGGCTGAGGCCATAGTGGTAGCTGTTTTTAATGTTTCTGGGCACTGTTAGCAGGGCTCTATCCAGCTCATTCAAACATCCCTTTACTCTTCTCCCCTTCTGCACCCTTCAGAGTACTCAAAAGGCCTATAAACTCTCTGAAAAGGGGGGGAGTCTAAAGAGATGGTTCAAAGCACATCTGGACAGGATTTGATTTTGGTTTCAAGTAAGTGCCTGGTATGGTAGCACAGTATGGTAAGAGAGAAAGGGAGGGAGGGAGGGAGAGGGAGAGGGAGAGGGAGAGGGAGAGGGAGAGGGAGAGGGAGAGGGAGAGGGAGAGGGAGAGAGAGAGAGAGAGAGAGAGAGAGAGAGAGAGAGAGAGAGAGAAGCAGACAAAGGGAGGGAGAGGAAAAACAAAGTGAGGAAGGGAGAGAGAGAGAGAGAAAGAGGAAAAAAGATTATTTAAAAGTCAATTCTCTGTATTTCAAACATACCACCACCACCACCACAAAAAAAACAAAAAACAAAACCCAAACCCTAAAGGTCTAAATAAAACCTACATGAAGCTGTGGGCCTTTCTTGTATTCATATAAATGAAACATGTACTCTATGATAGGCAAGCGTTTGGCTTTTAGAAAGCTACAAGGCATCTCTGCATAACTACAATTTTGCATTTAAGATGATTTACTGGGTGTGCATCCCAGCCTTGTTCTTTGCCCCTCTCATTAAACAGTTTTTTCATTGGTTCCCAAGGATGAATGACAGAAAGTGGCATGAATATACCCATTCTCTTCTTGGTGGTTAATAATCACAATGATAACTTATTGTTTTTGTTGTTGCTAATATATGTAGTGACTGGAAAATACCTCATATATAAAATTTCATTTGGTTCTCACAGGAGGAAACTGAGGCTCACTTGCTCAGGTGCAGAGAACTATTAAGCTTTTGATGGAAGATGTAGTTTGAGTCTTCCTGACTCCAAATCCATAGCTTTACCTAAAACATCTTGCAGTCTCTCTTCCATGATAACAAAAGTTTAGAAATGACCAAAGGTCCACAGGCTCCAATTTCTTAGTTCCCATTATTTCCTCATATGTAACCCTTCCGTTTTGGTCAGGCAGGGCTTGCTGATTGCTACTCATCCTGCTCGAGTTTCTCCTCCCTTTCACATCTCTAAAACCTACTCATTGAACAAGGATCAGTGAGAAGAATTCTCTAATAGAAAACATTCCCAGAAAACTTCCACACAGTAGTATTTCTTTACCTAACTGTGAAATTTAAAAAAAAAAATACAGCTTTCCTTTAACTAAGATTTTCTTTGTAATCCTATGTATTTTTTAAATTTTTATTAAAGATATTATTTGAGTTTTACAGTTTTCCCCCAATCTTGCTTCCCTCCCCCCACCCCCACCCCAGATAGCACTCCGTCAGTCTTTACTTTGTTTCCATGTTGTACCTCGATCCAAATTGGGTGTGATGAGAGAGAAATCATATCCTTAAAGAGAACAGAATTCTCAGAGGTAACCAGATCAAACCATAAGACATCTGGGTTTTTTTTTTTTCCGAATTAAAGGGAATAGTCCTTGTACTTTGTTCAAACTCCACAGCTCCTTATCTGGATACAGATGGCACTCTCCTTTGCAGACAGCCAAAAATTGTTCCCAATTGTTGTGCTGATGGAATGAGCGAGTCCTTCAAGGTTGAACCTCACTCCCATGTTGCTGTTAGGGTGTACAGTGTTTTTCTGGTTCTGCTCATCTCACTCAACATCAGTTCATTCAAATCCCTCCAGGTTTCCCTGAAATCCCGTTCCTCCTGGTTTCTAATAGAACAATAGTGTTCCATGACATACATAGACCACAGTTCGTTAAACTATTCCCCAATTGAAGGACATTTACTAATCCTATGTATTTTGTGTACATAACAACATTACTCTGAGGAAAACCAAGGGATCTAGAACATCAACTCCGATTTGGAGGAAATAATAACTGACTTGATGCCCTTCTTTCCAATACCAACAAACACAAGGTTACTGTGTGAGAAGGCAGTATGCACATGCGTACCATATGTATGTACATACACAGAGAGCTTCCACTGCTTCCTCATGGGCATCAGACGAGATACTCAACCCAATATAGCTCAAAAGCAGGGTGACTTTGGGGGCCACGATATCAAAAGCTGGTGAGTCACACACTAAAATCCTCAGATCTTTTTCATATGAACTCTGAACCACACTTCCTTCAACACACAGGAACAGTTGATATTTTTTAAATACAAGTACAGAATATTGTAGTAGAAAGAACACTGGGTTTAGAGTCTGCGAATCTGTGTCCAAATCTTAACTCTGATGCAACTTATTTTCAATGTGCCGCTGCCCCTTCTCCTATCTCTAAGCTAGGCTAGAATGGGTCCTTTAGATAAATGTTCTCTCCCTTTTGACTTCCCAGGCTTCCTTCAGACCTCAAACTGTAAATCCCACTCTCTTTAAGAAGTCATTTCCAGTTCTTCTTAATGCCTGTGCCTTACCTCTGGTGTTTATTTCCATTTTATCTTCTAACACTGAGATGATTGTTTCCCCCATTGGACTAGGAACTCCCTGGAGCTGGGGCATGACTTTTGACTGTCTCTGTATCACTGGGCTCAACACAGTGTATGACATCTGCTAAATGCTTAAGAAGTGCCCATGGACTATCTGCACCTCAGTTTCTTGATATATAAAATGAAAGGGCTGTACTAGATGATCTCTACGGTTTTTGGGGGGCGGTGAGGTGGCAAAGTGGATAGAATACCAGACCTGGAGTCAGAAAGACTCCTCTTCTTGAGTTAACATTTGTCTTCAGACACTGAGCTAGCTATGTGACCCTGGGAAAGTCACTTCATCCTATTTGCTTCAGTTTCCCTCTGTAAAATGAACTGAAAAAAAGAAATGGCGAAACCACTCCAGAATCCTTGCCAAGAAAACCCCACATAGGGTCAGTGGAGATTTGGCCATTGCTGAAAACATCTGAACAACAATATCAATTTAGATTCAATTCCTATGTTATTAGGAGACCTTATTTGTTAATACATATCATCACCTACAGATGGGATATTCCCTGTTCTAGGGTGGGATGGTGGAGGCAATATAAGTAACCTACTTACATTTACAATGTAAGAATCATCCCATCCTAAGAAGCGCATTTGATGAAAAAAAATAGTCTAAATCACTACTGATTAGAGAAATGCAAATTAAACAACTCACCTATCAGATGGACTAATGTGACAGAAACGAAAATGACAAATCTCCTGTCAGACGACATAGAAAAACTGGGCCAACTAATGCACTGTTGGTGGAGCTGTGAACAATCCAACTATTCCAGAGAGTAATTTGGAACTACGTCCAAAGGGCAATAAAACTGGGCATACCCTTTGACTTGGCAATGCCACTACTGTGGTAGGGCAATAACACTACTAGGTCTGAATCCCAAAGAGATCTAAGAAAAAGGAAAAAGAACAATTTGCACAAAAATATTTATAGCAGTCCCTTTGGTAGTAGCAAAAAATTGGAAATTGAGGGGATGCCCATTAACTGGAAATGCCTGAACAAGTTCTAGTATACGATTATGATGAAATACTATTGTGTGCTATAAGAAATGATGAGTAGTATTGGTTTCAGAAAAACCTGGGAAGACTTACATGAATTGATGCTAAGTGAAATTTAGCAGAACCAGAGCATTGTACACAGTAACAGAGTTGATGGTCCATTCTGAATGACATAGTTTTTCCCAGCAATACAATTATCTAAGACTATTTCAAAGGAATTATGATGAATGCTATACACCTCCACAGGAAAAAACTTATGAAGTCTGAGTGCAAATCCAAGCATACTTATTTTAACTTTACTTGGGTTTTTATGGTCTATTTTCTTTTGCAATCTGGCCAATATGAAAATATTTCCCATGACTGCACACATATAATCTATTCTGAATTGCTTGCCTTTTCAAAGAGGAGGAAGAAAAGGGAAAAAAATAAAAATTGTAAAGCCAATTTTTTTTTAAAAGGAGCAGCAAGCGTTTTACAATAGTCTCAATGCTGTACATTAATCTGCTGTGCCGATTTTGAACTTCTTACATGACTACTAGATTGTTATTTCCCTAGAACACAGTGAGATTTAGTGGGAAAAAACCATAAAACTGAAGTTAGAGGACCCATGTTCAGATGAGGTGCCAACTGCCACTTATTGTCTTGACATCTCTGGGCCTCACTGAATTCATCTACAAACAATGCAGAGAGGATCAGGTGGCTGCTAAAGTCCCTTCCAATTTCAGATCCTCCAAGACCTAGGAAAGCAAAAGGAAAAGAACCAAGGCAAGACAGCATTCTGACTCAGGTGTGGGAAGGCCAATTGTGCACCTGAACCATTGAGGATGTTTTCAATACAGAAATTCACTTAGCTTAGGAAGCGAGCAAGGAGTGAAACTCCATGGTAACTAAAGTCTCAATACTCAGTATTATTTCTTGAGAATGTCCACAGCCTTAGCAGGGAAGTCTTGCTGCCTCAAAAGTCAAATGGAAAAGTTATCTAGCTGGGAGTTGGGATCCTTGAGCCCACTTGCTAAGAAGACAGAAACAAACAACAGAGATGGACAGTTCAGGCCAAAGTCAATGATCTTAGGTGCTCTTGTCCTCTACATTAATCCTAGGATTTAATTTCTCTTCAGAACATTCTGAAACCATAAAAGGAGATAAAAATGCAGTGAAGATGTGAGACAAGAGGGAAAATATAATTGTACATTGCTTCATGAGAGTTCTAAGGAAATTACTGGAAAATGGTTCTATCTATTAATCTCTACATACAATTTCATACTATTATAATCAATATAGAATAATCTGTTTTGAACTAGAAAACCTATAAAAATTTATGAATTTCTAGAAGTCTACACACCCCAAAGAAACTACTCACAATCAATAGGCATTGTGCCAAGTACCAGGGAGATAAAGGCCAGCAGTCTCTATCCTTGAAGAGAAGGGGGACGACTTGCTTAAACAACTGTAACAAACAAGCGCCATGGATTAAAGAATAATCAACATCAACTATCACCAAAAACAATCATAATTTTCTTTAAAAATTCACTAGAAACCAACACAAGTCCAACCATGCAGGCATGGCAATAATTCTGACACCAGAATTTGGCTCCCCCAGCAAAGTTCTAAGATTTACTCACTGACTGAAACTCTGTTGGAACTCTTGATCTGGGCAAATAAGGTACTTTCCATCGTTTCTTAATTCTAGTCCAGAGGGGAAAACGTAGAAGTCTTTTCCATTCCAAAGGCTAATAAAAATTAGACTTCAATTATCTGAAAAGGCCATCAGTTTGCTTCTCTCCTTTCTCTCCCCCACTCTTGTTGGTAACTCCCTGGTTATCTAAAATCAGACCATGTTCTCCACTGAAATCCCTGGATCAACCCTGTCAGTCTGTCTTGCTTGCTACACTGCATAACTCCCTTCTAGTTACTTCAATGAAATTTATATAAAGGAAAAAACTAAGCAGCAGAGTCAAGTAGTATTCAACAGATATATCCCACTTTCCTTCATGATTTCTCTATTTTCTATGTGTCTAAAAACAACCATCCTTATAACTTACAGTGATAATGAATGAACAAAAACTCTTTTCTGTTCTTTCTTTGAACTTTCTCAGAGTTCATCCAGATTACTGGTCACCATTCTACATCAATTCTCTCCTCCTTTGAGATTTGCCAACAACGAGATGAGTCATCTTAGCGGACATTTCATGATAGACCTTTAATAAATGCCAAACCAAACCAGATAAACAAGGGCAAAGAGCCTCTTTTTCCATATGTGGCTGAGTAAATCCACAAGAGCTGAATAGTTCCAGGCTCAACAGGTCTACTCAGCCTATACAATGAAGTGTAACACCAGATCAGATGGTCACTTGTCATCATGGGGCTAGGAGAGAAGGTTCTGGTGCCATCCCTGGGGCCCACACAATAACCAAAAAGCATGGCTTACCCAGTGTCCTTTCTAATGAACTCCATCTTAAATTTAATGGATCAGTCAGTAGGCCTATGCATGAGGTCAGGAGTTTGAGATAACTGTCAGGAAATCCAGTCTGAAATGTCTAATAGGCAACTAATGGTACTGGATTGAAGCTCAAGGGAGAAGTGAATATCTAGCTATTGATTAAGGACTATCCAGAAATAGGGGAGGTCTTGCAAAGATGAGAGTCAAAAACTTGGGAGCTAATGGGGAAGGGGTGGGGGGAGAAGAGAGAAGAGAGAGCACATCAAAGACAGAATCCTGGGGCAATACCCATAGTTAGGGGTTGTGGTATGTTAGATGAGCTAGCAAAGGAGCAGTCTGGCAAGTGGGAGGAGGGCCAAAATGGTATTACCAAATCCAGAGAGGAGAGAGCATTCCAGAGGAGTGGACAGTCAAGAGTGTCAGATGCAATAGGCAGCCTGGGAAGGATCAGGGCTGAGAAAAGACCATCAGATTGCATGATCAAGGTAATCTCTGGTAATTCTGGAAGCTGCTACCATTGAGATATGAAGCTGAAACAGAGATTGTTGCAATGGGCGGAGAAGTGAAGGCTGTGAGCAGAGACAGCTTTTTCAAGGAGTGTGACTGAGAAAGGGAAAAAAAGACATCCCATGATGGGATGGCTGGGTGTAGTGAAAGTTATTTAAAGAAAGGGAAAGGTTTGGAGGCAGATTTAAGAAGAAACTAGTTAATAAGGGAGAGGCTCAAGATTTAGAAAATAGGGAAGGGGTGACTGAGGGTACAATCTGTTGCGGAAGACATACTGATCTTGGCCTTGGCTTTGACAAATGGGAAGGGTTAGCTCAAACAGGAAACTGGAGGATGATGTCAAAGAACACTGACATGAAATGTCTTGGATACTGAGAAAAGAGCTTTGACTGAAGACAGCTCTCATATCTTCCTCTTAATTACCCAGGATAAACATGCCTAATTCACAAGACCTGAGGATTACAACTCAGAGATAAAAGACCTCTTAGAGGTCATCTAGTCCAATTCTCTTAAAGGATACTAAGGCTCAGAAGAATTACAAGTGACTTGCCCAAGGTCACTTACAGAGATTATCATTGTGCCTCTAGTCACTATACTTCTCAATATTACTTAAAGTCATTTGTGAAGTGCCTAATAATGAACATTGCATGCTATTTTCACTTTCAATTTCATTGTGATTTCACAATTTTTTATTTTGTTTTTTTTAAACTAAAATAGCTATGTCAAAGAAAGTATTCAACTAGATCAATACAAGAATTCAAATCCTAAGATGCAAGGTAGAAGAATTAATAGCCACCAAATATGGATCTCACAGAACTAAAGAATTGCAATTAATTATTGGAATGGCTGAAATTCTGTGGTTCCAATGTTAACTGATTGAATCTGAAACTATGAGAATTATAAGGTTGCCTAACACTAATCTCAGTAACAGGTGCCATCTTTCCTTGGACATTTAGCACTAGAAGTCCCAGTGTTATCTTAACATCACCACATCTTCCCCAAAGCCCACTCTTCTTCCAAATGTCCCTTTTTGCACTGAAGGCTTAGCAACCTTCCAATGCAGGCCCTGGAACCCTCACTTAAACACCAAGTCCACTCACACCTTAGTTCTGACCTTTATTACCTCATATCTAGATTATCATGTTGGTCCCCTTCAGTTCAGCAGTCTATTGATTGACTCAAATCCCCTCTTTAGTCCACCCCATATTTGGTTGCCAAAGTCATTTTCCTAAGTACAAATATCTCCTATTCAACCAATTCCAATTCCTTTTGCCTCCAGGATCAAAAGCAATAAGCCTACCACCTAACTTTCCCAGTCTTACTGGTTAGCATTCACCCTCCCATTCTGTGCTGCAACCAAACCAGACTGGCTTCCTGTCTATCCATCACACTAGATGCTGCATCTTCTGATCATTCCAGAGGACTAGAAAGCATTCCCGTTTTATATCAGCTTCAGTTTTCCTTTTCCTTTATTATTGCTTGTCCTTTTTCAAAGAGGACCAGTAACCTCCTGAGGCACTACACTCTGCTTTGCCCAATTCACTGTCTTCCAGAGTTACCAAAGTTCAGTGACAAGACAAAAATCCAGATGACTAACAATGGCCTTGGATGCAGTGAATATCTTGGTGAATTCAATGCATGATGGAGTTCTAAGCTGCTTCCATCACAGCCAATGGAACAAACTGTTCTCATTTACTCATTCTATAAGGGGGGAGTCTTCACTTACTGGGGGACACACCCTCCTAACACATGGGTTTGAGGCCTATCTGTTACCCATTAACTGAAACAGTTTATCAGGGTGTGCCCTCTGTACATCCTATAGCTTCCTGGAGTCACAGGTGAGAGTTAAGGACAGGTGGACACAAAGGTGGCTGAACAGTGCTCATACCAGAGGTGCTGACCTTGAACTCCCTGGGTCTTTTACAACATAATTAAACACCTTCTTCTGCATCATGAAGCCTTTTCTGACATCACCCCCCACCCATGTTCTCCCACCCAAACTACCTTGTATTTAGTTGTTTTGAATATAGTTGAATCTATTGACCTTCTCTTTTTGTTACACACATCTTATACATACTTGCTGTCTTCCATATTAGAATCTAAGTAAAGGACAAGCAGGAACATAGTGATATTTAATAAATACTGATTGAGTGATTATAAACCTAGGGTTGGAAATGGCCTTGAAGGCCACGGAACTTCATTTTTATCATTTTACAAGTGAGGGAATTGTAGGCACATTGAGGATACTAAAGAATCAAAGAATTTGAACTCACATCTTACTGACTCTAACTCTTAATGCCTAATCTGCTATGCCACTGGAACTTTCAATGCGTAAACATTTAAAGCCAGCCATACCGACACATTAGTAAATGTGTTACCCAAATCATATATGATAAGCGAAACCCTATTTAATTGCTTTGGCATACATTGTAAAAATACATTGGCCTCCAATTTTATAAGTTGAAAATAACTGCTCTAAACCACAAAGGTGTGTGTCAATTGTTAAACTGGTTTGGTGATGCCAATGTCTTAGTGAGCCAGGCAAGGCCACAAATGAGAAGCACCTATCACTGCCACTAGTAGTGTTCCGGCTCACAGAGAGATTCAAAGAAAAAGTCTGACCAGGTTCTCAGCTACTCCAATAATAAGCCACTGAACAGGCAGGTTCCTAAGTAATGACAAGACAAGTCAGTACCAAAGACAGAAGGCCCACATAAAACCTTTACTGCTTCCCGGGTGATCAGAAAAAACTCAAACTCAAGTGAAAGGGATTCTGCAGAACTATCCTTTATACTGGGAGGTATCTGGGAGCCAGGAAAGACAACTGACACATGCTTTCAGGGAGCATTTAGAAAACAATTCTAAACATCAAAGAACATCCCAACTCCTAGAAACCAGAGCTTAAGTAAAGCATTCTCAAAAAGGAAAATATAATCAAAATCAATGCATAGGAGACTACATAGAACTCTATCTAGACACTCTCTCTCTCTCTGTCTCTCTTTCTCCCTCATTGCCATCACATCCCAGCTGGTACCAAATCTCTCAATTACACCTTCTCTCCTCTGACCCTGCTGGATGATCTCTCCCTATTCCACTATGTCCCCCATTGAGTCACTCAACTCAGGTGCAGGTTCAACGAAATCAACCCCCCCCCCCCCCAACTCAAATTCTAGTGGCTCACTATTGCCTCTGGGATCAAATACAAAAGGCTCTGGCTTTCAAAGTCCTTCAATGCCTAACTTTCTTCTAACTTTCCAGTCTTCTTATAACTTACTACCTAACATGGACTCTTTTGATCCATGGTCCTGGCAGTTCCACAAATAAGGCCCTTGCTCTCTCAGCCTTGGGCCTCTCCTAGCTCACCCCTTCCTTCTGGGTCGAGGTTATGGACTTCCCAGGTTTCCTTAAAATTCCAGCTAAAATCACTTCTCCTCTGGGAAGCCCTCCCAAGTCCTCCAACTCCGACTCTGACTACTGTGAATGGCTTCCTACTTACATAGAAAGAAATACAAAGAAATACAAAGAAATAATCTTTGTAAACTGCTTAGCACAGAGCAGATATAATATCAGTGCTTATTCCCTTCGGTTGCTCTTTCGTGGACATCATCAACTCACCATGTCCAAAACCAAACTGTTCTCTGGTTCCCTTTTACCAGGAAGGGCTCCAACATTCTTGAGACATTCCTGGATTTCTCTCCCTCTCATAGCAATATCCAGCCTGCTACAGACTCCCATCACCCCAAGTCTGGATTACTGCAATCGTTGTAATTGTAGTTGGTCTCCCTGCCACAGGCTTCTTCCTACCCCAATCTGATCATCTCTTTTACTGTCAAAAGTGATCTTCCAAAAGCAAAATTTTGATGTCACTCCCTAATGTACTTAACAGTACACAGTGCCTGGAAGACAATAAATAGTGGTTTAGTGAAAGGCAAGAGAAGAGCTAAAGACAAAACCAAGAGTCAAATCAAATCTCTGGTCATTAATGTTGCATGAAAGGGTTTGGAGCCAGGTGAGGGAGAATCATAGCTTTCAGCCTACCATCCTAGCGCAAACAATTTCCTAGTTCTACTAGGGTACCCTGATTCCAACAGACACATCGTCTATCCTATTTCAATAGACTTAAGTAAATAATAAGATAAAGCAGCTTGCTTCATAGGAGAAGTTGGGAAAATGTGTCAAGTGCTTAACAAAGTAGGCCTTAACTATATTTTCAACTTGCTTGGTTCTTGTTTCCTAGAGTGTTATCATGAAATACAAAAAGATGTTTAATTATCTAAATTCTAAAAGTTCTGGAATGGTATCAAGAAATAGTTAAAATGTAATTTAAAGAAGACAATTTCCTATTTTACACAAAGAACAAAAAAGGTCCCACAAAGAACTGCAAATGATTGTAACATTCAGACATATAATACAGACAGACAGAACAAAATGAAGTCAGTAAAAGATGGAAGTCCAAACATACTAGGGAAGTCTGGGTTTACTTAGGCACCCGAAGGGTCTAAATTTGAACCTTTGCTGGTTTTTTTTTTTAGGTTTTTTGTAAGGCAAATGGTGGTTAAGTGGCTTGCCCAAGGCCACACAGCTAGGTAATTATTAAGTGTCTGAGACCGGATTTGAACCCAGGTACTCTTGACTCCAGGGCTAGTGCTTTATCCACTGTGCCACCTAGCCACCCCTAATTTTGAACCTTTACATTGGATGTCCTCCTTCAGATTTCAACAAGGCCAAAATAGCTCTCTTTAGAAAAGTTAGAAAAATTTTCTCAAAATTAATGCTAAGAATAAAAATGAAATCCTCTTTCAAAAGATCCAGATATCAAATTCTAGAGAAGCCAGGTAAGATTTCAAATGAATTACAAAGTAAGTTAGTGGCATGAGTTAGAACTAGATCTTACTGTAAAATATAGTGAAGATATTAGCTAAAGGCTAATTTCTATCAATCTGATTCAGTTATAATCAAATAGTAAGTTCTTTTCTAAGTTACATGCTTTGAGGTTTAAAGTTTCATTATTTCATTAAAGTTCCAAGTTCCATTATTTCAAATAGTCCCTTGTCTAGACTGTTCCACTGAACTACTTTATTTTGTTTTGGTTTTTTACTTTTTGTTGTTCAGTCATTTCAATTGGGTCCAACTCTTCATGACCCCATTTGGGGCTTTCTTGGTAAGGATACTGGAGTGGTTTCCTATTTCCTTATCCAGTTTATTTTAATGAGAAATAACGAGAAACTGAGGCAAACAGGGTTAAGTGACTTGTCTGGGGTCACACTGTTAGTAAGTGGTTTCAATGACTGCTGTTTTATATTTTTAGTTTGAGGTCTAAAGATGGTATTAATCTCTTTATTCTTACTGATTTGTATTATTTCTCATGATATTCTAAATCTTTTATTCTTCAAATTAATTTTATAAAGTTCTGTAAAGTATCCACTTGATAATTTCATTGTTATAGCATTAAAACTATACCCTGACTTTGTGGTATTTTCACCTGTATTCTGTTGACATGGCCCAGTCTTGAGACCTGAATAATCTTCTAGCTATTTAAATTGTTCATTATTCTTTAAGATGTATTTTATAATTTAACTTACATAAGTAACCATATGTTTTGAGCCTCTTAACTGCCAAATCTCATTGTTTTTTTTCTCAGTCTAATCCTTCTTAACCTATTGCCTGCATGTGGCAGTACTGGTCAGCCTCTCCTCCTGGAAACATGCTATGCTCTCCTGTCCAGGCTTTTCTAACACTTTTCTCTGTTGGGGCTCCTACCTGGCTGATTGTTTTTGCTCTTGCTCTATCTTCTTTGCTTGCTCATCATCATACAAGTCATGGCCCCTAAGCATGACAATTACTTTCCTCATTCAGATTACTTTGCATGAGTTCATTAAAATCTTCTCAGGCTTTCTGGAGTTATTTTTTCTTTTATTATAACAAATTACACTCACATAACATGACTGTTGAGTTGTGTTCTAATGAAAAGATACCTACTCCATAATCCTAGTGTTTAGCTATCAAATTGGTGTTATGACTATTTTTGGTCTCTGACAATCTTTGCAGTGAAATCTCTGGGTCATAGTCCATGGTCACTTTAATAGCTTTCTTTTTAAATTTTTTCAACTGATATTTTATTTTTCCAATTACATGTTTTTAAAGTTGTTCAACATTCATTCATATGCATAGGCATATTTATAAATTACATAATTTCTTTCCACTTCCCTCCCTTCTCACTCCCTCCCCGAGTGGTGAACAGTCTGGTGAATATTATACAAACACATTTGTGCTTAATATATTTATAAATGAAGCATTTTCTATATGAAGAAATAGGTTTAAAGAAAAAGAATAAAACATTTAAGAAATTTTTTTAAAAAGTAAATGGACGGTTCATTCAGATTCTGTAGAGTTTTTATTTTGTTTATCTTTCTTCCTCTGGGTGTGGATAGCGTTGTCTATAGCGTGTCTCCTAGAGTTGTCCTAGCTCTCTGAACTGCTGAAAGGAGCTGCATCCACCATAGTCGATCAACTCACAATGTTGTTGTTAATGTGGACAATGTTCTCTTGGTTCTGCTCCCTTCATTCAGCACCAGGTCCTGTAATTCATTCCATGCTTCTCTAAGTTCTGACCATTTGTGGTTTCTTACAAAACAATAGTACTCCATAACATTCTTACACCATAACTCATTCAGCCATTCCCCAATTGATGGGAATCCCTTCAATTTCCAATTCTTTGCCAACTTCAAAAGAAGCTGCTATGAATATTTTGGGACACGTGGGATTTTTCATTTTTTTTTATGTGATTTCTGCTGGGTCAAATGGTATGATCAGTTCATTGCTCTTTTAGCATAGTTCCAATATTGCTCTCCACATTGACTGGATCAGTTCACAACTCCACCAACAATGCATTAATGTCTCAATCCTCCCACAACCTCTCCAACATTGATCATTTTTTCCTTTTGTCATCTGAGCCAATTTGATAGATGTGAGGTGGAACCTTATAGCTATTTTAATTTGCATTTCTCTAAAAAGTAATTATTTGAAGCATTTTTTCATATGATTTTATATATATATATATATATATATATATATATATATATATAAAAACTTTAATTTCTCCATTTAAAACTTGTCTGTTAATATCCTTTGGTCTTTTATCAACTGGGAAATGACTTGTAACTTTATAAAATTTGATGTGATATATTTTAGAAATGAGACCTTTATCAGAACCCCTAGTTATGAAAATTGTTTTCCAGCTTTCTGTTTTCCTTCTAATTTTGGCAGCATTGGTTTTATTTGTGCAAAACTTTTTCAACTTGATATGTCCAAAGTCATCTATTCTTAATTTATAATGTACTCGATTTTTTGCTTGGTCATAATGTTAATACAAAATTGAGCTCAAAAGTCAAGAAATTTAGTTAAATTTGCTACTGGAACATTAGCTTAACCACAGAGTTAATGCATTTTCTATTCCTGTTTTTAATACATATACATACACATAAGAGTATTAATGCATAATGTTCATAAGGTTACACGAATACCTTAAAATATCTTATGTAAAAATATGGTGGTGGTAACCTTTTAGTTTAACTCTGCTGCTCAAGTTTTAAATTCTAAAGTTTCTATCATTTCTGAAAAATATCTCATGCATTGTGGCCTTCCCCTGCCCTTCCACCCCCCCCCCCCCACACACACACCTAGACTTCACAAGACTACAGGAGCAGAGGCCACCAGGTTACTGAAGGAATGGAACGTAAGTAGGTAGGTAGAGTACAGACAGAGAGATAGATGTAAATTAAATAATTCTGTAATTCAACAATTACATTCTTTAGAAAAAAAAAGAATATTTCTCAGTGTTGATAACCTATGTGTCTCCTTTGTATACCCCCACCCTGTCCCACTGGGTGGTTTGTAGGTGGTGTGAGTGATGAAGTAGTGAATATTGCTGGAAGAGACATTAAAAGGTCCAACAGTCTATCACCTGGGAATTCAGGGAAGCCTGGAGGGATTTGCATGAACTAATGCTGAGTGAGATGAGCAGAACCAGAAAAACACTGTACACCCTAACAGCAACATGGCAGTGAGGATCAACCTTGATGGACTTGCTCATTCCATCAGTGCAACAATCAGGGACAATTTGGAGCTGTCTGCAATGGAGAATACCATCTGTATCCAGAGAAAGAACTGGGGAGGTGGAACAAAGACCAAGGACTGTTACCTTTAATTTAGGGGGGAAAAACCCTGCTATCTTATTGTCTGATCTTGCTATCTCTTATACTTTATGTTTCTTCCATAAAGATATGATTTCTTTTTCATCACATTCAATTTGGATCAATGTATACCATGGAAACAAAGTAAAGACTGGCAAATTACCTTCTACAGGGGATGGGGGAAGGGAAGTAAGATTAGGGGGGAAATTGTAAAACTCAAAATAAATAAAATCTTTAATTTAAAAAAAAAAAGTCTATCACCTCATTTTTTTCATGGGGAAACTAGGTCAGACAGAGTTTAATTGACCTACCCTTGAGAAAACTGGGAGTAACCAATGAAGTCAGGACCTCCTAATTCCAACTTTATAACTTCCTATCAAGTTATGCTCAAGAAGGGGGTGTATTTGTGCCTTGGGGAAGGGGTATATGGAAAAGAAGGGAGAGAGACTAGGGGAAAGGGGGAGAAAGAGATAGCTAGGCTTACAGCCAGGAGGTCTCAGTGCTTGGAAGAGCTTCTTGTGGCTTCCCTGCCCTGGGATCAATCACACTGGGGAGGCCTAAGTTCCTTAGTTTCTGATACCATCTCCAAGGGAAAATTCTGCTCACTAAAACTTTGTACTTAATATAAAAATGAACCTGGATGACCCTTTAAAAAACCACCTCCAGGCAGCAAGATGGAGCAACAAAAGATAGCGGTCCTGCAGTCAGGAGGACCTGAGTTCAAATCCAGTCTCAGACACTCAATAACCTAGTTGTGTGACCTTGGGCAAGTCACTTAACCCCACTGCCTTGCAACCTCTAGTGTTATTACTGGGTCAAAGAAGAAAGTAAAGTCTCTCTGGTATTTTACAATCTGAGTAACTTCATTATGATCAATAAAGAAAGGGGAACGATGACCTTGAATCCAGAGTCTTCCCTTTTTTCTGTGATACCCTTTTCCCACATTGTCTTGTTAGTGCAACAAATTAAATTTACTTGTTTAATTCAACCGTAGTGGGTAGAAATCTTGGGGTTTAAGATCTCAAAATTCAATCAGTTTCATCATTACAGATCAAGTCTTAATAATAGAAAAACTACAATGATCATCACCTGTGAAAGACTTGGAGACCCTGATCAAGACAATTCCAAAAGACTGACTGATAAAAAAAAAAAACACTACCCACTTTCAAAGAGAGAACTAACTGATGACTGAGTAAAGACTGAAGTAGACTTTTTCACTTTTATTTTCGGGGGTTTTGTGTGTATTTGCTTTGCAACACGAAAACAGACATGATTTCAAGGTATTGCTTGAGGAAAACAATTCAGAACTCATTTTTTTTAGAGTGAGAGAAAATTGTCCATTTCATTCACGAATCCTGCAGGATATGGGTACCTCACCTGGCATGAGGCATGAGATAGCATTCGAACATCAGATAATTTATAGTCTTCAGAAACTCTTTACCCTCCCTCTTGGATTTTCATGGGCTCTCAGAGTTTGAGAACTCAAAATTTTTTTAAAAAATAAATGCAAAATTTTTTTACTAAAATGTAATTTGGAAATACTTCCCTCTCTAATTATCTCTTTATTTATCTTTACAAAGTCCTCAGTGATCCTTATTAGATTCTCTCTGAACTGCAATGACAATCAACAGGCAACAATTAAGCAGCTCTTAGTTGCTAGGCACTATGCTACAAAGCAGGCTACAAAGAGAAGCAAAAACACTTTCAAATGAGAGAGACAATATACAAACAACCAGATACAACCAAGATAGAGACAGGATAAATTGGAGGTTAAGAGGTCAGGTGCTAGCATTAAGAGAGACAGGGTGAGAATTCTTGTACAAGGTGGGGCTTAACTGAACTCTGAAGATGACCTGGGACCTTAGTAAGTGGAATCAAAGGAAGGGGAGTCAGAAAACACCCCTGAAGGGAACATGAAGGTAAAGTATGTGGAAAAGAGCAAGATATAAAAAGGCTGGAAAGTCAAGGATGCCAACATTCTGCCAACCGAGGCATTTGATATTAGATTCTGTAGTGTATGAAATAGGACAGTGACTTAGAATGTAGCTCTGGGAGCTGGTGGGGGGTGGATTGGGCAAGGGCAGCCAGGCCAACCAGAAGACCACTGCAATGGGTGGAGAGGTGACCACAGACTGGTGCAGGAGAGAAGGGTGTATAGGAGAGATGTTACAAAAGTAGAATCAACCAGACCGTGACATAGATTGGATCAAGCTAGGCTAGGGGATAAGACAGAGCAAGAAATCAAAAAGGTGTGTTGCCTGAGTGCAAGCCTGGTGAATGGGAGGATGGTGCTGCTCTCCTCGGTAACAGGAAAGTTAGGAAGGGGATTGGGGAACAAGGTCATGAGTTCCATTTTGAGTAGGTTGAATTCAAGAAATTCAGTAGGCAACTAAAGAAGACAGCAGAGAAGTTGGGACTGGATAAGCAGATTTGGGAATCGTCAACAGAGATCTTTAAATCCATTGAAGGTAAGGAGATTGCCAAGTGAAGCAGTACAGAAGAGAAGGCCCTAAGAGCTCTAAGTATTACCCTGTAGTTAGAAGGTAAATATCCAGCAAAGGGAAGAGGAAAGGAATGGTCAAAAAGGTAAAAGCACAAAGAGAGGGTTGATAACATGAAAATCTAGAGAGAAAACAAGGAGAAGAAACCCACAGTAACAAAGGCTAGAGAGAGGCCAAGAAGCATGAGGATTAAGAAAAAGTCATTAAATTTGGCAATTAAGAAATCATTGGTGACACTGAGAGAGTAGTTTCAAGTCAATGATAAGGTTGAAAGTCAGACAGTGAAGAATTGAGAGGAAAGTGAGAGGACAGGAAATAGAGACTTTCTATTATTGGAGATGGCCTCTAAGGGAGTCACAAAGGAAGAGAAGAGAGTTGAGATGATCTTGAGGATGAATGATCAAGTGAGGATTTTCTGAATATGGTGGAGTCATGAGAATGGATAGGGGAAAAGAATTGGAATAAGCATTTATGTTGTACCCACTATGTGAGAGACAATATATTAAACACTTAGCAAAATCATATAATTTGATCCTCAAAATCACCCTACAAGGTAGGTGTCATTATCCTCATTCTACTTTGAGGAACAGAAGGCCAAAAGTGAAGTGACTTGCCCCAAGTCACACAACAAGGAAGTGTCTAAAGCCACATTTGAACTCAGGTCTTCCTGATTCTAGTCTTAATCCATTGCTAGCTTCTTCAGGTGGTTCTGTAGTCAGTGAGAAAGCATTCTCTAGAGAGGGAAAGATTGAAGATAAGAGGAGGCAATCTTCTAGAGGAGACAGGACAGAACAGGATCTTTTGTGCATGGAGAAGGTTCTCTGACTAGGTAAGAAGAAGGGTCATCTTGTCAGGTGAGATGAAGAAAGGAGAGATAAGAGCAGGAGACATCTAGATGATAGGAGATAAGGAAGAAGGGTCAGAGGAGGAACTCTCAGCAAAGAGCTTCACTGTTTTTTTCTGTAAAATATGAGGTTGAGTTCTCAGCTAGAAGATGAAGGAGGAGCCATAGGAATTTTGAGGATAGATGAAAAGATTTGGAAATGGAACTGTAGTGAGGAGAATCATAAATAGACGAGAATACTGTTGTGAGAGCCCAGTTGAGATTATATATCTTATGGTTGTAGAGGAACCTGTGACAAAATTGTGGAATTTGCTCCAGGTCTATTAGGCATTCATCAAGACATCAAGAAGAGGAAGGAGACCATAGCTAGTGTAGGGATGAGCACCGGAAGAGAACTGAGGGATGGAGTGGTTTCTGGAGGTCATGATGAGGACAAAGAATAGGATTAGGGAATACAAGGCAGAAGGAAAGTTGGAAGTATGGTGAAGGGATTTCCCAAGTCACTGACAATTGAAGTAGAACACTTGTGGTTACTGGCAAGAGTATCACTTAGACCTCTGACCATCTCTGCATGAAACTGAGGTAAGGGGAGGAGGGAAGATGGTCGTGGGAATTGAGGAACTAGGAAATTAGGATGATCAATATGGATGATGATCTAAGCAACTAAACTCCTTGAGGGGAGAAGAAGAGTGTCCAGGAGTAGAAGACAGCAGTTTACCAGAATCTTGACTGAGTGAAATGAATGCGCTTTAGAGGATGGGGATGGTATCAGTGAGATGCAACCAGAGTTAGACTGGGTTGCCAGGAAGGCCATGTCTTCAGGAAAAAGCCTGATCTCTGTGAATGCAACAAGATGGAAAGAATGAGAAAGTTAGAGCTTTAAGACAAAGACACGGTTATTACTTATGGAACAGATATTCCAAAGAGCAGAATGGAAAATGTGGTAGATCTGGAATGATGGGGGAGAATGGACCAAGACAGATAATAATAAGGCAGAATGCAGTTTATTCATTAACAGCCACAGATGCAGAATGATTGAGCTGAGGAGAGATGGGAGCATGGTCCCCAGGGGGCAGGCAGCTGGTGAGGAGTTGTGGCAAGGAAACTGGCAGTGGAGTGCAGGCAGCATGGTTAGTCCTTTGCACATTACAGAAGATCACTATGGAGTCTCAATGCAGACCAAAGTATACTATTTTCAATTTTTAAAATTTGTTTTGTTTTTTCTTCTCATGATTTTTCCCTTTTGTTCTGATTCTTCTTTCATAACATGTTTAATATGGGAACATGTTTAACAATGTACAACCTATTTAAGTTTACTTGCTGTCATGGGGAGGGGTGAGAAAAAAGAGAGGGAGAGAAAAATGTGGAATTTAAGATGTTATGAAGAATGACTGTTGAAAACCATCTTTACATGTAATTGGAAAAAAAGAAGGAAAGAGAGAAAAAACAATAGGGAGGTTCAGGGAGGGCATTTTGTGGAAAAGGGGAAAAGAATTGGAATAAGCATTTATGTTGCACCCACTATGTGACAGACAATATATTAAATACTTAGGGGGCAGCTAGGTGGTGCAGTGCATAAAACACCGGCCCTGGAGTCAGGAGTACCTGGGTTCAAATCCGGTCTCAGACACTTAATAATTACCTAGCTGTGTGGCCTTGGGCAAGCCACTTAACCCCATTTGCCTTGCAAAAACCTAAAAAAAAACACTTAGCAAATATCATATAATTTGATCCTCAAAATCACCCTACAAGGTAGGTGTTGTTATCCTCATTCTGCTTTGAGGAACAGAAGGCCAAAAGTGAAGTGACTTGCCCCGAGTCCTCCTAAAGCTGTAACTTCTCCAAATTTGCTACTTATTGTTCAGATCACAAACATAAAGTCTTCTGTCATGCCTTTATACCTTTCTTACTTGGTAGAATCTTTCAAGAACCTATCTATGCCAGTATATCCTTTGAGAAACCAGTATTCCTCTCACATAACAATGCACAAAAGGAAGATTTTAATAGTAATATAAAGTTTTAGTACATAATCTTATAAATGGATACTTACACAGACAATACACACACCAACTGTTGGCCTAACTGTTGCTGGAATGACAACAAGGTAAATAATAAAAAGAAAAAGGACACTGAGTGGTTCTAATGACCAAATCTGGCCCAGGAGAAAAGTGATGAAAAGGTCACTTACTTCTCTCCCTTCAGAAACAGACACACAAAGCATGTTAGAATGGCTCCACCTTCCCCTGAATTTGTGAGGAAGAAACATTCTTTATCTCAGGGATGTCCAGGACCCACCCCCCAAAAGAGCTGAGTGTGTCCCCAGGCCCCCATTTGTCAAAACTTGTCAAGCTCTCTTAACTTTGGCCTCTCCATTGTGGCACATTCTTCATGACCAATGCCCAAACCAGGATTCTCCTTCTGGTGAGGCAGCTCAGGCCAGGCAGGGAATGAGAAAACAACCCGAACACAAATGCGACTTCTGAAAACTTAGTGATGGTGTGCCCCTGGGAAAGCCACTGAACTTGTTTGCCTCAGTTTCCTCATCTGTCAAATGGAGATACTTACTTCCAGAGTTGTAGTGAAAATCAAATAAGATATTTGTAAAATGCTCTGTAAACTTTGAAGTACTAGAGAACTGTTTGCTATTACTGGAGATGTTATTCTCTCTGCTCTCCCTGCCATACATACATCATATGTGCTTGAACATAGCTCAATTGGAGCCCCTGAGTCTTCTCTTCTGTTAAGTTAAAGATCCCCATGACCTAAAAGCTGATGCCCAAGTGGCTTGAGCTTCAGGCCCTTTGGCATTCTGCCAGACCTCTCTTACTGTCTTTTACCTTATTATTCCAAGATGGTGTCTGGTACAGGACAGAGCCTTCCCGGTGGGTAGGACAAAGGCTCTTCTACCTGGCACTCCCAAGTGTGAGACTCTAAACTTATCCCTACTTGGTTCTATCCTCTGGCTTCTGCTCCATGTCCCCATCTGTTGAAATCTTTCTGGACCTCCTTCTGGTAAGTTCAGTGAACTTTTCCAGTTCTGAATCATCTGACAAGTATCTGATGAAGGAATCCCATCTATATCTTTATTCAAGTTAAGGAGAGCAGAGAGAAGCTTCAACTGGACATTTGTCCCAAGAGTAGACAGAAAAGAAAGTAAAAACCAGGAGCAAGAAAGGAATGCTGCAGAGAGGCAAAGGGAAAAAAATCACCTCAGCTATTTCAGAAAGCAGAAGGAATGGGCTGCTTAGAAAGCAGGCCTCCTGTCCCCTCCCAGGCCCTTTGAACAAAGACTGGGGGGGGGGGGGGGGGCGCTGCTTGAATCTTCTGAGGTACAGCTTGGACAAGATGTTCAACAATCTGCCTTCCAAATTTAAAATTCTAAGATACAATCATCTTCTTCTCCTACTCCCTGATTTATAAGTCTCAAAACATCCCTCCATTATCAATTCATGATTTTTTTCTGATGCTTATTTCCCAATTTTCCTTTACTTTGCTTCTGTCTTGTTCAGAATTAATCCCATTTCCTGACGTTGGGTCACCAGAGTTCACAGCACCAAGAATTTTTGTTTCAGTATCATTTCCATTACAGTACTAACATAAAGGACTTTCAAGGTCTGGTTTGTATCCTGATTACTCCTGCCTGCCTCCCAAACATATATCACTCTAAATCCACATGTTTTTGGAATGGGGAATGTGGAGGATGGAGGGGGGGCAGGTGACATTATTACAGAAACTACCTGATACTTTATCTAGTCTTCACTCTAAAAGGAAGGTCAAGGAGAGACCAGCAAGGAAGGGTCTCGAGTGATTTCACATAATTTCAAACTGTGATATGTCTTCTTCCATAGGTAATGGCAGGTGCTGGTGTCAAAATCGACAGGATTTCCTCTACTTCTCCTTGGTAATCATAATTCTGAGATGAATTGTTTTGTTCTGCAAAATGATCAAAAGGCCTTTATTCCACATACCCTTACTTTAAGTTACCAGTTGCTGAGAGCTAATAACTGTATCCCCCCCCCGCCAAAAAAAACTGGTTGGAAGACAGTTTAGGTACATGTAGTCAATTAAAAAGTACACTTTGTTATGGGGTTTCAGAGCACTTAATACGTATCGCTTGGTAGTAAGAAAGAGAACAGAATTAGGGAGCAGAAGAACAAGTACCTAATTAGAATTAGAATTAAATGTACTATGAGCGTCCACAATGTGCTCCTAAAACTCTAACCTGCCCAAAGTATGAGTGGCAGCACTGAAAGGACCCAAAAGGAATTTCCATAATCTAGCCCCCCAAAAGAGAGAGAGTCAGAAAGAGGACAGGAAGTGGGGAAAAGGTTGTGAAGAGAAGTCCCTGGGACTTGGAGGCATCTGGAGATTTTTCACAACCAGAACTGTCAGTTCTAGGCAAACCTGGTCTTGCATAATGGAAACACTAACAATTCTTGGATACAATGAAATCACTCAGAAATTTGGATTAAAAATATCCAAGTCATTTAGAAGACATTATGGAATGTCATGTTCAATTCAAAACATAAAGCAAATTATGATTCTGCTAAATAAAATTATTTATAATAGAAAGCTCTAACAACATGAGCAGGAAAAACTCTTCTGATTTTCTAATATGCACAACAGGCCTTCTAATTTGATGAGGTTGTGTTCGTGTACTTAATGCTTCCTTTTCATAAATCCCATCGCAAGATTCTTCCTCCTTTGCATGCTGAAAAAGTACCTAATTTCCCTGATGCCTAAATCTTGCCTTCACAGAGTAAGCTTTTTTTTTTTTACCTTCCAGGAGGTAAAAACATTGCCATTTGGGTTCTCCTAAATGTCCTTCAAAGGAAAAGGGCAGCAATTTGATGTCAGCTTTGCAAGGGAGCTCCAATGCAAGCTTAGGGGTGTTCTCTAAGGAGCCCCATTAGCTTTTGATTTTAATGACACCACGGACACAGCAGCACAATTTCCTGAAGAAAGAGGAAAATATCTTATAGGAAAACCATCCTAATGACTCTATGGGGGAAATCCAGCAGAAGGGAAGAATTTGAGACTTCTCACTTTCACTTTCAGAGATGTTTACTCTGCTCAAAGGGCAAGCAAAGGGCTTTGCCTTCCACAGGAACAAGTCCTCTGGAGAGATCTGGCCTCCATTTACTACACTGAAGTGATGAACTTGGTAGATAGGCAAGAAGAGGTTTCTGGTTGCACTGAGAGGCAAAGCCTCTCAATACATACAGAGAACTACACTTTTATTTATTTAAAAAAAAATCCAAAAAAACACTTTCAATCCACATTTCCTACAGCCCTACCTCATTTCTACAAAGGGCTCATTTCCTCTGTGATATAGCCCACTGCTTCTCCAGTTGTTGCAGGGAGGTCCTGACAGAATGTCAGGGCTAATGCAAAGACATGATGAACTCAAAAGCAATGCTCCATCTGCCCCCATCACCTAAGATCAGAGCATAATGTTCATTTCCACTGTAAGCCAACATGGGGGGGGGGGGGGGTTTAAGGGAAGATAAAGCAGAAATCCGCTTTCCTCAGATTGGCATGAACATGTGAAGAACCTTTCTCAAGGGTACAGGTGGCAAGAATAATGCTTCCCCCTCCACATTAGTTCTGCACGTTCATCAGGCCCAAGCAAGCCAGTCTTCAATCCTATCTCCTTTTCTCTTCAGTGCAGACATTGTACAGAGCATTTGATTGATGGTAGATGAGCTGGTTCAAAAGTTTAGCCAGGTTCCAGGGAAACAAAGTAGAAAGGGAAAAAAAATTTAAACCATAACTAAGAGTTTACTCTTGCAATACTTTTAACACTAGATTTGAAAAATACAAAAGAACAGCATAGGACTGTGATTAAAAATACAACAGACCTGTCCTTTCATAGAAATCTAATTTTTTTTGAAAGACGATGAAATGTGGAAGCTAAATATTTCTAAATATTAAAGCTGCCTTCCCTATATATCTTCTAAAGTTTCTGAAAAACTTAGTATTTTTCAGTGTTTGCAGTAATCAAAATTCTAATATTTCTTTAATTATTTTGGAAATCATCTCTTCTGGTTGAACATTTGCCTGCTGTTTCAATAAAAAAGCTATTTGAGGTTTAGGACAAATGGCAAGAAGAGAAGTAGGGAGTGAACAAACTAGAAATATTTAAAAACAGCAGTAAAACACATTTTTTCCTATTTGGGCCAAGTTATTTCTTTCTTTTCCAAATTAAAGAATCTCCCATTCTTTCTATGTACTAGACTTGACAAGCACTCTCAGGCAAAATGAAAGAAAAGCAAAGTCTTTTCTATCATTCAGTTCTAAGCAATTTTAAAATGTGAAATTTACCCCAAATGCAGGCAAGATTTTATGGTTCCGATTCTTTTAGAACTCTAAGAACAATAGCCAAGTTACCATCTTCTTCCTAAGCAGGAAATAAGTCCATAAGGTTATACCTACCACAATCATGTGTGGATGATACAAAATGAGAAGGGGGCAGAGGAAAGCTCCAAATACTCAAAGGAAGCTGCTCCCCCCCCCAGCCACCCCCCCCCACCCCCAGGAAGGCTGCTCCTCTCATTGCCCTACAAGAATCCTATAACTGTCAGACAAGTGAGACAGCCTTTAAACAGGCTTCCCTCCCCACAATACCCCTCCTGCATGTGTCATGTCAGCGGGCTCTTGTTGCTATGAGGCCTACAACTCATAGCAACTCTATTTCCTGACATTTGTGTGGTTAAATTTGCAACTTGAACATTTCACTACTGAGGTTTTGCACACACTTTTACGGAACATTCAACAGTCAAATAGTGTATGAGTCTGTAGGAATAAGCACAGAACCGAAATCAGTGAGCTTCTCCATATGACTCTAACCACCCAGGAGAGCCCCCTCGCCAGGCAATCTCTGGTCTGATACCCAGAGATGCTGGTGAGGATATGCAGCCTGCCACACCCTGGAGCCCACTCACCTCTCCTTTAGCCACATGGTTCCCTGTGGACACACTGGCTATCATGCTGGCCCTGTGGACAGGCCTGGGGCCCCCTCCCCCCCACATTCTCCTTGGGGCATGAAAATAGCCGGCACTACAGCAACAGCTGGGGATCATTAAACCGACAGAAATAGCTCGGGACCTGGGAGGGGAGGGAGGCACAGTGTCAGATTCAGCAAGCCCAAAGGGCAACAGGAAAGGGTGGAGGGGGTGGAAGATCCTCTCCTACCCACTGAGGCAACTTCAGCAGAGCTCCCGAAAACCCAGGTGAAGTCCAGTCAACTGGCCTCCCCAGGTCTCCCTGCTCCCCTGGCCCACCCTGGTCCCTTGCTCCCATCTGTTGGTTGGAAAGTATGGTCAGACTAGGAAATGATTAAGGGTTTACCAACTGCCAAGCCCCAGGCTGGAGACAAGCACAAAAGGGGAGACTGGCCCTGTTCAAAAGGAGCTGACTCTCCTATGGGGGAGGGGAGGACAAGGGGTCAACTACCCTGCCACAGCAGAGGCCCCAAGACCTAAGGGGACAGCAGGGAGGTGCACCTGGAAGCGAAGGGTCTAGAAAAAGTTATGATGGGACTAGACCAGGCTATTGCTGTCTGGTGTTCCTCCATCTTTAGAATAGACAGGGAACTGCGGTTTCCATCACTTCTGACTCCTGTGACAGTCAAGTTGCCAGAGAGAAGGCAAGGTGTGGAGGGGGAGAAAACAATGGCTACACTGCCCCCCCACACACACACTTTTCACTTGTGTGGAGGGCTGCCTGAGTATTCAAGATGAAGCTCAGGAGTTAAGTCTCCTCTGGGGGGCTGAGAGCTTTAGTTAATTCAGGCCTACCACCCTGGTTTCACCCAAATTCCCCCCAAAAGGTTATTCTTTGGGGTTTTTTTGTTTTGTTTTTTGCAAGGCAATGGGGTTAAGTGACTTGCCCAGGGTCACACACCCAGGTAATTATTGTCTGAGGCCGGATTTGAATTCAGGTCCTACCGACTCCAGGGCTGGTGCTCTATCCACTGCACCACCTAGCTGCCCCCACAAAATAAAGGTTATTCTTAGTCAGATAAATCTATGCCCCTAAAACCACCCTGTTATTTGGCTGACCTAGGAAGATGAGGAGGATGAGGTCAATGCACTGTTCTATTGGTCACTTCTTCTGCATTGTTTAACAGTCTGTCTCTCTCTCTCTCTCTCTCTCTCTGTCTCTCTCTCTCTCTCACACACACACACACAAACACACACACACACACACACACACACACACACACAGACGAATACAGTAGGACAGACTCAGGCAAGTTATATCAAGAAAGCCTTTCTTGATATCCTCTCATCCATCCTTGACAGCAGGCTAAGTGAAAACCAAGCCTCATTCAGGGCACCAAGGTGAGGGCACCATCCCCTGTGTTAGGCAACCATATGCACACATCCATATCTTATAATTACAATCACTTGTCAGGAAGGCAGCCTGAGGTGGCCCCCTACACATGTTCCCCTATCAGGAAGTGATCCGATTGCAGATACTGAGCTTGCAATACTCTTTGGCAAGTATATTTTGAAACTACTATGGGTCAACAACAAACTCAACAAGTATTCATTAAGCCCTTGCTGTAGATAAAGCACCATGATAGGAAAAGATAAAAAGTTGAAATAAGACAGCATTGCCTTCATAGAGCTCATGCTATGTAGTAAAAGAACATGATAGAAACCCAAGTAAGTATAATATAAAATGGCATTTATGTCACAGAGTTGCAAATAAGATTCTGTTCTGAAGTCCAAGGAATAAAATAATAGGTGTGGGGAGTCTCAGGAAAACTTCCTGGAAGGGATGATGTTTAAGATGCTCTCACAAGAGCATCTTACCAGTCTTTCAAGACCTGAGGAAGAGCAGGATCAAAGGGATGGGGGCCTTTGTTCAGAAGCCCTGGCTGAGAGAAGCCAAAGTGCTGGCTCTGGCTGGAGCATTAAAGGCCATGAAAAGGAAAAGTGTACAAGGCTACACCAAGAAGTCTGGTGATACCTACTGATGGTAGAGGGTACCTATATATCTCGTATATCAGGTACCTAGTATCTTGAAGCCCTAGGAAGCAACTGAAGAATTGGGGGCAGGGGAGTATGTCCAAGAAAGGGAAAGCAATCAGCATTGTGAAGGAGAGTTTGGAGGGGCCACAAAGCACAAGGGGCAAAAGCACTTAGTGTCCAAGTGGGCATGGACTAGAGTGGTAGCTATGAGAATCATGAGGAGAGGACAAATGCTAGAGATGTTGAGAAGGCATCATCAGCAAAATGGAAAGATTGCTTGGACATGAAATCTATAAAAGGGAAGCCCAAAGGTCAAACAAGGTGGTCAATAGGAAGTTTCTACTTAGTAACCATGTGAAAGATGTCATATCCCGAAATGGTAGATTTCAGAAGCTGTCTACACTAAGCATTCCCAGGGAAGTGGGGTTTGCAGAGTTGGGCCCAGAGGAAAAGTTCATAAACTCATGGTCATTTCCAGATCCCAACAGCTACAGCTGAGTATGTGTCAATATGTCTGAGTCTCTTCATTGTCTTAAACAAGAAACCTTAACACCTTCAATTGGTGTCATCCTAGACACATAAAATCAAAAATAAATTTAAAAAGTTATTTACATGTTCTTGAGGATATATATATCAAGCATAATCTGAAGAACATGCATAACCAAAAGCTAAATTAACTGAACCAATGACCAAAAACCAAAAATGCCCTCGGCTGACTCCTTATCATCACAGTCTACATCATGGCAAGGATATTCAGAATGAGTTGTCCATTACGTACATAGAACTGAGATAGGAATTTCAGAGAACCTAAGAAGAGAAACAAAACATGCATTTATATGGTACTTTACAAAACATTTTCACATAAATTACTCCATCTAATCCAGTGATACAAGAAAAAAGAATAACCAGGAAAAGTAGCAATTGTTCAAAAAGATGGTACTGAAACCTGGATTTCTGAACCACAACTTAAAATGTAGCAAATGGAATAGTTCATCTGTCAGTTCCATGGATAAGGAAAGCATTTATGACCAGAGATAAAGAACATTACAAAACCAATGCAATCAAAATTACATGGAAAGCATAAAACTGGGGGGGGGGGGGTTGCAATAAGTATTTCTGATAAAGATCCATTTCTCAAATTTATAGAGAACTAAGTCTAATTTATAAATATACAAGTCATTCCCCCATTGATAAATGGTCAAAATATATGAACAGGAAGTTTTTAGATAAAGAAAACAAAAGTTATCTATAGTCACATGAAAATTGCTCTAAATCACTACTGATTAGAGAAATGAAAATTAAGACAACTTTGAGATACTACTTCACACCTACCAGATTAGCTAATATGACAAAAAAGGAAAATGATGGATGCTGGAGGGGATGTGGGAAAACTGAGACATTCATGTACTGTTGGCGGGGTTGTGAACTAATTCAACGATTCTGGAAAGCACTTTGGAACTATGCCTAAAGGGCCATAAAACTATCCATATCCTTTGATCTAGCAATACCTCTGCTAGGTCTATATCCCAGACACATCAAACAAAAGAAGGGGCAGAAGAGATTTTTTGTACAAAAATATCTATAACAGCCTTTTTGTGTGGTGAAGAGCTAGAAGTCAGTGGGATGCCCACCAATCAGGGAATGGCCAAACAAGCTATGATGGTATGTGATTGCAATGGAATATTATTGTGCTATGAAAAATGACAAGCAGGATGATTTCAGAAAAATCTAGAAAGACATAAATTGATGCAAAACAAAGGGAACAGAAGCAGGAGAACATTATACACAGTAGAAGCATATTGTTCAATGAAGAATTATGAATGATTTAGCTATTCTCAGCAATACAAAGATCCAAGAAAATCCCAATGGACCAAATGATGAAGTATACTATCCACCTCCAGAGAAAGAACTACTGTTGTTTGAATATAACTGAAGCATGTTTTCACCTTTTTTCTTTTATTCAAGTGTTCTTGTCCAAAATGACTAATGTGGAATGTTTTACATTACTCCACATGATTAGAGGGAAAAAAAGAATCACAGACTCCTGATCAGAAATGGAATATCTGTCTGGAGTCTAACAAATCCAACAGAAGGGTTTAAAACTGAAAAGAAGAAGAAAGAAAAGTGAGGTAGGGGCAAGGACTTTTTTCTATATAGCAACCAATTTAGGCATCATAAAGAATTAACTTCAATGTAAGGAAAATAACAAAAGAGATAACCAAAAGTTCACAGAAAACAAATACAAGAAAGGAATCAGTCATCAAAACCCTGCCCCTAGAAGTACACACATAAATGGTTAAAAAAACATAGAGAATAAAGGAAATGAAGTATAGATGCTAATATAAGAGTGTACATTTAATTCATAGGTGACTGCTGTGTTTTAACTTGATGGGATGATAGTTAAGATAGCTTACCCAAAGAAAAATGGAAGAGTTCAGAGGCAGAGGGAGACAAGAATAGTGTTGTCAATTAAGATGAATAGCAGCAAATCCAGGATCTGATGAGGGAACCACAGTGGCAAACATTTGGGAGAAGATCAACAGAGCCCAAAACAGCCACAGTAGTAATCAATAGAGTATCCTAAAACCCTATTAAATGAGGAATTTAATGTGACAGTGACAGGAGATTTGAATTATTCAGGTCATTGGCATGCTCTCTCTATGCAGAGCAGGAAAGACTTCTGAAATTGCCTTTATAATAATATTACCCCCCAAACTACTACAAATAAACTACCTTCCCTACCTGTAATTAACTACTTTGTGTGTATTTGTACTTCACTTTACTTGTCTTCTCCATTAGATCTCAACTTCATGTGAATGGATATTATCTCATTTTTTGTACTTGTACCCCACTGACTAGCCAATGTCTGGCACACACAGAAGACAGTTAATAAACCTTAGTCAGTAATCAAATATTTATTTATAATGGCATTTTATTTTTTCCAATTACATGTAAAGACAGTTGTTCACATTTTTTTTTGCATGTCAATGGGGTTAAGTGACTTGCCTATGGTCACACAGCCAAGCAAGTATTTAAGTGGCTGAGGTTGGATTTGAATTTAGGTTGTCCTGACTCCAAGGCCAATGCTCCATCTCCTGCCCTTTCACATTCATTCGTTCATTCATTCATTTGTTTTGTTCATCAGTACTTTAATCAAGTTTGATTCTTCATGATTCCATTTAGGGCTTTGGTCATTGGTGTCATAGGTATGCATTTGTTTGACATTTTCTTCTCCAACTCATTTTACAGAGGAGAAAACTGATTCTCAGAGTTTTCAGCAACTTGCAGGACAGTGTTGATGCCCTTTGCTAGGTTAATAATGCCATGTTTAAATGAAGAAATTCCATCGCTTGTCTCTTAGTCCCAAGAAGGGTTTGTTTGTCCCGTGCAATTTGAACTTAGCTTCATCAGAAGTAGAAGCCACTTAAGGTCCTCAATGGGCCTCAATGGCAATGTAGCCATGGCCTCGAAGAGAATGTGTGGGCATTGTCAAGTCCTTCTTCCAGGAAAGAAAAGAGTTTTCATTGAAAGTAAATCTGTCCTAGGTCGAATAGTGTCATCATGGACACATTCATTCATTCATTCAAGTTTTTGCAAGGCAATGGGGTTGGTTAACTGACTTGCCCAAGGCCACACAGTTAGGTAATTATTAAGTGTCTGAGGCCGGATTTGAACTCAAGTACTCCTGACTCCAGGGCCAGTGCTCTATCCACTGTGTCACCTAGCCACCCCAACATTCATCTTTTTATAAGCTTTTGAGTTCCATAATTTTTCTCCCTCCTTCTCTCCCTCCCTTCCACCATCCCTAAGACAGTAAGCAATTTGATATATATGTACAAACATGTAAAACACATTTCCATGTTAGTCATGTTATGAAAGAAAAAACAGAACAAAAGGGAAAAAATTATGAAAAATTAAAGTGAAAATAGGCAATCTGCCACTATAGGTTTTTCTCTGGATACAGATGGCATTTTCCATCATGAGTCTTTTGGAAAGGTCTCGAATTACTATATTGTTGAGAAGAGCTAAGTCAATCATGATTCATCATTGCCCAGTGTTGCTTTACTGCATACAATGTTTTGGTTCTGCTCACTACTCGGCATCACTTCATGTAAGCCTTTGCAGATTTTTCTAAAACCCACCTGCTCATCTATTCTTATAGTACAATTATATTCCACATTTCATTCATATACCACAATTTATTCAATCAATTTGCTCCAATTGATGGGCATTCCTTTCATTTCAATTCTTGCCACTACCAAAAAAACCCTTAAAAAACTGCATATATAGGCTCTTTTCCCTTTCTTTAATCTCTTTGAAATACAGACTGAGCAGAGTGGTATTACTGGATCATAGAGTATGCACAATTTTATTGCCTTTTGGGCATAGTTTCAAATTGTTCTCCAAAATGGTTGGATTTGTTCACGACTCCACCAACAGTGCATTAGTGTCCTGATTTTCCCACATCTTTTCCAATATTTATCATTTCTCTTTTCTGATTAGCCAATCTGATAGATGTGAGGTGTGAACATATATTTATTAAATGGTCACTATGTGTGTGCTCAGGGCTGGGAATATAAAAACAAGTAAAATGATAGTTCCTGCCTTCCAGGGACTTATAAAGAAAGAAGCTATAAAGTTGGGAGGCAGGAAGAGACTAGGAGAAGCATGTTGGAGAAATTAGTCTAGAGTCAGAAGTGTAGCCTAAAGAAAAATGAAAGAGTGAACTTGAGTAGCCTGGACACTTTTCTTAAAATGATTTTCTCTCAAATGTTCTTCATCATGTCTCCCACATTTGATTCCTGGACCTGTTATTGCTGTATATTTTTACTTCATAATGCTACTCTCCTCCCCATGCCTTCTATCCTATTTCTTTTTGAATAAAATACCTTAGGTCTTATCCCAACAAGTCAAAAAAAAAAAAAAAAGGAATACCATGGATTAAATTTGTATCCTTGTACTAATAAGGTAGCTTGGGGTATCAGGAAAGGCTTGATGATGGTGTCTGAACGGCATCTTCAAGGAAGGGGGGTAAACTACGGCAAATGATGGGAGCTAAACTATGGCAAATGGTAAGGGTAGGTACATACATTCCAAGCGAGAAGATAGGAAACGTTTGGATGACTAGCAGTAGGTGGAATGATGTCCAACATGACTGAAGAAGCTGCTTGGGACCAAGCCGCATGTGGTTTTAAAAGCTAAACAATGGAATTGAAATTGAATGGCAGAAGCAATAAGCAATCCTCTGGAGTGGAGGACGACAATCACAAGGTCAGATCTGCACTTCGAAAGCAGAGGGTAGGGTGAATTGGAGGAGGGAAAGACTGGAGGCAAGGAGATCAATTAGGAGGCTGTTATAATAATCTAAGCAAATGGTGTGACAAGGGCCTGAACCAAAGTGGTAGCTATGCAAATGGAGAGGAGGAACTAGGTGCAAAATATGCTGTAGTGGTAAAAATGTCAAGATTTGGTGACTGGGGGCGGCTAGGTGGTGCAGTGGATAAAGCACCGGCCCTGGAGTCAGGAGTACCTGGGTTCAAATCCGGCCTCAGACACTTAATAATTACCTAGCTGTGTGGCCTTGGGCAAGCCACTTAATTCCATTTGCCTTGAAAAAACCTAAAACAAAAAGATTTGGTGACTGACTGAACACGCGGAAAGAAGGAACATGAGATATGGAATAGTTAAAGATGATGGCAAGATGATAAACCTGGGACACTTGAGGAAAGTACTGCCTTTGACAGAAACAGGGAAGTTTGGCAGAATGGAGGGGTCAGTAAAAAGAATGAGTTCAGTTTGGGACCTAATGAGTTTGAGACATTCAAAAGGCAACTAACTGGTGGTACAGAACTGGAGCTTTGCATGAATATATGTGTGTGCGTGTATGTATGTATGCATGTATGTGAAGAGGGACGGGTTGCTATAGGTTCTGAGTCCTGCAACCATCTGCATTCTGTTTTACCTGTTGTGATCCATGTGGAGACATAGTGATACATAGGGAACATACATAGGGATCTAGAATTTCCTGGGAACTCACTGGATGGTGGCAGAAAGGCCTCTCCCCTGTCTGGACAACAGGGTTCCAATCTCTCTCTTCCAGGGAGCAAGGCAAAAGCTGGTGGGATCTACTAGAAATGGCAGGGGCTAGCAGCTTGCAACCTCCCACGAGCACTCTCTTTCCTTACCCAGCTTCCATGGGGCCAGGAACACTAGGCCCTGCTGGGGTTTTTGTTTTATTTAACTGTTCCTTCTCTTAAATGAATGAGCATCAGAAATGGCATGGACCAATTTACAACCAGTCAGCCAGTGGAGACCAGAGCTAGGTTTGCCTATAGCCACCACAACTGAACCTATCTGTCTGACCAGCAATGAGCTGATGCAGCAACCAGGACCCAATGTCCTAAAAACCACAGAGCTAGACACAACCAGAGAGGAACCTGGTGGGGAAAATACTCAGTAGTAACCATGGAGGCTGGAGCTCACTAACTCCCCAGTCTGGGGAAGGACAGGGGAAGCTTTTGAACATTAGGCCTTGATAGATCTCCTTAATAATTACTCCTTTGTAAAAACTAATTGTTATATTGGGACAGTGATTACAAGTTCGATTACTGCAGATACGGTAAGTTGATAGTAGGGGCAGTCCCTGGATGGAGGCTCACAAGCATGAGTGCCAAACAATACCTCAAGCCCCCAGAATTATTCCTAGAACTCTTGAGGATCCCATCTAGCCTGGCTCTGGAGTTCCCAGACTGAGCACAAAAGGGGACAGTGCCAACAAGTGTGGGTAGGATGGTCGATAAGCTGCAGTCCATGTGGCAACTAAGAGGTTTTTCACGAAGGCTAGGTGGGTTGACTGAGGACGACTTGGGGCTCATCCATAGCCAGAAAAGGAGCCTGAGGAGTGATCTGACAGGTAGGAGACCAAGAGAGAATACTGCTAGGTGGCACAGTGGATAGAACACTGGCCCTGGAGTCAGGAGGATCTCAGTTCAAATATGAACCCAGATACTTAATAAACACCTAGTTGTGTGACCTTGGGAAAGTCACTTAGCCCCACTGCCTTGCAAAACCCCCTCCCCCTCCAAAAAAAAGCAGCAAGGAAAGAATTAGCAAGTAGGTATGTGTTAAAGCCTAAAGAGAGGGGATGGTTGGCAGGATTAATACTTTGGAGAAGATGGGAGGATCATATAAGGGAGCATATCAGAGTTGGACTACTAGAGCCCCATGATTCTTTTACTAGCAGCTTCGGTTTCTTCCTCCTTCTTTACCCTCAACTTTTGGTATCTGGCCTAGGTTACAGATGTTTTTGATCCCCCTTGGCTTCCTAATTTCTCTTTTGCCCATGCTGTTTCATATTATTTTGTTATTTTGGCAAATGTTTTTAACTTACCTACTCAGCTGTAAGTTTAAAGGGGCCAAATCTTATTTATTTTTATCCATCCCTTGGAACCAATTTGAGGGGCTTACCAGGCAAGGCAAGGGGAGATTGATAAAGTGGATTCTGAGCTACAGTCAGGCTAAAGTCAAGAAGGGCATCAGGTTGGGGAAGGAGGGAAGAACCAGCCAAGGTTGGAAAAGGAGAGCAGGTTCAAGTTGTCATGCAATGGGCATGAGGAAGAGACCTCTTAAATGGCTTCCACCTGGTGCAGGTGGGAGAGAAAAGGGGAGAAGGGAGAAAGAGAAAGGAAGAAAGGGTTAAGGAAGTGAGGGAAGAAGGAAGGAAGGAAAGGAGGAAAGAAGGAAGGAAAACTGAGATTTGATTAGGTTTGTTAAAATGAAATGCATTTTACTACCAATGTCAAGTGGACACCTTGCTCAGTATACTTTTCATTACATCAGTTGCTTTTCAAGACAAGTTCAGTTCTGTGCCTGATATGCTCTAGACTATTGTGTTTTAGAGGTTTATCGTATTTCTGCCCTAAACCCAAATTTTAAATAATTATGCAGTCACAGCATAGTGGAAGGCACTGAATTTGGGGTAAGAGGATGTGAATTCAAATTCTAGCTCAGTCATTTTTATTACACACAAAGCCAGCTAACTCATTTCTTCTAGGCTTTCTCCACTAGGCGCTGCGCTAAATACTGGAGACAAAAACGATAAAAATGAGGGTCCTGAGCTCAAGAAGTTCATATTTGAATGGTGGAAACACTAAGCCAACAAGGATGCACAGACTGGGAGGGGGATTGGGAGCTGGGCCTACAGAAGGGGTCAGGAGGCAGCAGGGGAGGGGCAGTGAAAAGGAGGAAGAGCAGGAGGGCGGGGGATAGGAGGAAGAGAAACCTGGAGAGGCAGGGCAGAGCAGGCCCTTGGCAGTCCTGGGTTGGTTTCCTCATCTGGAAGTGGAAGATAACCACACTATGTCTTAGGATTGCTGTAAGGATCAAATAAGATAATGCCTTTAAAGTGAAACACTGTAAAGCAAACCCTGAAGTCCTGGGTAAATTCCAGCTACTATTAACTATAAAATGACCTACAGTTTCTTCCCACTTTAAATCCTGCGCTACAAAAAAGTCAAGATGTCTTTCCAAGGCAAAAGGTGTCTTTTCCCTGGTTAGAAAGAAAAAAAAAAATCCTGAGTCTGAGGCCAAGAGATGGAGGCTGAGGTCTGCCATTTCCTGCTTTTGAGATCTTGGGGAAGATCTCTGCCCCTCAATTTTCTCAAGCAAAACATGAAGGGTTGTCAAATAGGGAGCCTTTCAGATTCCTTCCAGCTGCTGCAGTTAGTTGTAAAAGAGTAGGTGATGCCAAGAGGTGAAAGATGCCTAAGCACAGCCACCACTGCCCTCTTCTGAATGAGGAAACACTACCTGGATGCACACGTCTGCCCCCCAGTGCCAGGAGACAAGACGACAGTCACCAGGGTCAATGCCAACAAGAGCCGGTAAAAAGCTTGGCTCAGAATTGAGGAACATTTTGGAATGCAATCAAAGGCAGAAATCACCTCTGGACCACAGGAATTTCATACAAAATTTATTTTTTTCCTTTTTTAAGATAGTTAATTATAAACTTAACTTTAAACACAAAGCTTCTTTCTGGGTCTCAGTCTTCTCATCTGTAAAATATCTGTAATACCTACCTCACAAGGTTATTGTGGAATAAGAGATTTGTAAACTCGCCTACAGAAAGGTAAGTTAGTATTGTTATTAAAATTACCATCTCAAGAACTAGATCAACAGTTATTGACCTCACGGGATTAAATGAAATAATCATCATAAAGCACTTAGCACAGTGCTCATCAAAACCAATATAAATACAGTACATCTGGGAAGGGGGGAGTGGGAATCCTATTTGTCATGAATCACTATATTATGGTATTTACTCTATAGTTCAGTCACCCTTCTGTTATTTAATAGATACTTAGCTTGTTTCCATTATTTTGCTATTACAAATACTACTGCTATAAACATCTGCATACAGATTTTGAAAATATTTTGAAATACTATTAAGTGTATATTCTCAATCATGAGATTACAGGGTCACTGGGTATTGTTATTTTTATAACTCATCATATACCTCTGGATTGCTTTCCAAAAAAGGTCCATCAATCTGCAGTGCCTGTGGGTAATACAATGAATGAGTTTACCTAGCTTCCCATGACAACCAACGTTTTTGTTCATTTTTGCCAATTTAATAGCCACCTTTAAGTTTAAAGAGATTGTGTAAAAAATACAAATTAATCGATCTTTGAGACTTTCAAAATTTTCTCCCTCCTGAATCTCTGTCCATAGTCCAATATTTTCTTTGCCAAAGTACAATATGGAAACCAACCATTTAGGTGCCTTATGCTTCCATAGGTTATTTCCAATTATCAACTAATACAATAAAGTGAAAATCATATTAAATTTTTTAAAGGAGAGCAAGAAAAATAAATGAATAAAAGAACAAAAATTACATAAAGAAGGTGAAAATTAATTAGAAGCGGGTGTCTCTCTAATTTGATTTTCTGAAGGAAGAACATGTAATTTTGTCTTTCCCTCCCCCATCTTCTACCCAAAAGAATTGAGAATATGCCTAAAGCATCCTCTTCTGCTTTTATCATCTGAAACAAAAATGTATGATTTCTTCCTTTCCCTTCTCATTTTGTTAAAGATACTGAGAGTTTAAGTAAAAAAAAAGACAAAATCAGGTTTCTAGAAAACTTAAGAAGATAAATATCACAGTGCTTTCTTGAGAGATTTGAGCGTCCCTAAACATCATGAAATCAGCAAAATCTAAAGCCAATTTTCAAGGAAGTGACACAAATCAACATTTTGTTTTTGCTGAACAATAATACTTCAGGTAAAAGGGGAAAAAACTGATTTTCCCTAAACCATTTAAATAAGTTAACTCCCTTTCCCAAAAGGATCTAGAGCTAATGACATGTACAAAACACATTCATTCATTCATGTTCAATGATATATGTACACTAGAATTTTCAAAAATTTCTAAGAAATGTCTTCATCTATACAGACGAATACACATTTAATTCTTAGCCATCAGAAAGCATACATTTTCAATATAAAAAAGTGGATACTTTTTCCTCCAATTGCACTCACTGGCCATTTTTCCCCCCCTAAGTTACTTAAAAGTTCTTTAAACTTAGAATCATCTTTTGTATTGAAGTCAACCATTACTACAGCACCAAAAGAGAATTCTTTATAAATCTGAAACTGAGACTTTTAGGTAAACACTTATTCACTGAGAAAATCCTTGCAGAGGCTCTGATCTAATCATAGCAGAAAGAGAACATTTTTCATGTCTCAGGTTTGTCATGACTGTGTCTCAAAAATAAGTTTAAATCACTCAGACTCATCTATCAGCCCAGCTTCTTGGCCCTGGAGCAGAACATACTGGTTGTACCAACTCCCTCCCCTTCCTGATGGTGGGGCTGGCATGGAACCTGGTGACACTGGGAATCCTTGTTGCTCCCCTAAGCTGAGAGCTGGAAGTTTGGTCATCCAGCTATTGTCAACAACACCCACAACAAACGTCCTGCTTCCCTAGTTAGTCCTTTTTCCCTAGTTCTAATCCTCCTTGTAAGCTGAGGTTATTTCATGTAGGCAACTTCATGTGAGAAAGGAAAGGGTTAGTGAAGGAAGAAAGGTACCAGACAAGGGGAACCAGGCACTAAACGCGTGCATGTGTGTGTGTGTGTGTGTGTGTGTGTGTGTGTGTGTGTGTGCATGCATGCACGCTTGGTACAATATACTGCTGTACAATCCCTATAAGATCAGAAGAAATGAACAGCCAGGCTCCAAGGCTGTGCCTGGGGAGGGAGGCCACTGGGAAGGGCAGAAGGCAACAACAGCAGCATGCAAATGCAAAGGGGCTGAATCAGCTAACCTTCCCGCAAACTGTGGTATGGGTCCTGGCATCCTGCGGAGGCAATGTCCTGCCCTTGCTTCAGTCCAAGCCCTGAGAGGGGCAGGAGTCCAGAGGCACACTGCAGGATATTAGTCTTCTCCTCCAGCATGCTGGAGGGATTGGGGGCTCCAGAAGCAGATGGTGCAAGAAGCCAGACTTCCCTTACCACCTTAAAGAGGCAGCCTGCTTCTTGTCGAAGGTCTGCTCACCATCACTTTTTAGGCCAAGATCTCATTTCTGCAGAGCTGTCCAAGCTGGATCACCTTTGGGTAAGGGGACAATGAAGGGAGTTTCTTCCAGTCAGGACTCCGACTAGGCAGAGACACCTCCCCCTACCACCCAAATTTCAATACCAAGCACTGGGATGATCTCAATGAGTAGAGCTGTGCACACTGGAAGCAAGGAAGGGTCCCATAGAGAAGCTGCTCGTAGCAACCTACCAACCTCATTTACCCAAAATAGTAAACACAGTTGGTTTCTCTGCTCAGAACTTAAAGACTTCTGCCAGACAAGCAGTATCACATGGCTTGATTCACTTCTCCTCTTCCTACTTCCCCTCCCCATCCAAAGCAAGGACAAAACTGGGAAGCAGATTCTTTCATGTCATTTTACATTTTGATTCATTTTGAAACCATTCCAAAATGTGTACAACCAAATGATACCAAATGAAAAATTGTAGAATGTTCTACCCTTCCAGTCAAATCTCTTATGCTATCCTATACTGGGGGGACTATCCTATGCCAGCTTCCTCTGAAGGCCTTCAAAAGATTTACTGATGAAGTCATTCAAAGACAAGAAAAATAACTTTGTGGGTGTTTATTCCCAGTAAACCAATAGAAACCAGGAGTCCTGACTAGACTTTTTATTGTAGCAAAGAGTCAGAGAGAAAATAGGTGTGCAGAGATTGCGTAAGAGCTACAAAACTATGGAATATGAATGTTAAGGAATATGATTGTACCCTATGAAATCAGAAAAACATGAGAAGACCTATGTGAACCAATGCTGTGATGTAAACAAAAAAGGCAAACTTACCTCTATATACCCAATGACAATAATATAAACAAAGAAAGCTGAGAAATAATAATAACCAAGTTTAGAACTTGATAAAAATTGTAAGAAGGTGGATATTTTTCACCTCTCCCTGCAAAAATGGGTGACTCTTGAAAGGGCAAGATTGCATCGAGTGTCAGCAATAACTGATGGCATTTGTAAGCTTTGCTCAACTGCCACGTCCTCCTGTTCTCTTCTTGGAGGCAGCCGGTAATACAGGAGACACACCACTAACCTTGGCATTCAGCATGCCAGACATTATGCTCAGCAAAAGACTGCTCCTGCCCTCAAGGAATCACAGTTGAATAGGGGAATGGTGGAGAAAAGGTAGAGAGGCCTCTGTGCTCTCCCCAATTCCCCTCCAAAGAAGACTAAATAATGCCTCAAAATGAATTCCAGAGTGATAGAACTAACAAGAATGGAGTGAAACAATGCTCCGCTGCACAGCCCAAATTTGGATCTGGGCTGAAGTCCTGGGTGGAGACCCCAGATGAGGAAGAGCAGCAGAGCAGGGTTCCTGGTCATCACTCCAGGGTGAAAGGAGAAGGCTGCAGTCACTCCAGCTCTCTCTCTCTCTCTCTCTCTCTCTCTCTCTCTCTCTCTCTCGCTCGCTCATACCACCTTGGAAGCAGCAAAAACCTCCAGGTTCCCAGAACTAGCTCTGAAGATAGCTGTACAAAAAAACCTGAAGCTTGGGACAGAGCCCCCTCCACCATGAGAGCAGAGCCCCAATCTCAACGTAAAATTACAAGTCAAGAAATAGACTGGAAAAATGAGCAAACAATAGCAAAAAAAAAATCTGATCATAAAGTTACAATGATGACAGGGAAGATCAAAACAATTACTCAAAAGAAGACAACAAAGTCAAAACTGCTGCAATCCAAAGCTTGCTAAAGGCGACACACACACACAAAACAACAACAACAACAACAACAAAACCTAAAGAAAATAACACTTTAAAAAACAATATGCCAAATGGAAAAAGAGGCACAAAAATCCACTGAAGAGAACTTAAAAAGTATAATTGGCCAAATGGAAAATGAAGCACAAAGGCTCCATGAAGAAAATAATTCCTTAAAAAATTAGAATTAGGGAAGTGAACTGACTCCAAGAGGCTTTAAGAAACAATCAAAGAGGGGTGGCTAGGTGGCACAGTGGATAGAGTACCAGCCCTGGAGTCAGGAGTATGTAAGTTCAAATCTGGCCTCAAACACTTAATAAATAGCTAGCTGTGTGGCCTTGGGCAAGCCACTTAACCCCATTGCCTTCCAAAAACCTTAAAACAAAAAAAAAGAAAAAAGAAACAAAGAATAAAAAAATTGAAGAACATGTGAAATGTCTCATTAGAAAAACAACTAACCTAAAAATTGGTTTAAGAAGAGATAATTTAAGAATTTTTAGACTACTTGAAAGCCATATTCAAAAAAAAGAGCCTAGTAAAATCTTTCAAGAAATTATCAGAGATTTACAAAAATTTTTATAGCAGCTCTGTTGACAAAGAATCAGAAATTGAAGGCATCTCTATCAATTAGGCAATGGCTGAACAAGTTATGGTATATGGTTGTGAGGGAATACTATTATGCTATAAGAAATGATGAGCAGGATGCTCTCAGAAAACCTGGAAAGGCTTTTCATGAACTGATGCTGAATGAAGTGAGCAGAACCAAGAGAACAATGCAAACAGTAACAGCAATTCTGTATGATGATCAACTGTGAATGACTTCATTATCATCAGCAATACCCATCTCCAGAGTCTGAATGCAGACCAAAGGACACTTAAAAAAACTTTATTTTGCTTGAGTTGTTTGGTTTTGGTTGCTGTTTTTTGGCCTGTATTTTCTTTCACAATACAACTAATATGGAAATGTGTTTTGCATGACTTCACATATATAACGTATCAAATTACTTGCCTTCTTCCTCAATGAATACAGAAGGAAGGGAGTGAGAGAATTTGGAGCTTTAATTTAAAAAAAAATAAATTTTAAAAAATTTTACATGTAATTGGATAAAAATAAAAGAATGCACTAAAAATAATAAAGAGAAAGAAAGCACGAATTATGAGGAGTTAAAAAGCCTTCTTATAGAAGATGGGATTTTCCTTGAGACTTAAAGCAAGTCAGGAGGCGGAGATGGGGAGGACAGAGCATTCCAGGAATGGAAGACAGTCAAAGAAAATGGCCAGAGACAGGAGAGGAGTATCTTGTTTGTGGAACGAAAGGAGGCACTGAACTGAAAAGCCTAGAAGTAAGGTAGAAGTAATCTAGGAAGGCAGGAGGGGGGTTGGGTTATTTAAGACTTTTAGCATCAAATAGAAGATTTTTGAGTTGATACTATAAGTGAAAGGGAGCCATGACATATTTAGACCTGTATTTTAGGAAAGGCACTTAAGCAACTGAATGGAGGATGGCCTGGAGCAGGGAAAGCTTCCAGTCAGGTAAACCCACCAATGGACTATGGCAATAGTCTAGGTGGGGAGTGCTGAAGGACTGAATCGGGAGGGTAGCAGGGTCAGAGAGCAGGAGTATATTTGGGAGGAATTGCAAAGTTGAACTCAAAAGACCAGAGAGAGGATGAAAGATAGGGAGGAATCCAGGTTGACACCATCTGGGTTGTGAGCCTGTTGGATTAGGGGATGTTGTCCTCGACAGGAATAAAAATGTTGCAGGTGGGGGTGGGAGAGGAGGCAGAAAGAAGAGGAAAAGCAAGGAGTTTTGTTTTGGACTGGTTGCATTTAGGATATTGACTGTACATCCATGGTGGGATGGCAGAAAGGAAGCTGGAGATGTGAGACTGGAGGCCAACTGGTTAGGGCAGCATAGAGAATGATCTTGAGGGGCAACTAGGTGGCACAGCCCTGGAGTCAGTAGTACCTGAGTTCAAATCTGGCTTCAGACATTTACTAATGACCTAGCTGTGTGGTCGTGGGCAAGTCACTTAACCCCATTGCCTTGCAAAAACAGAGAGAGAGAGAGAGAGAGAGAGAGAGAGAGAGAGAGAGAGAGAGAGAGAGAGAGAGAATGAGAATGGTCTTGAAATCCTTGGGAACTACCAAGCTCCTCGAGGGAAGTAAGTCTGGAGGGAGGAGAGAGGAGGGCAGCACTACTGTGGAAGGGACAGCTTAGGGACAGTATAATCTCATGAGACATTATGCCAGGCATCCTGCCTAGGCTCCAGCCTCTTAGAACAGGAGAAGAAATGTCACCCCAACCTAAACCAACCAGTCTCCTTGTCTTTGAAGTAAAGGGGGAGAGAACCCCATTCCATCTCTCCCTAGGAGGAGGATAAAACCATTCTTCCAAGGACCAGAGTCCTCCTTTCCAGGGAAGAGGAGAAAGGTTATTCTATTAAGTTCCTAGCAAGGCTTCCTGCCTTAGGGGAAGAAAAAGAACATGATGCCTTCAGCTCCTAGCACAAGATCCAGAGATAACTGAGGACAATGCTCTCAGAAGAGAGGTGGGGAGCAGGGATGTGAAACGTTATATACAGGGTCAAAAGTAGTCACTGTACTAGATGGTTTTCTTTATCCTTTAGCAGTTTTTTGTCCCTCTGTTTCCCCCCCTCTATTTTTGATAAAGAAAGATTTAATTCTGAAATGGAAGGTGGAAGGAAAGATTGTTAAGGGCAAATTTAATATTATAACTTTGTATTTTCTTTTTGTTTTTTCTTAAGGGATAGGAAGTACAAGGGATGGAGAAAGACAACAGGTTTAAATGTTCTATTCCCATCTCCAAAAATTATGACAATGACAATTTTGAATAGCGAACCTATGATTACATAATACAATAAAATCGGGTAAAGAACCCTGAAAATTTGTTGTGGACTAGCAATTATTTATGCCACAATTAAGGTTGGTAAATTTTGCTTTGTCTCCAAATGACGATATCCAAGGACCAGGCCTTTGATTTGAAGACCAGATGTGAATATGTAGCCCTACTGCTAATAAGAGACTCAACTCCTGTCCCACTGTGATGGTCTTAACAAAGATTTACCAAAAGTTTCCTCAACAAAATAAAATCAAGAAAACAGTATTTATTATTCTCCAATATAGTCTATGTGCTCCCACCACACAAGCAAGACTTACTCAAGATGGAAAATAAAAGGGGGGGGGGAAATCTGTTTATCAAAGCTTTGGTTTCATTTTACATATATTCACAGGAGTTTTCTTGTAAAATTTTCATGCTTGGAAGTAACATTCCTTTAGGTTTCTCAAACTGCTAACATCTGCCTACATTACATCATCTGGTAAATTAAGTAAAAAACCACCAAAAAAGATCAATCAAGTCACATTTCTTTCCCAGAAGCCAAAGCTCTTACTAGTCTTGAGATACACTGTTGAATAATAAAACTAAGACTAGGAGGGAAAAGATCAAAGGTAGGAGAGTTTTCTGAATATTTTTTTCCCTCTTCAGTCTTACAGAAGATAAGGCACAGTCACCATTCAAGAAAACATCTAACAGACTATTCTTTTGTGTCAAAGCTAATATTCAAGCTAGTAAACTGCATTTCCACTCTCTCCTTTGTTCCACATAACAGAGATCATCCCTCTATTTCGTCGCCCTTTTACCCCTTCCAATAACTCCAAAACAACTTTGAGGCATAACAAAACACAAGAAGCCCATTCTAGCCTCCCCTCCTAAATAACTATGAATCTTTGCTAAATAACATGATTTTCTTTCTCTGAAAAATTCTCATTTTGACAGATAGGCATAGAAAATAACAAAGTGTTTTGCAAACTTAAAGCGACTACATAAATGTGAGCCACTGACATAGCTAATGACAGACACTTTTGGTCACGTGGAAGGATTTTCAAAAAGTAGAAGAGAAATAAAGCAGGGCTTTCAAACCAAACAACAATTAAATGTGGAATTTTTCAGTTTTTCAACAATCAAGGAAGAACCTAGGCCTCTGAACCAAACATGTACACACACACACACACACACACACACACACACACACACACAAACACACACGCACGGTGACCAGCCCTGCACCAGCCTTCCTGAAGGGCTCCAGAGCACTTGCAAAATGGAACCCAAGTCCACCATACATGCAGATTTCTCCTTTTGCATGGAAAAGGAAAGCCAAGGAGCCTAGGAATTGAGATGAGCGCACACCAGTTTGATAGCCCTGTGGTCATCCCATTGTGTACAAGGAATCCACTCCTGGTGGCCAAGAAGCTCTCCACATTGCAAAGTAGCACAGAAGGAGAGCTGCAGCCTAGGAAAACTCTGAACCCTTTCATCTAGTGCTCCCGTGCCCCCAACTTCCTTATTGCCTCCTTGTCTCCAACTCTCCAGACCAAACCCAAACCAGTTTGCAGCAAATTCCTGCATTATCCATTCTTTCACATATCTGCTGCTCTATCTTCTCAGGTCTACCCCCCTGGACTCTCTAGCTCATGAATTTAATGGCTTTCCCAGAGTTCTAGAACAATCTTAGGAGCTGCTTGTGGAGTCTGGTTCCTATATGGAGGACACTCACTGCAAAGGTAGACAGATAAAAGTTAGGATGCAGTGTATGAAGAATATAAGAAAGCTTAACTGATCAAAGAGGAACAGAAAGGTAAAGGTGGGCCAAGGTCAAGTTGCAAAAGGTTCTAAGTGTCAAAGAAATTGATATTTATTCACAGGCTTCCAGGAAGCCTCTGAGATCAAATAAATAGAGGAAGGCCATGGTCAGAGCTGCACTTCAGAAAATCATCTGGGAGGGATTTAAGGCAGGGAACCCATGATGACAATCTGTGGGGATAGAGTTCCCTTCCAAAGAAAGAAGGGGTAAAAAAACATGACCTTTGCAATGATCATCCCCCAGGCCTAAAGTACTTTCCCTTAGCATCTTGCTCTTAGAATCTCTAGTTTATTTTTTTAAATTGATATTTTATTTTTCCAAATACAGGTTATGAAAGTTTTCCAACATTCATCCATATGCAAATATATATTTTTAAGTTACAGCATTTCCTTCCACCCTCCCTTCCCACCCTGCCTCCCCTGGCCGGTAAACAGCCAGGTGAATATTGTACATACACATTTGTGTTAATATGTTTGCAGATTAGTGATTTTTGGTAGGAGGATCTAGGATTAGGGGAAAGAAATGCATAAGAGATTTTTTGGAAAGTTAATGTAGTCTTCATCAGATTCTGAAGGATTTTTTGTTTTTCTTCCTCTGGATGAAGCATTGTCCAAAGCCAGTCTAATAGGGTTGACCTAGCTCTCTCAACTGCTAATAGCAAATAAATTCATCAAGGTTAATGTGAACATTGTTCTCTTGACTCTACTCCCTTCGCTCAGCATCAGATCCTGTAATTCTTTCCATGGTTCTCTGGAGTCCAGACATTCATGGTTTCTTATACAATAATAATATTCCATAGTATTCATGTACCATAACATGTTCAGCCATTCCCCAGTGGATGGCATCCCCTCAATTTCCAATTCTTTGCCACTACAAAAAGAGATGCTATGAATATTTTGGAACATGTGGGGCTTAATGTTGGCTTGCACATGAAGTCTTTCCAGAGTCCACAAAGGCTAGTCCCTTCCACCAAAAATCACCTTGTATCTATGTTGCATAGCTTTTGGAAAAGGTCAGTTTACATTTTTCCAATTCTAAAGAAGGACAATGCCAAAGAGTGTTCAAGGGATTGAACAATTGTGCTCCTTTCACATACCAGCAAGACTTAGATTCTACCAGCTAGGTTTTAACAATGTATAAACTTGAGGGGCGGAGCCAAGATGGCGACATGAAGGGATGAGTCTTAGGAGCTCTCTGATAAAAATTCATAAACTAAGGACTCTAGGTTCAAGAGACAGAACCCACAAAGAGACCCAGAGAGGCAGTTCTCCTACTCAAGGTAACCTGGAAAAGAGCAGAAAGGCTCTGCTCCCCGGGGTCGGGGTCGGAGGGGCGGCTGTCGGAAGGGTGGCTCCCCAGAGCTAAAGAACTTCAGCCTCCTGGAGGCAGCCCCAGGGCACTGGGAGCCGCAGCTCACAGCAGCGGGGGAGTCTCCTGAGCTGCACCCCGGGAAGCACCGGCCACAAAGTGGGGGAACAGCAGGGGACCTCTGCCAGAGCGAGCATGTGGAGCCCAGCCCTCGGGGCACACAGGGAGCAGCTTGGTCTTTCCCCAGCCTGATCCAGGAACAGAAGCAGGCGGAGCCTGTAAGCAGGAGCCCCCAGGGCATGAGCCCACTGAGCTGAGGGAGGGGGTGAAGAGAGACTGCAGAGCTCTGTCCTCTGCCCCGGAACAGGACTCTGGGGCTCTGACCACATTCAGATCCTGATGGCAGTCTAGGTCCCCCCCCATAGAACAGCAGGGCGCCCCCACCTCAGCCCCGTGGCAGAGGGAGGTGCTTATGGTCATTCACAGACCAGGAGGGAGGACAGAGCCTCACACACTGAGACCTTTGTGGGAGTGCCCCAAAAGCTCAGGAAGCACCCCAAAACCAGGCCCAGGCTGGGAAAATGAGCAAGCAGAAACAAAAGGAAGACTATTGAAAAACGTCTTGCAAATGAGCCCAAGAAGGATCAAAATACTCAGTCTGAAGATGAGGAAGCACAAGCTCCTGCATCTAAAGACTCCAAGAAAAACAGAAATTGGGCTCAGGCTATGACAGAGCTCAAAAAAGACTTTGAAAATCAAATGAGGGAGTTGGAAGAAAAACTGGGAAAAGAAAGGAGAGAGATGCAGGAAAAACATGAAAATGAAGTCAGCAGCTTAGTCAAGGAAATCCAAAAAAATGCTGAAGAAAATAGCATGCTAAAAACCAGCTTAGATCAAATGGATAAAACAGTTCAAAAAGTTATTGAGGAGAAGAATGCTTTAAAAAGCAAAGCAAAATTGGCCAGATGGAAAAAGAAATAAGAAAACTCTGAGGAGAACAAATCCTTCAGACAAAGAATAAAATTCAGGGAGATAGATGAATTTAACAGAAATCAGGAATCAATACTTCAAAACCAAAAAAAATGAAAAAGTAGAAGAAAATGTGAAATATCTCATTGAAAAAACAACTGATATGGAAAACAGACTTAGGAAAGATAATTTAAAAATTATTGGAATACCTGAAAGTCATGATCAGGAAAAGAGCCTTGACATCATTTTCAAAGAATGACTACAGGAAAATTGCCCTGATATTCTAGAAGCAGAGGGCAAAATAGAAATGGAGAGAATCCACTGATCCCCCCGAGAAAGAGATCCCAAAAATCCAACCCCTAAGAATATTATAGCCAAGTTCCTGAACTCCCAAGTCAAAGAGAAAACATTACAAGCAGCCAGAAGGACATAATTCAAATATCGTGGAGCTGCAGTCAGGATCACACAGGACTTAGCACAGCAACTACATTGGAAGCTCATAGGGCTTGGAATACAATATACCGGAAGGCAAAAGAGCTTAGAATGCAGCCAAGAATCAACTACCCAGCAAAGCTGAATGTCCTCTTCCAGGGAAAAAGATGGACTTTCAATGAACCAGGGGAATTTCAAAGGTTCCTTTTGGAATGGCCAGAGCTGAACAGAAGGTTTGATCTTCAGATACAGGACTCAGGTGAAGCATGGAGATTGGAGGAGAGGGGGGAAAAAGGAGGGACTTAATGAGGATGAACTGCATGTATAGAAAAATGATACTGATAATATTCATATGAACTATCTCGGTTAATAGAGCAGGTAGAGGGAGATTTTATAGTGGAAGCACAGGAGAAAGCTGAATTTGAAGATAAAATATGGCGTAAAAATGGAGTTAATAAGAAAAAGGGAAATGGAATGGGAGAAAGAAAAAGGAGAGGGGGAATAGGCCAAGATATTTCACATAATAAGATTTTTTTTAATTACAATGAGTTATTGCAATGATATGGAAGGGGGGGAGGCAAGGGGGAATGAGGAAACCTTTGCTCTCATCAGAGATGGCTAGGAGAGGAAACAGCATATATACTCAATGGGGTATAGGCATCTGGAGTAAGGAGGGGGGAGCAGGGGGAAGGGGTGGGGATGTGAATAAAGGAGAAGAGGATGGACCATGGGGAGAGAGTGGTCACATATAACACATTTTCTTTTTTTACTTCTTGCAAGGGGCTGGGATTGGAAGGCCTGCCCAGGACCATAGGGTCAGGTGGATTCTGGGCCTAAGGGGTGGTATGGGGGCTCAGGGCCTCTTGGCCCCAGGGCCAGGGACCTGTCTGCTGTGCCACTCAGCAACCCTAAAGCAGAGTCAGAGTGAAAGGAGAGAGAAAATATAGTACATGGTAGTGGAGAAATAAGAAAGGAGGGAGTTGCGATCAGCAATGGCAACATTGGAAAAATATGGAAGTACCTTTTGTGATGGACTTATCATAAAGAATGTGATCCACTCACGACAGAGTTGATGGTGTTGGAACAAAGACTGAAGCACATTTTTTGTTATTATTATTTGGGGGAGGGTGCAGGGCAAGTGGGGCTGGGTGGTCTGCCTGGGGTCACATAGCGGAGTGATCTTTGGGTGTCTGGGGCCAAATCTGGACCCAGGTGCTCCTGGCTCAAGGGCCAATGCTCTGTCTGCCACCCAACCACCCCTATTATTATTACTATTTTATTTTATTTTATTTTATTTTATTTTGGGTCTTTTTTTTCTTTTTTGGTTTTTGCAGGGCAGTGGGGATCGGGTGGCTTGCATGTCACATGGCTGGGTGATTGTTGGGTCTATGGGGCTGGATGTGGGCTCAGGTGCTCATGGCTCCAGGGCTGGTGTTTCATCCATTGCGCCACCTGGCCATACCTACAATTATTACTATTATTTTTTAATTTTAATTTTTTTTCTCTCTCCTTTCCTTTTTTCGCCCAAGCAAGTCTATCTATATTCATGGGGGGAGGGGTATTTTGTTTACTTGTAAACAAGAATATTTTATTAATGTAAAAAAATTAGTACAAAATGAGAATAAAAACTAAATTAATTAATTAATTGATAAAAATTTTTAAAAAATGTATAAACTTTACCTGAAATGCAGGCTGATTTTTTTTTAGGTTTTTTTGCAAGGCAAACAGGGTTAAGTGGCTTTTCCAAGGCCACACAGCTAGGTAATTATTAAGTGTCTGAGGCCGGATTTGAACTCAGGTATTCCTGATTCCGGGGCCGGTGCTCTATCTACTGTGCCACCTAGCTTCCCCTAGGCTGATTTTTGAAAAGGTAGAAGAACTAGAGTCCAAAATGCCAACATTTGCTGGAATAAGTAAAAAAAAAAAAACAAGGAAATTACTCTGTGGTTTTTTTTACTGATTTCACTAAAGCCTTTGACTGTGTAGATCACAACAATTGTGTTAAGTTCTCCAAGAAATAGGAGTAATTAGATCATCTTACTAGTCTCCTGAGAAACCTGTATGAAAACCAAGAAGCAATAGTTAGAACCAAACAAGGAATAACCAATTGGTTTAAGATTGGAAAAAGAGTATGACAAGACCGTATACTCTCATCTTATATATTTAACTTTTATGCAGAGCACATCATGTGAAATGCCAGGCTGGACAAATCAAAAGTTGAAATTAAGGCTGCTTGGAGAGACATCAACAATTTCCAGTTATGTATATGACATCATTTTGATGGTAGGAAGTAAAGAATGAAAAGTTTCTTGATGAAATTGAAAGAGGAGAGTGTAAAAGCTAGTTTGATGCTTAACATTAAAAAAAATAAAGATCAAGGTCCCATCACTTCCTAGGAAAAAACAGGAGAATTGGAGGCATTCATGGATTTTATATTCTTGGATTCAAAGATCACTGTAGATAGAAACTGCGATCATGAATTAAAAGATGCTTGCTCCTTGGAAGGAAAGCTCTGGCAAATCTGTATAGCATTCTAAGAAGCAGAGATACCACCTTGTCAACAAAAGTCTGCATAATCAAGAAAATGGTATTTCCAGTAGTAATGTACACAGTTGTAAGAGCAGGATTGTAAGGAAAGTTAAGTGGTACAGGACTGATATCTTCAAATTATGGTGTTAAAACAGATTTTTTGAGAATCTCTTGGAGAACAAGACCTAATCAGTCAATATTTAAAGAATTACCTCTTGACTATTCACTGGAAAGACAAATACTGAAATTAGAGCTTAAATACTTTGGCTCCATAATGAAAAGATGGAACTCATTAGAATTCATTAGGAAAGGAGCAACTAGGTGGTGCTGGGATAGCTAGGAGCAGTGTATAGAGCACTGGCCCCGGAGTCAGGAGTCCCTGAGTTCAAATCCGGCCTCAGACCCTTAATAATTACCTAGCTGTGTGGCCTTGGGCAAGTCACTTAACTCCACTGCCTTGCCAAAAATAGAAGAAGAAGAATTCATTGGGAAAGATTGAAGGCAAAAGGAGAAGGAAACAGCAGAGGATAAGATAAATAGAGAATATTAGGGAAGTAATGAATTTGATCTTGGAAAGATTCTAAGAGATGGCAAAAGACAAAACAGCCTGGCGAACAATGGTCCATGGAGTTACAAAGAGTCCAACACAACTAAATGAATGAACAACAATAATCATCTACTGATGAGGTAACAAATAGGAACATGTTTTCACCCTTGATGAAATACAAAGTTCTTGTAGGTTGGAGACTTGGGTCTTTGAATCTCTACCATTTAACACTTAGCAAAGCAGTTGTTTGAGCAATGATTGATGACAATTTGACCAAATAATGCATTTTGTTTACATATACTGTGTATCATTAGTCTTTAAAAATTTAGTTATTTGAGCTTGAAAAACTCTGATCTACTGTGAATTGGTCCAGAAATAAATTTGAAACTATGCATTAAAGATCATTTAACTGTGCTTAGCCAATGATATGACTCCTAGACCTATAAGAGATTAAAGAAATAGGAAAATGTCTTATTTGTACAAAAAATTTACATTTCTAAACGTTTTTGAGCATATACAGAACTGGACAAAATGAACACACAGAGAATCCTGGGAAAACTTACAGTAAACTTAATGTAGAGTGAAGTGAACAAAACCTAGAGAATAATTTATCTAAAAAAAAATTTTAAAAAACTGGGAAAATTTGCAAATTCTGATCAAAGTAATGACTAACAAATTACGGAGGATGACTAGAGATGAAGAGAAAGAAAAAAGGATCATTACATAGCCTTTTTATCTATTTTTTAATGCTGATGTAAGGAATGTGGGGTGGTTGGCTCCCACAGAATGTAAGGGGAGAATATTAGTTTTTATATACACATACACACATATATAGTACAAAGACTGTGGTCTGCCTGTGATTGTGCCTGTGGGCAAGTATATGAGTGTGAGACAAAAGAAATCATCCTAATTGCTAAGCTTGAATGAGGTCTCCTCACCTGACATCAAACCTCCTTACTTAGGGGGAAGTCAAAAGCTAGCTTCAACCAGGGTTGACCTAGGGTCTGTGTCCTTGTCCTTTGCATTTGCTCAATGAAGTTCATCTATATTACTGTACACTCCCCTCTGCTGATTAATATTGTTGGGGAAAACATATGGGGTGAATGTATCAATTAGATTGTGACCCTGGTCAATGACTGGTACAAAAGGAAAGAATAAGTCTTTCAAACTGCATAGAAAACTGGACACTGTCATCATTGACTGCCTTCTCTCACCAGTAGAGATGGTCCTCTGCAAAGAAGTTAACTCTGGATAACACTGATAAGAGAACAAGAAGCAGCACAAGCAGGAGAGTTTTGAAAGCTGCAGGATGAAATATATATATACTTAAAAGAAAAGAGAACTCTACAATTTCACATACAATCCTCTTTTTTTCTGTTCTGATACACACACACACACACACACACACACACACACACACACAAAAATGTCTTTTGGTCTTGGCATAAGTCCAAATTTAAAAAAAAACAGAAAAAGAAAAGGCTCCTCTAGTTCAAATATAAAAAAGTAGACACCATTCATTTTTAAATACTTGCAAGAGAACATTTTGTACACCAAACTAAACTACAGACCATTTGCAATTTGGGAACCTAACAAAAATTTTTAGCATTTTAAGGTGATGAGCTCTCTGGATTCCCTGGAAGGCAACAAGTCAAATCCAAATTCTGAATGAGTTCCAGGGTTCTAAGAACAATGGACTATTTACACACAAACCCAGAGATCTTCAGAAGTCTCAAGTAACAATTTTTCATTAAAAAAATCATCATTCAGTGTTGTAAAGAAGGCTCTTGAACTTACTATAGCACTGGCATCTTACAGAATGTTTTATTTTCTATGGAAAAAAACCTTCACCCTCCAACCCCCCTGATGAGCTACCTTTAGGACAGGCTGAGCTAAGAATGTCTTAACCTATCTAAAATTGAATATGTGACAGAATTCATACAGCACTGACTATGCCAGACACTGAACTGAGCACTTTACAAATGGTATCTGATTTGATCCTCACAACAACTGTGGGAGACAAGTGCTGTTATGGAGCCCATTTTACAAATGAGGAAACTGAGGCAAAGAGAAGCTAAATGACTTGCTCAGGACACACTCTCTCTGTCTCTCTATTTCTATGTCTCCATCTCTCCCTCCACTAGGTCACCTTGCTTCCCTCTGAAGGGCACCAGCACCAGCAAGTCCAAAATTCATCATCCAACAATGCCCAATGGCCACGGTTCCAGTCTCAGAGTCAGATGCCTCAGGGTCCTATCTGGGCAATACCCTGCATGTGACCTCACACAAGGCCCCAAAGACACACTAGCTTCTAGCTCCTCCACACCAACCTAGTTTCGTCCCATGCCTCCTGGGTAGCTTTGCTCCTGGGAGGGAAAGGGGAAGCATTGAAGTGTGTGTGGCACTGTCCTGGTTTCTGGGTTGGGAAGCCCTTTTACTTCAATTTGAAATTTGCACAAGGTCTCCACACTAAACAGAAGAGAACATAGGATGACTCTGAGGTTCTCGGCCATTTCTGTGACACAGACGCCAATGGCAGTTTAGTAAAACCCAGGAATCCTTTCTGAAAATGAAATTTTAAAATGCATAAAATAAAATTTATAGTCTTTACAACAGAAACCGATTCTATTTAAATGCAATTATAAGAAATTTAAGCTAATGATTAAGAACTCTTGATCTGGACTAGTTTAAATGTCAGATCTATGGAAAGGAAAGGAGTTTATGACCCAAGAAGAGATAGAGAAGAACATCATTAAAAACAAACTACATAATTTTGACTACAGTAAATTAAAAAGGTTTTGCACATATTAAACCACTATAAACAAGATCAAAAGAAATGTAGTAAATTGGGAAACAATTTTTACAACTAGTATTTCTGACAAAGGACTCATTCTAAAATATACAGAGAACTGAGTCAAATTTTCAAAAAAAAAAAAAGCTATTCCCCAATTGACAAATGGTCAAAGGATATGCAAAGGCAATTTACAGATGAGGACATTAAAGTGATCCATAGCCATATGAAAAAATGCTCTAAATCATTACTTATTTGGATCTATGCCCAAAGAGCAACAAAAATGTGCATACCCTTTGATCTAGCAATACCATTACTGGGTCCATACCCTGAAGAGATCATGAAAAAGGGTAAAAACATCACTTGTACAAAAATATTCATGGCGGCCCTGTTTGTGGTGGCACAGAATTGAGAGAATGTCCATCAATTGGGGAATGGCTTAACCAACTGTAGTATATGTATGTCACAGAACACTATTGTTCTATTAGGAACCAGGAGAGATGGGAACTCAGGGAAGCCTGGAAGGATTTGCATGAACTGATATTGAGCGAGATGAGCAGAATCACCCTAACAGCAACATGTGGGTAATGATCATCCTTAATGGACTTGCTCATTCCATCAGTGAGGCAATCAGGGACAATTTTGGAGTATCTGCAATGGAGAATGCTATCTGTACCCAGAGAAAAAAATCATGGAGTTTGAAAAAAAAGACCAAAGACCATTATCTTTAATTTAAGGGGAAAAAAATCCATTATCTTACTATGTAATTCTGCTCTTTCTTATACTTTTATTTTTCTTCCTTAAGGATATGATTTCTCATTCAACTTAGATAAATGTATACCACAGAAACATTGTGAAGACTAACAAACTACCTTCTGGGGGGGGGGTAGGAAGATTAGGGGGAAAATTGTAGAAATCAAAATAAATAAAAGAAAAAAGGAGAAAAAAGAACTGTTGATCCAGAGCTTCCACTTCAATGACATCTTCATCAGGTCAGGCGATTCCGCAAATCTGAGTGACACGGGTACATGATACTACTAAGAAGAAGTAATGTTGATCAACACAATGCTTGTAGCACTTGGAAAAAACTGAATCAAGTTTAGTAGGCAAGCCACTATTCAGATCCATCTTTAAAGTATGGTTCAAAACTGACCTTTTAAAACTGCTTCCAACAAAGCCCTCCTTTGAGGCTTCTCTCTGTCCTGAAGAGGACTCTGTGGTCTGAAAAGGTCTCAGTGGGGGCACTGGCCACTGCTAGAGAGGCTCAACAGTCCGTCAGCAGGCATAGATTACAAAGAAAGAAGGAAAAGAATCTACTCAAAGAGCTCCTAGACTTCCTAGACTCATAGGGGAAACAGCTGCAAACAGTTGTACAAATAAGATCTAGAAAGGACAAACTAAAGACAATTATTGTTAGAGGGAAGGCAAGGAGTTAGAAAGGGCTTCTAGGAGAGGTGAGATTTTAGCTTGGATTTGAAGGGAAGCTGAAACATGGGCAAAAAGAGGAAAAGACTCTTGTCTAGAGTCTAATCTCCCTAAGACCAGAGAGGCCCAGCATGAAACTGGCTCAGGGGGGATGAATTATTCAACCACTCACTCTCAAAGGCTATGTAGTAGAGAAACCTGGTGAAAGGCAAGTTCAGAATGAAGAACTCAGTCATTTCTAGATTTCCTCATGAAATTCCCCACACTGAGGTCATCTCCAGTCTTTTGTCTGGCACATTTCTGCTCTTTTAGACTTGGATTGCACTGTGTCTGTCTAGGGGTCCTTTTTATCATCTTTACATTCAAAGAAATGGCTTTTTTTAAAAATTGTAAAGACATTACCTAAGGGTATCCAGATGGCTCAATGGATAAAGCACCAGCCAGGAGGTCTCAAGTTCAAATTCAGCCTCAGACAGTTATTAGCTGTGTAAACCTGGGCAAGTCACTTAACTTCAATTGTCTGCCCCCCCAATAAAGATAATAACTAAAAATCTTTTTTCAACATTACTATTAAACAGCTAGCCTATTTCACCAAAAACAGAAGTAAAAATATCACACAAATAACTCAATCCTCCAGAACAGTAATTTCCACAAAGTTGATATTCCCTCCATAAGTCAGATCACAACCCTTGCACTACCTCAGTAAGAGATTTCATGAACTACTGTGGCTAAACAATGTTCCCTGCCAGCCAGCCTTTCAAATGCCTCTCACTCTTTGGCTAGGCTGGCCCTCAGTTCAAAATAAACACTTCCCTCTACTAACAGAGGAGCCATACTCCATTGGAATTGCCTTCAAGAATCCCTGACCACCTCCATGTCACAATGAGGCATAAGAGTGAAACAATATAAAATAAATTACAGTCTATGTGCATTATTGCCTAAATTATTATTTGGGTTTTGTAATGGCTTCTGGTCAAAAGCAATAAAGATCCAATCTGAATATTTTTATAAGTTATAACTAGTAGAGGTAGCAGTCAACAGATGCCTCATTCCCTAAGTGAAAGTGATTGTAGAATTGCAATATCTCAAAACTGGAAGAGACTTCACCTAATCCAAACCTTACCTGAAAAAAAAAATTTCACGCCTCCATCTCTAGAACAAAGTGCCATCCAGCCTTTGCTAGGAGATTACTCATCAGTCTTTTTGCAACTTCAAACTAATGATGTTTTACCTTATTAAACCAAAATGTTCACACAAGAGAGAATTTCCCCCAAAGTCCAGTTCCTATGGAAAAACCCTATTGTTGCATATTATGCACATTTCTAGGAAACTTCTAGCATCCTTATCAAAGATTAACTTGTAGGTTGACAGGAAAACAAAAGAAATTAAACTCTCATGCCATGAATATCCTAAAGTCAAATGAATCCAATGAGGAATTCTGAGAATACACATCCCACTAGCTCAGTAACACTCATGTTTTGTTTAACAAGTTCTGATTATGGTTGTTCAGTCATGTCAGTCACGTCTGACTCTTCATGACCTCATTGGGGTTTTCTTGGCAAGAACACTGGAGTGGTTTGCCATTTCCTCCTCCAGCTCATTTTACACTTGAGGGAAAATGAGGCAAACAGGGGTAAGTGACTTGCTCACCAGTTAGTAATATCTGAAGCCAGACTTATTAACATGATCAAAATGATTAGGAAATTTAGAACTATTCCTATAAGCAAAAAAGAGTCTAAAAGTCCTATCTGCCAGACTATAATCTCTTTATGGATGGTGAAAACATTTTGTTAATCTTTTTTATCCTCACCTCCACCACCATCCCCACTGCTCCATACCCCCTCTCAACACACACACACACACACACAAACAGCCCTGCTAACATTTATAATGGGACCTTGAATATATAAGTTGAAATACTGTGAAAGAGAATTTATTAAATGTAAAAGCTCTTTAAATATTAACCAGGTACAAACTAAAAAGAGGTCACTGTCTCTGCCTGATGGGATTTCAAAAGTAAGACAGTTAATACCAATGTGGACAAACAGGGTTTGACCAAATATTATAATAAATTCAACATTACCTACCCAGGAATAGATGCATATGGAGTATTCCTTGGTAACAAAGGAGGGAACTCTGTACCTCAAATATATTCTCACATTTCCTCTTACAGACATTTCCTTTAAGAGAGTCTAGGGGGAAAGAAAACACAACCTAAAATACTAGGCCTTACCAATACACAAATCTTTCCCTTTCTTTTTTTTTCCTTGCCCTTTCTACTCCCTTTCTATCTTGAAAGGGTCTTCCACTACAGAAACTGAGAAGTCCCAGGCTTAGAGACCTAGAGTTAAAAGGGGCTGAGGCCTACATATAGACAGTAGCTGTCTGGGTTATAGGCATACCCCAAGCTTCAGCAGGGCTGGAACAAAAAGGGAAAAGTCTAGGGAGATTCTAGGAAAAGAAAAGAAACAGCTCATCCAGCAATGAGTGACAGCAACTGTAGAAGTAGGCATGGTTACTGGATCATGGCTACTAAGGCTCTACAAGCAGTGAGTGATGGTCTTTGGATGCCAACTTCAGGGTCTGGAGACTTGTTGAACATCTTACTCACAATTTTACACCCAACAAGATTTCTTTAAATTGCCAACTCCTTATGAATCATACATATAACCAACTTCAAACTTTTTGGTTCCCAAGTTTCATTAACTGGTGAAGAATAAAATATTTCAACTTCCTTGATGTGCGGGGGATTTTTTAGGTGGGAGGGGGAAAGGGATTCTCAGAGAAGCTCCTATAGTTGAAGATCTCTGAGCAGTACAAAGCAATTTCTGACCCCTCTGTCTTTCCTCTGGACAGGGGCCATCACCCAGGATGATCAGGTCAGAACTGGAAGTCTCCTTGGAGGCCACTGAGACCAACACTCTCATTTACAGTTAAGGAAAATAATTATCTAGCTTTTTCTTTCAGATCTTTACCAAAGGGGCAGCTAGGTGGCATAGTGGATAAAGCACCAGCCCTGGAGTCAGGAGTACCTGGGTTCAAATCTGGCCTCAGACACTTAATAATTACCTAGCTGTGTGGCCTTGGGCAAGCCACTTAACCCCGTTTGCCTTGCAAAAACCTAAAAAAAATTAAATTAAATTAAATTTTAGAAAAAGATCTTTACCAAAAAGAAACCTACTCCCTTCAGAGGATAACACTAATTGTCAGGAACTATGCTTGAGCTTCAAACTGTCTCTCTGTCCCACCTCCATCCCTCAGAGGCTGAGCAAACACCAGTCTTTGCCGTCTTGCAGGCAGCCATCAACACTCCCCGAGTCATTTCTTCTCTTCTCCCTCTGCTTCCTTCAGCCAATTCTCACAAAGGCTGAACTAAAGCCCCTTAGCTCTCGTGATCACACTCTCTCCCAGGTGCTTTCCAACTTCTCCATGTCTCCCCCCTTAAAATGGGGCCCCCAGAATCCATTGCTTCAAGCCTGGGCCTGGGCCTGGGCCTGGGCCTGGGCCTGAAGACGGTTTCTTCACTTAAGCCTGCAGTCTCTTGGCTGCCAGGTCACATCACTGACTCATCCCAAGTTTTCAATTGCACAAGAAAGCTCAAAACTTTGAGTTTTATGGATGCCTTTTTTGTTTCTTACAATGTTTTTTTTAACAATATACCATTCCCTTCAAACCTCTAATCCCACCTAGAGAACCTTCTATTGTAACAAAGAAAAACAGATGAACACATTCAACCACAGACGGCATAGGCAATAGTTCATACTGCTCTGCTGAGAGAAGTGAGTTTTATCCTCTGTCTCAGAGATCAAAACTCTCCATTCACTGCATTTGTGTGGCTGCTTTTAGAGTTGTTTTGTTTGTGGAATGAAGCTCGCCTGGACCTCAGGACTGGATCTTGTCAAATGTAGTCAGATCCTCTCATTATCTTTCTACTTAACTTAAGTCTCAACTATTTATTAACATTTTTATTATGTTCTTTCTAGTCCAAATGCTATTCTCCTGAGGGAAGGGGGGGGGCACACAAAAAAAATAAAAGTTGAGTTGTTCTTCCTTCTCCCTTCATCCATTCCATACAATAGTCTTTACTCTTCTTTCTCCTTATTATAGATTAAAAAACAAACTAAAAATCAAATCTTGATTTGTTGTCCTTAGTATTCCTTATTGACCTTGTAATTTGAAGACCCTAAGGCAAGACATTACCCTGGAGATACCACTGGTCCTCACAATATCAAAAACAACATTTAAGAGAGATAACATATTTGGATTAAGGTTTAAAGTACCCCAATTTGTCTTCTAAATTGTTCCTGGCAATTTACAGAACAAGGAGGACAAAGATCTTACCATTCTTTCACCAGGAGGCTCCAAAATGAAATCTTTTGCCTCCTGGCTAGTTTGAGAGAGACAAAATTCTTTCCCTTTTAGACCTCAAGAACACCCTTCTGTGGTTATGGTTCAAAAAAATACTTGCCTTCCCCAGTTCAGGCAGTGCCACTACTTCACAGTTCCTATGAACACCTCTCCACAGTAGCAACTTCAATATCCATATGGATGAACCACTGACTGTTCTGAAGAACAACTATTCTTTCCCACTGTTCATAGTAGATTTTTATCAATTCATCTTTTTCAGAAATGTTTGTTTTTCAATAATTCTTTGCTACCCTTTACTCACCTCTATATTCTGTCATCTACCACCTCCTGAATCCCATTTTCATAAGTTAATGCGTCACCTCAATGGGCTTGCTAACATCTCCAGTTTGACATTTCTCTTCTAGTGCTCTCTTCAATTTCTGTCCCTCCCTCACACCTACTAAAGCTGCTTTCCACATTTCCTAAGACTTCCAATCACTCAGCTCCTCTTACTTTACTTCATTCATTCCCCACACTAGATCCAGGCTCCTAGGTTAGCTCTCTCATTGCTGTCTTTAGCCCCTTTTACCATTTAGCCAAAAGTTTTGCTTTCTTGGTATTTGGATTAGACTGTGATTTCATAAATTTAAGAAACTCAGAGAGGAGAAATTTTCTCTACCAACCCAGATTAGCAATTCTCAACATTCTCTAATTTACTGACTAGCCTGGTCCACTAAGAAGTTAAATGACCCATGATCATAAGGTCACACAGAAGCTCATGAACTCAGATCTATCTATATCTAACCTCCACCAACTAGCCACTGCAACACCCTGCTTCACAGTTTGCTCATATTAAATACTTAATAAACGGCTAATGAATGTTGAATAAATGAATGCATCATACTACAAACTCTGAAACAAACCATTTCTGTAACCTAATTTCTCTGCTCCAAATATTGGGCCATAGAACAAGATGGTGGAAAGAGAGAAAATCATTAAGATTTGATTTATTTCAAAAAACATACTATAAAACACTTCTCACACAAATTAAATCAGATTTAAATAACTGGGTAAATATCAACTGCTCATGGACAGGTAGAGCTAATATAACAAAAATGACAATTCTACCAAAACTAAACTATCTGTTTAGTGCCCTACCAATCAAAATTCCAAAAAATTACTTTAGCGAGTCAGAAAATATTGTAAGTAAATTCATATAGAGAAATAAAATCTCAAGAATTGCCAGGAGCTTAATGAAAAAAAGTGCAAAAGAAGGTGGCCTAGCCCTACCTGATCTAAAATTATATTATAAAGCATCAGTCATCAAAACTTTTTGGTATTGGCTAAGAAATAGAGTGGTGGACCAGTGGAATAGACTAGGTGTAAAAGTAGGAGATGATTATAGTAATCTGCTGTTTGATAAACCCAAAGAGTCCAGCCATTGGGATAAAAACTCCCTCTTTGACAAAAACTGCTGGGATAATTGGAAGTCAGTATGGAAGAAACTTAGATTAGACCAACACTTCACACCCTTTACCAAGATAAGATCCAAATGGTTACAGGACTGAGACAAAAAAACAATACTATAAGGAAATTAGAAGATCAAGGACTAGTTTACCTGTCAGATCTATGGAAAGGGGAGCAGTTTATGACTAAGGAAGAGTTGGAGAACATCACCAAAAACCAATTAGATGATTTCGATTACATTAAATTTAAAAGCTTTGCACAGATAAAACCAATGTAACCAAGATCAAAGGAAATGTGGTAGATTGGGAAACAATCTTTACAACTAATGATTCTGACAAAGGACTCATTTCTAAAATATACAGAGAACTGAGTCATATTTTTAAAACAAAAAGCCATTCCCCAATTGACAAATGGTCAAAGGATATGCAAAGGCAATTTACAGATGAGGAGATCAAAGCAATCCATAGCCATATGAAAAAATGCTCTAAATCATTAATTATAAGAGAAATTCAAGTTAAAGCTTCTCTGAGGTACCACCTCACACCTCTCAGATTGGCCAATATGACCAGGAAGGATAATGATCATTGTTGGAAGGGTTGTGGGAAATCTGGGACACTATTACACTGTTGGTGGAGCTATGAACTCATCCAATCCTTCTGGAGAGCTATTTGAAACTATGCCCAAAGGGCAACAAAATTGTGCCATACCCTTTTACCCAGCAGTACCACTACTGGGTCTATGCCCTGAAGAGATGATGAAAAAGGGTAGAAACATTACTTGTACAAAAATATTTATGGCAGCCCTGTTTGTGGTGGCAAAGAATTGGAAATCAAGTGGATGTCCTTCAATTGGGGAATGGCTTGGCAAACTGTGGTATATGTATGTCATGGAACACTATTGTTCTGTTAGAAACCAGAAGGGATGGGATGTTGGGGAAGCCTGGAGGGATTTGCATGAACTGATGCTGAGTGAGATGAGCAGAACCAGAAAAACACTGTACACCCCAACAGCAACATGGGGGTGATATTCAACCTTGAAGGACTCACTCATTCCATCAGTGCAACAATCGGGAACAATTTTGGGCAATTTTGTCTGCAAAGGAGAGTGTCATCTGTATCCAGATAAGGAGCTGTGGAGTTTAAACAAAGTTCAAGGGCTATTCCCTTTAATTTAGAAAAAAACAGATATCTTATTGTCTGATCTTGTTACCTCTTACACTTCTCCTCTTTAAGGATATGATTTCTCTCTCATCACACCCAATTTGGATCAAGGTACAACATGGAAACAAAGTAAAGACTGACAGAGTGCTTTCCGTGGGGGGGGGGGGGGGCAAGAAGCAAGATTGGGGGGAAAATTGTAAATCTCAAATAATATCTTTAATAAAAATAAATTTAAAAAAACACAAAAAAAAACACAAAAAAAATACTGCCAGGCTTCAACTTGGCTCTAGCCCCATTAGGCACTTTTTTATTCAATATCTGACTATCCTCTGTCATGACCTCTGGCACTGGTGTCTCTGCTCTCAGTATTATCACCCCCAGTCATTGGAAGGAAGCTCCTTCATCCCCTTTTTTGTGCCACAAAGTCATTTTTTCTCACCCTCTCATCTTTTCCTGCAGTTCCAAAGAAAGCTGCTGGCCTCCCCTCTCAAAGCTAACCCTTTCATTCATGTTCTCATCTCATCCTGAAGACCCTGCTATTCATCCGCCTCTGACACCTTGTCCATTGGCTTCTTCTCACCAATCTCACCAACCTTCAAAGATGTGAGGCAGGTCCTCACTCCTGTCCTTGAGCTCCTGCTAAACAAATCCAAGGCTGTCAGCCTCTCGAACTCTCCGTAGCAATCTGATGTCCTTACAGACCACCCCCACCCTGCTCTCCTCTGATTACCTTTCCAGCTCTCATGCCCTCTTCCTAGAAGCAACTACCCCTCTTTTCAATCCCTTTTTACAAGGGGGTACTCTCCCCTAGAGAAGGGTGATAGCACTACATTATTCTTTTTTGGGGGGGTCCAAACTTGTGATTTCATTAGTGTAGAGAGTTCTGACTAAGGAAAGGCCTACCATGTAGACTGATGACTATTCAGCACTGCTACTCTGGATGAGGAATTGGCCTAAGAGCCAAGGCTTCCAGAGACAAAGGCTAACTCACTAGCTCGACTCTTGCTTTTCAACAACTATTCCCTCAAACTACTCATTTCCCAAGACTCCAAACAACACTTTTATGTCAATAATAACCAAATCACTTTTCTGGCTTCAGTTTCTTCAAACTACTAGGGGACATCTGTAGTAGTGTGGGGGGATCCAGCTCTGCTGGCTGAACTTTCACTTCATCTTGCAAAGATCAAGTCTCCAGGCTTCTTCCTCTGCCCTTCTCCATGTCCCCAGAACTGGAGGTGGGGTGGGGATGGGGGTGGGAATCCAGTTGGACACTGGGCTGATAGATAGATTAGCTTTTCTCTTGTCTGAAACCACTCCTTGGCCACCACCCCACCCCCATCCCATCAGAATGTAAGCTCCTTAAGGGCAGAGACTGTCTTTCTTTCTTGGATTTGTATACATTTCTATACAATTATACTTAGCATGGGCACATAAAAATAAGAATTTAATAAATGCTCTATCCATCACACAATCACTTCAAGCTTAACTCTGATTGGCCCTAAAAACTAGTTATTCCCAACTTTCCCATGTCACCTGCTGCCATAACTAATTTCTGGGTCTTTTCAGGGTCAAAATATTACAATTAGTTTTGGCTCGCTCTTACCTCTCCTTCACCCCTATATTAAGTTATCAAGTCCTAACAAATCTTTCTTTGAAATGTCTTTCAAATTAGTCCATTCCAGGTTGTCAAAACCTCATATATGGGCTACTCTTAGCGCTCGCTCGCTCTCTCTCTCTCTCTCTCTCTCTCTCTCTCTCTCTCTCTCTCTCTTTCTCATTTCCCATTTATCCTGCTCACTAAATTGGGATGAATCTTCCATCATTCAACAATCATTTCTTAAGCATCTACTATGCACAAACCATCACTGCCCCATGGCTGTTTTCCTCCTTCATCTCTGGGTTCAGGTCTCTGCTCATCACCACCATCTCCCTTGAATCATGGTCCTAAACTCCTAACTTCCCTCTTGTCTTTACCTTTCTACATCAAAACAACCTCAAATGGCAACTAAATTTAAAGGCCAGGTCAAACTGGGATCTCAGAGAATAAACTTTTCTCTTTTGGTAGAAATGCTGCCCACACTCTCAGACACAGTTGTGCTGAAGGGGGCTAATTTTGCATAACTTTTATTAAAGGGGAAGGCAGTATATCAAGATATGATCAAGGAATAAATAACAAAAGGTTCAAATAAGACTTTTTTAAAAGCTCTGGTCAATTTTGAGGACTGCAAATTCAATGTGAGTACAAAGTGAATTAAGGAAGGCATCACATGTAGCATGCTCTGATCAGATCACACGTCTCCAGTTCTGGGCCGCCAAAGAGAGGACCGTGAGAAGCCAGAGAACAGGCAAGAGACAGTGATCAGGAGAGTGAGGAGCCTGGGGAAAGACTAAGGGAATTATGCAAGTTTAAATGGAGAAAACTCAGAGTAACATGAGAGGTCTCCTCAAGACTGTTGTCGATGGCTTTAAGGGGCAGACCCAGGAGCAAACAGGATGTTTCTGAGAAGCAGACTGAAGCTCGAGCCTCCTTCAGGGAACAAGCTATCTATGGGTCCGAGTTCCCAGAATGGTTGCCGGAGTGCCATACTTGAAAGGACTGGACCAGCTGGCCTGGCTGCCCCAATAAGTAATGATATTTTGCACGAGGCTAAGGACCTCATGAAAGGGACCTAATTGCAGTTGAATCAATGACACATGAGAAATCTGGGTATGGCAAAATGAAAAGGAATCTGAATGGAGAAGAGAGTCCTGGAAGTGCCTAGTTTAGGAAAGACAGCAATATCAGCCTCAAAGAGCAAGCTAAGAGAGCTGGCTTCTTGTAGTTGAGATAGTGGAAACATCCAGCTGCACTGCCTAGGGATCTTTCCATTCTGTGGCCTAACTGTGAAAAGGTACGTTTGCCACACCTTTCCCAAACTGAAGTTGAAACCTTAGGAGAGATTTTTCCCACACAGTATTCACTTAGAAAGAACAACCTGATGCTGCCTCAAGTATGTTTGAATTGTTTACTTAAACTATTTTAGTACTGATTAAATATCTTATTTGAAATGCATGTTTTTTTAATCAATCTGCTAGCCAAAGAAAATGAGTTTTAGATGACCTGAAGAGTTCCCAACTAAACTGTTTGATATGGGGACTTGAGACATACAAGGTAGTTATCATCCATATAATCTCACAATAAATCTAGTTACACACAAAAAGATAGAATTAGGGGATGATTGCATTAATTTCCCCCTTCTCCTCCAACTCTTACACAATGTTCCTCTGATAAGAAATAGTGCCAAAGATCAAGCTAAAACAATGTGGGCACTTTCTAAAAAAAGCTCACTGGCCCACATTTTTTCCAAATATAAGACCACCCTGTTTTGTTTTTTAAAATCAAAATGCCTTCATTTTCAATTCTTGCATGGAAGACTCTGTTTGTTTAAACAGAGCACTTCAATGTCAAAATTAATTTCAAAGAATGATTTGCCAAGGAAAGTCCCCATGGATAATTTCATAGATAATCAACTCTCAGAACAATCCAGAGTTTGATTATAATGCCAGATTCTCCAATCATCGACAAAAATTCTATCACTTCCTAAGGCTATTTTTTTTTCTAAAAGAAGCACTTCAAATTGCTCAAACTTATACTTCGGTTTCTCTTCAAACCAAATAAATCTTTCGCCTTTTACTAAAGATTTCCGTGGAGAGGAACAACTAAGAGTTCTTAATTGAAAGTCATGATCAGGAAAAGAGCCTTGACATCATTTTCAAAGAATGACTACAGGAAAATTGCCCTGATATTCTAGAAGCAGAGGGCAAAATAGAAATGGAGAGAATCCACTGATCCCCCCGAGAAAGAGATCCCAAAAATCCAACCCCTAGGAATATTATAGCCAAGTTCCCGAACTCCCAAGTCAAAGAGAAAATATTACAAGCAGCCAGAAGGACACAGTTCAAATATCGTGGAGCTGCAGTCAGGATCACACAGGACTTAGCAGCAGTTACACTGGAAGCTCGTAGGGCTTGGAATACAATATACCGGAAGGCAAAAGAGCTTAGAATGCAGCCAAGAATCAACTACCCAGCAAAGCTGAATGTCCTCTTCCAGGGAAAAAGATGGACTTTCAATGAACCAGGGGAATTTCAAAGGTTCCTTTTGGAATGGCCAGAGCTGAACAGAAGGTTTGATCTTCAGATACAGGACTCAGGTGAAGCATGGAGATTGGAGGAGAGGGGGGAAATAGGAGGGACTTAATGAGGATGAACTGCATGTATAGAAAAATGATACTGATAATATTCATATGAACTATCTCGGTTAATAGAGCAGGTAGAGGGAGATTTTATAGTGGAAGCACAGGAGAAAGCTGAATTTGAAGATAAAAATATGGCGTAAAATGGAGTTAATAAGAAAAAGGGAAATGGAATGGGAGAAAGAAAAAGGAGAGGGGGAATAGTCCAAGATATTTCACATAATAAGATTTTTTTTAATTACAATGAGCTATTGCAATGATATGGAAGGGGGGGGAGGCAAGGGGGAATGAGGGAACCTTTGCTCTCATCAGAGATGGCTAGGAGAGGAAACAGCAAATATACTCAATTGGGGTATAGACAACTGGAGTAAGAAGGAGGGGGGAGCAGGGGGAAGGGGTGGGGATGTGAATAAAGGAGAAGAGGATGGACCATGGGGAGAGAGTGGTCACATATAACACATTTTCTTTTTTTACTTCTTGCAAGGGGCTGGGATTGGATGGCCTGGATTCTGGGCCTAAGGGGTGGTATGGGGGCTCAGGGCTTCTTGGCCCCAGGACCAGGGATCTGTCTGCTGCACCACTCAGCGACCCTACAGCAGAGTCAGAGTGAAAGGAGAGAAAAAATATAGTACATGGTAGTGGAGAAATAAGAAAGGAGGGAGTTGCGATCAGCAATGGCAACATTGGAAAAATATGGAAGTAACTTTTGTGATGGACTTATCATAAAGAATGTGATCCACTCACGACAGAGTTGATGGTGTTGGAACAAAGACTGAAGCACATTTTTGTTATTATTTAGGGGAGGGTGCAGGGCAAGTGGAGCTGGGTGGCCTGCCTGGGGCCACATAGCAGGGTGATCATTGGGTGTCTGGGACCGGATTTGGACCCAGGTGCTCCTGGCTCAAAGGCCAATGCTCTGTCTGCCACCCAGCCACCCCTACTATTATTACTATTTTATTTTGGGTCTTTTTTTTTCTTCTTTTTGGTTTTTGCAGGGCAGTGGGGATTAGGTGGCTTGCATGTCACATGGCTGGGTGATTGTAGAGTTTACGAGGCTGGATATGGACTCGGGTGCTCGTGGCTCCCAGGCTGGTGCTTTGTCCATTGCACCACCTGGCCATACCTACAATTATTACTATTATTTTTTTTAATTTTAATTTTTTTTCTCCCCCTTTACTTTTTTGCCCAAGCAAGTCTATCTATATTCATGGGGGGAGGGGTATTTTGTTTACTTGTAAAAAAGTATATTTTATTAATGTAAAGAAAAACATTTGTACAAAATGAGAATAAAAAATAAATTAAAAAAAAAACAAATTGCTCAAACTTTTCCCAGCTTAACTCCTATTTCTTATCCATCTACAAAGAAGACTAAAGCCTCTCATACCACACAACTGGAAAACTGAGTTTTCTTGTCCAATTTTGAATTACTTTTATCAGGTAAGACCTTTCTAAGCTTTCACTTAAAAGAATATCTGAATGTCCGAAACCTATCTTCAGCCTCAAATACCTTTCAGAAAGAACAGAAACAGATTTATCTTGCCCTTTCTACAAAAACTCCCCCAACATCTTTCAGTTTTGGCAGGTCTTGACAAAATCCCCTTTCCCTATACACCCTTACAGGGAGGGGAATTTGGGTCAAGAACACTGCCAACTTTTAGTTGCCTTAGGCAAATTTCCAAACCCAGATCAAGTCCATGAGGTTAAACATTTCTCAATGACGCAGTATTCCTCAGAGGGAGGAATAAGGAAAAGGTCCAAAAACCTATTCTTCCCAAAGCAATTAAAAAAAAAACCAGCCAATTCAAGTCTTTGTCTTGTTCCAGAGAAATTAGTGAAGCTAATCCATATTTTATTTACCCCAAACAATGTCTCTACCACAGGCAAAAAATGCTGGGAAATGAGAAAAGAGGTTATTGCAGAAAAATAAGGTTAATCCAATCGATCAATTAATTTCTAGAGTATAAACATATCCTATGACTTCCAATCATGATATATATATAGGAAAAAAAGTCTTTAATAAAGTGAGAGGATAGAAAGCTATGGGATAGAATAACCTAAAATTGAAAAAATATGTTGAGTAAAGAGTTCAGCTGACACAGGAGTAGAAATCCACATCTGAATCCCATCACTTGGACTATTTAAATTATTTGTTCACACATGTATGTGTTTACACATGTTCTTACACGCATACGTATATACACATAACTATCAATTATCAAAACTCATGTTTTAGAGGATCATTACATAAATATGAATTGTTTTGTGGAATGAACTTATCCATTAAACCAATTTCAAGACTGGACCAATGATGGTAGTATTAGCCTATATCTGTACACCGTTAAGCTATGCTTTCTCACTTAATTCTCATAATTAAGGGAAAACTGGACTATTATTATTATTTTCATTTTAAAAACAAAGAAACTGAGAAACAGACAGTTGGTGTTTTGCTCAGACTCCTGTTAGCTCCTTCCATAATACCAAGCAGCTATTCAACTGAAGTTGTTGAAGGAGTAAGAAATTGTTCACAAAAAGATGTCCAAGTTTTGTACTTACTTTTGCCCATCAGAATTGCTCACCATCACACTGGCAACAAAACTATTTAAATTCTAAATCACAGTCTACAGTCAAAGCTAGTCAAGAAACCCCAGAGAACCTAAAGAATCCAGACTCCAGGAGCAACTAGGTGGCACATGGATAGAGCACCAGTCCTGGAGTCAGGAAGACCTGAGTTCAAATCTAACCTCAGCCACCTAATACTTGCCCAGCTGTGTGACCTTGGGCAAATCATTTAACCCCATTGCCTTAAATAAACAAAATTTAAAAAAAAGAATCCAGACTCCTCATTTAGAAATGGAAATGGAAGCCCAAGGTGATATAAGGGGTAGAATTTGAACTCAGGTTCTATGAATCCAGAATCATGTTCTTGCTACAGCATCCAATTTAAGAAGCAATTATTAAGCATCAACTAGGACACATCAGTCTTCAAATCTTCTCTGTAGACAAAGAAATGCTCAATTACGAATAATCCAAGAACCCGCCAGTAGGAGCTCCTCTTCCCCCTGTGACAGAGTCACATCACTTTTCCAAGACCCTGCTCCTCCCTCATCTGTTAGCTTAGTTGCTATCTCAGGTCCTTTCCAGCTCTAAGGCTCAGGATCCTCTGAATTCACTTCTGAGAGTGAGTCAACCAGTAGTTATTAAGTACTTACCAGTTGTCACAGTCTACCGGGGAATCAACACAAAAAACCTCTGTGCAGCAACAAGAACTAGGCAAGATGAACTAGAGATAATCAGCATGAGAGTCTGAAGGCCAAGAAGAATTAGGAATGAGAGAAGGTGAGGTCTGATCTGGAACTTGAAGGGAGTCTGGGAAGCCTGAAGGCAGAGCATTCTAGGGAAAGATGTATAGCCAGAAAAAAAATGTGGAGACTGGGGAGATGGAGGGTCATATTCTAAGAAAAGCAGGGAAATCAGTATCACGGGAGCAAAAAATCCATAAGGATGAAAAAAGTGTAAGAAGGCTGGAAATGTTACAAGGGCCATATTAGAGAAGATTCTAAATACCAAGCCAGGATTTTACATCTGGAGATGGACACAATAAAGAACCAAAGGATTTGACCAAAAAGGGCAGTCAGACTTGTGCTTCCGGAAGCTCAAATTGACAAAATTTGACTGAGCAGTAGATGAAGTGAACTGGGACCAGAGATGGAGGAGGCCAGTCTGGCTGTACCAAATGTCCAGGTCATGAGGTGGGGTGAAGGCCTGCATTAGAGTGGCAATGGCAGTCAGTCAGCCACACAGCTAGTATTTGTCATAGACAGGCAAGATTTGAACCCAGATTTTTCTGACTTGAGACCAGCTCTGTGTGCACTAGACTATCCTGCCTTTCTAAACCCCTTTTACAGAAAAGGAGGCTAAAGCCAAAAGAAGTTAAAGAACACACAACCATGGTCACACAATCGAAGCATCTGAACCAAGATTCCAATCTGGGACTCCTGATGACAAGTCTAGGCCAAAGAACCCTACTGTTTTCAATCACTCCTCCCTGACTTATTAAAGGAATACTTGGTTATAGGACAGAGGTTCCTCAAAGAGAAAAAAAGGCACTTTTCTCCTTTTCCATGAGAACTAGTATGGGAATTAGATTTTGAGAGCCTCCAAGAAAAGAGAAGCATTTCTCAACTTCATTCCTATGGTATATGTCACAGTCGGGAAGGGAGACTTTGGAAAAAGATGCTTTCCCAAACCACCAGAAGCCATGCCTCAGCCTCCGGGGATGACTAACCACTCAAACTTTATGGGGTTGATGTCATACTGGCAGTGGCCAATATTTCACTGGCTGAACATGTTGACTCTTGATATCCAGTTACAGGGCAAAGGGATGAACATCCTGTAAAAATCAAGAAACTTCATATGCATAACCATAACAACATGTAGCAACTTTTATCTCAAAAGTAATTTGTAAACCTTAACAAATCTATCTCCACCATGAGTTGTTTATGGAAACGTTTGTTAAACTTTAATTTCTCTAATTCTTATTTCACATAATAACTCATGTGTTAGACAAAAATGCTTCCAAACACTTCCAAAGGCAAATGCAATTTGGAATGTATTTAAACTAACAACTAACTAAACCAATGCTAAATAACTGCTTGAAGAAGGGAAGTTTACCAATGAAAGATCCTCTAGCCTCTAAATTCTATTATGAGTATAGCAGCAAAGTCAAAGATGCTTAATATCCCAAGAAAATAAATTCTGAGAGAAGGTATTTTCTGATTCCACATTCCAAATCCTCACTCCATAAACACCAGCATAATGGCCAACCTCCCTTAGGAATACTCGGGCTCTAGCATTATTCCAAGGGGCTATGGGTGAGAAGCAAAAGAAAAGGTTAGAGTAGGCAAGTTGTGGCAGCACCCTAATAAACCACCTCCAAGCTGGCTGGTCTGGACTTAAATCTCAATGGGATGACTCTCACGCTTTAGTGACAAATAGGGAGATACTTTCCAAGGGACTGAAGCAGAAAATTGTTCTACTGAACTGAAGCATATCAAAAAGAAACAATGAAATCCTTAGTCTCTAAAGGAAAAGCCAATTAAAATCTGTGCGTACTTCTACGTGAAGGTACCAGCTTGGACCCAAGTCACAAGTTAGGAGATATGTAAAGAGACTCTCCTTCTATATCTATAGAATCTGATACAAAACCGAATGCTAATTTTAGCTATGATCCTGGATAAGTCATTTGACCTCCATCCAGTTTCTGCTTTTGTACAATGGGGATAATAATAGTCCCAACCTCCCAGAGCTGTTCTAAGAATCAACTGAGATAATAATTATAAAGCCCTTAGTACATATAACTTTATAAATGTTAGCTATAATTATTATTTTTTTAATTTCAAACAAGGATGATACTTGCCACCAACAGAAAGTCAGAGTTAAATCTCAGGTAATCAGGAATCAAGAATGATCGCCTGTCTGTGGGCCCACTCTGTCTTCCCATTACAAGTCTGTCTCCTCAGAGAGTCACAAAACCCAAGAATCTCACAACTGACCCCACAGGATCCCTCCAGCCACAATCTAACCCAGCTTGACCAGCCTCCTACTACAACCCATGACCCAAGCCTCCCCACCCTCACCCCAGGCTCTAGCCTGCCTTCCCAAGAGTTACTCCCTCTTCCGTCTTCTAAAGGACAGGAAGCAAGTTATTCCAAAGACTGACTTGACTAAAATGTGCCCTTGTGAAGCTTCTTTTTATTGCTCTGAGTTTTGTCTTCAGAGGCCAAGAAGAGCAACTGTCCTCCAAAAAATCTTCACATTTTTCATCTTAAAACAATCTATATCAGTATCTTGTCTAGTGGAACATATGAGGCTCAGGCTAAACTCAAAAAGACTTTTTCTACATGCTGTATAATGAGACCAGCCAAGTCTATGGGTATTTCAGAAATAGACACAGGACAGGATGGTTTCCTTAAATATCTATCAAATTCAAACATACTAGTGGCCATGACCAGAACTAAAGTAACACACAATTCACTTTTCAAACTGCCTGAACAAAAGGATATTATTGGGGGCAGCTAGGTGGCGTAGTGGTTAAAGCACCGGCCTTGGAGTCAGTAGTACCTGGGTTCAAATCCAGTCTCAGACACTTAATAATTAATTACCTAGCTGTGTGGCCTTGGGCAAGCCACTTAACCCCATTTGCCTTGCAAAAAAAAAAAAAAGGACATTATTGCTGGGTAATAAATTATTATTCTTCAGTGTAAAGTCAAGTCAACAGAAAATTATTCTTAAACATTTCAAAAGTAGAAGATCTACTGATAGTCATTCATGATACTAGAACCAGTAGCAACAAAAACCAATGTGAAATTCCGCAAACTTCTAACCTTGAGGGCGAGAAGAGGAGAGGGAAAAGATCAAGAGACCTCTTTTTAATCTAGAGTCAGCTAAGACCTTCATAAACCAAATGTTTCTTCTATAACAATATCTAGGTTTAAATTTACTTCTCATCCAAAAAAAAAACACTTTGCTACATCGGAAAAAATTCCACGTTTGTGGCAAGAAACTCAAATGGCTTTGCTTAATGTCAAGGCTCTTCAAATACAAGAATTTGGTTGTGGGCCAGGAGAGGTGGTACTAGAAATTTTACTTCATTGTGATTCATAAAGATAACCATTCCAATCTTTTGAGCTGGTAAGAACCATGACTGAAAACGACAGCCTCCAGGGGAGTGCCTAGAACTTCTATGAGTTTTACAAGAGATATGAACTGGAATCAAGACTCATCTGGGAGGTAGTGGAGACCAAGGACAAAATTCAATGTGAACCCAACAATTCGTCCCCTCTAATATTTTGAAATCTGGTCAAAATAATTGGTCATAGCCTTGAAGGGGGGAAAAAGAAGAGTCAAAGGAGGAGAAATGAGAATGCCATGCAACTGGTACTACTTTCCTAGGGCCCCACTGCCAAGTACAAGTTCACTCCTAAGCATCTCAAAACTGATCTCTCTTGGTCCCCATTGGCAATGTCCTCAACTTCCTCTTCTTGCCCCAATGCCCCAAAGTTACTAGGATCCTCCATTTTCCAAGAACCCACAGGAATACAGCTTCCCCTCCTCCGGGCCTCTTTGCCTTACTCAAAGGCTAGTTCTTCTTGGAATGCAAAGAAAAGGAAATAAAATCTAGCAGAATGTTTCATGAACTTAATGAAAGATAATAAAACCTAATCAATCACCATGCCTGAGTTGTGAAGTCTTTAGCTACAGAATTAAGAAACAGAAAACAAAATGAGGCAACACGACACAGACTTAAAGGAAAATAACCAAACTAGTTCTACTTAACCCACTGCCTAAAGGGGAACAAGGTAACAAATAATAATAATTAGGACGAAAAACCACTATTTTGTTACTGTGACAAAAGCCGCTAGGGAGCGCAACAGTAACAAAAATGGCTTTTTCCCATTGAGTCACATGAATTTCTTAAGTAGTACTTCAGTCCTTTGCTAATATGAACCACAGGGCAGCTAGGTGATGCAGTGGATAGAGCACTGGCCTTAGAGTCAGGAGGATAGAAGTTTGAATACAGTCTCAAACACTTGACTCTCACTGAGTTGTGTGACCTTGGGCAACTCGTTTAACCCTGACTGCCTCCATCCAGGGTTATCTCCAGTCATCCTGATTCAGATCTGTCCACTGCACCCAGATAACTCTGGAGGAGAAAGTGAGGTTGGTGACTTAGTACAATCTCCACTCACTCCAATCCAATTCATGTGCTTGGCATGGCATCACCTCCCTGATGTCAAGGTCTTCTTTGAAAATGAAGGACAAGGGGCAGCTAGGTGGCGCAGTGGATAAAGCACCGGCCTTGGAGTCAGTAGTACCTGGGTTCAAATCCAGTCTCAGACACTTAATAATTAGTTACCTAGCTGTGTGGCCTTGGGCAAGCCACTTAACCCCATTTGCCTTGCAAAAACCTAAAAAAAAATGAAGGACAAACATTATTATAATATTAACCATACATAAACAGAGAATTTCAAGAAATCATCCAAAAAAACTACTGCAAACAATTAGCAATTTTAGCAAGTTGTAGGAAATAAAATAAATCCTCAACTTTTCTATATATGACTAGCAAGATACAGCAGGAAGAGCTAGAAAGAGAAATTCCATTCAAAGTAACCTCAGACAACATAAAATACCTGGGAGTCTATTTACCAAGGCGGACTCAGAAACTTTTTGAAAACAATCAAAACACTTCTCATACAAATTAAATCATATTTAAATAACTGGGCAAGCATCAACTGCTCATGGATAGGTAGAGCTAATATAATAAAAATGACAAGTCTACCAAAATTAAACTACCTGTTTAGTGCCCTACCAATCAAAATTCCAAAAAATTACTTTAATGAGTTAGAAAAAGTTGTAATTCATATGGAAAAATAAAAGGTCAAGAATCTCCAGGGATTCAATGAAAAAAAAAGTGCAAAAGAAGGTGGCTTAGCCAGCCCTACCTGATCTAAAATTATATTATAAAGCATCAGTCATCAAAACTGTTTGGTATTGGCTAAGAAATAGAGTCGTGGACCAGTGGAACAGACCAGGTGCAATAGCAGAAAATGATTATAGTAATCTGCTGTTTGATAAACCCAGAGTCCAGCTATTGGAATAAAAACTCTTTGATAAAAACTGCCGGGAAAATTGGAAGTTACTATGGAAGAAACTTAGATTAGACCAACACCTCATACCCTATACTAAGAAAATATCCAAATGGATACAAGATTTAGACTTAAAAAAACAATATTATAAGCAAACTAGAAGATCAAGGACTAGTTTAACTGTCAGATCTATGGAAAGGGAAGCAGTTTATGACTAAGGAAGAGATGGAGAACATCACCAAAAACAAACCAGATGATTTTAATTACATTAAATTAAAAAACTTTTGCACAGACAAAACCACTGTAACCAAGATGAAAAGAAATGTAGTAAACTGGGAAATAATCTTTACAACTAATGTTTCTGACAAAGGACTCATTTCTAAAATATACAAAGAACTAAGTCAAATTAAAAAAAAAAAGCCATTCCCTAACTGACAAATGGTCAAAGGATATGCAAGGACAATTTACAGATGAGATCAAAGCAATCCATAGTCATATGAAAAATTGTTCTAAATCATTACTTATTAGAGAAATGCAAATTAAAGCTTCTGTGAGGTACCACCTCACACCTCTCAAACTGGCCAATATGACCAGAAAGGACAATGATCATTGTTGGAAGGGTTGTGGGAAATCTGGGACACTAATACATTGTTGGTAGAGTTGTGAACTCATCCAACCTTTCTGGAGAGAAATTTGGAACTACACCTAAAGGGCAACAAAAATGTATATACCCTTTGATCCAGCAATACCACTACTGAATCTATACCTTGAAGAGATGATGAAAAAGGGTAAAAACATCACTTGTACAAAAATGTTCATAGCAGCCCTGTTTGTGGTGGCAAAGAATTGGAAATCAAGTGAATGTCCTTCAACTGGGGAATGGCTTAGCAAATTGTGGTACACGTATGTCATGGAACACTATTGTTCTATTAGAAACCAGGAGGGACGGGAATTCAGGGAAACCTGGAGGGATTTGCATGAACTGATGCTGAGTGAGATGAGCAGAACCAGAAAAACACTGTACACCCTAACAGCAACATGGAGGTGATGATCCACCTTGATGGACTTACTTATTCCATCAGTGCAACAATCAGGAACAATTTGGGGCTGTCTGCAATGGAGAATACCATCTGTATCCAGAGAAAGAACAGTGGAGTTTGAACAAAGACCAAAGACTATTACCTTTAATTTAGGGAAAAAAAAACTGATATCTTATTTTCTGATCTTTCTATCTCTTATACTTTATGTGTCTTCCTTAAGGATATGATTTCTCTCTCATCACATTCAATTTGTATCAATGTATACCATGGAAACAATGTAAAGACTAACAGACTGCCTTCTGTGGGGGGGGGAGTAAGATTAGGGGAAAAATTGTAAAATTGTAAAACTCAAAATAAATAAAATCTTTATAATTCAAAAAAAATCTATGAACTGACTAAAAAGTACTAACACTGAAAAATCAATTATATGAACCATAAATTGGTTAGCATGAGAGAAATTAAAAGACAACCCTTTGACTACAATAACCATGATGCTCTCTGTTGTTTCCCTCTCCTCTTAGGTGAAGATGGACATACCAAAAGCCATTTGGCTCAGTTGCTGGGACAAAGAGGCAGGAAAGAATGCCTCTGCCTTCAGGTAAGCTCCAAAGCTCAAAGTTATGCTCAGTACAGATCAACAAGAATGCGGGACAGGGAAGAAAAGAGGCAGGGAGGGGTATCAGTTTAGAGTCTTAATGTCACCATCTGTAAAATGATGTTACATTTAGTTATGTTATGGAACTAAATGACTCTGAATCTTATAGACTGAGCCCTTTCTTCAGAGGTGGTTTTTAATGTGACAATGAAGCAAATCCCTTCAAGGAGGGCAATGATGTGCCACAAATAACTCCACACAGGGGTGGAATGGGGAACACCCTGTTCTTCCCATGGGTTTGCATAATTAGTTAGAAACGATTTGCTCTCTGTAAATAGTGGGTGATCTCCCCTGAGTACACCCCAACTTTTATTTTAAGCTGTGCTTACTAAGCAAGCTGTTTAATAATCATGCAGAGAGCTTAAAAATACTTCTCCCACCTTTTCTCAACATCAAGCACACAGAGTGAGCCATCCATCAAGGGCTAATGCCATAGTGTCTATGTGGGGAGTCTGACTGGTACCTAACATTTCACAATGATTCACACTTCTTCACCTCAAGTTGCTCACTACACTTTAGAAACTTTTTAGCAGTACATAGGAAATCTATGCAAAGGTTTACAACAGTAAACAGAAGAAAACTGTAGATAGAAATACTCTGATGTAGCAGGATCGCTGACAGCAGGCTCATAAAAGGGATGAGGAAATAGACCACCTTAGGTTCCACTGGCAAGGCTTGAGGTGATGGGCCCAAGGGCTGTGTGTCAGTAAATCAACCAGCTTGATTAAGTGCTTACTGCTTGTCAAGTTCCATGGTAAGGGTGCATGTGTGTGTGTGTGTGTGTGTGTGTGTGTGTGTGTGTATCTGTGTGTCTGTGTGTGATGAAAAGAAGAAAAATGGGAAGAGGGGAATAGAAGAGGAAAAAGAAACACACAGGGAGAAAGGTAATAAGAATAAGTGGGAGGAAAGGAGAGTGATTAAACGGAAACGTAAGAGGAAAAGAGGAAGAGGGAAAGAGGGAAAGAAAGGGGGAAGATAAAGACAGAGAAGAGGAGGAGAGGAGACACAGAGAAGGGAGAGGGAAAGGGGGGAGAGGGAGAGCAAATGCATGAGCACTTTTTCCACATGCTCCATGGTCTCATACCAAGTTGTTCCACAGAAATGCCCTTTCAAGCAGTTTAAACACTTCAAAATAACGTCACCATTTTATTCCCAAGGGAGCTGAGATTATTCTTGCCCATCAAAAACAAAAAATAACTTTGTGTGCTTCTAGTTTATAAAACTTCTGAAAGGCTTAGCTAATTGAGGGTATGTCTGTGTGCATAGGAGGGCTCACCAGCTCTGCCAAGAACACAGGCTAACACAAACACTGCAAAGATAAATTTTAATAAATCTTACAAAGAAGAAACAAAGGCAAAAATGTGAAAGGGATTTTATACAAACTCTACTGGTCAAAGGGAACAGCTTAATGGCAAGGAGTTCCTCCTCTGCCTGCACAGATCTCAAACATCAACCCTCCTTCCTTAGCTAGGAGACTCACAACCAGAAATTAGGAGAACCTTTAGTAAAATCTGGTAGCCATTCTCATTTCAGAATTCAGATTTCCAAATTATCTTTAAGTCAATCAATTTAATTACTAAACTAGAAACAAGGCAGGATCTGAACTGAACTAACTTAAGTTAGTAGCAGTAGCTACTGTTCCTCTGATTAGAGGGTGGAGCAGAAAACTCTTCTCCAAACCTAGGGAATTCTTCATTTCCCATCAGCTGCATTCTCTGGATTCCATTCCACCATCAGCACCTAAATAAATCTTTACTGTATTGTACTGTATCCTATGTTAGAACATCCAAATTAACAGAAATGTGCTTTCCTGACCTAGTCTTCAGAAATATGCTCCCTGAAACAAATCATGTACTTTACATGAGGATATATAAATGATACACATACATATTCATAGACACAGGTTTGTATCAAAAGTCAGACTTCTGTTATCCCAACATTCTAATACTGGTCCAATATTTGGACCCAAAAATCAACAAACGGCACAACCAAAGGCACAACCAAGACAGTGGGAAGACAGGTGCCTGGTAGAAGCCAGCCCAAATGCTTCTCATCCCAAATGCTTCAAGCAGATTTAAAAAGGCACCAGATCAAACACTGAAAGGGAAATGAAGAAAACTTAAGCTTTAGGCCAACCCAGGTCAGCATAGAGACAAGAGATAGGAAGGTCTACAGACATTGGGATGGGACCAAACCAGGAGCCTGCCAAAGAAGGCCACCCCAGTGACAGAGAAGCTGGGAACTGGACATAGACCGGAGCCTAGCCAGCCTCAGGCCCAGGGAGACCAATGTCAACTAGCATTACCCCGGTCCTGGGTTACAAACTTAGGATGGATTTGCAGAAGGGAGCACCATTGCCAGGGAGAACTACTGAAAAAGGAGAAGGTTCAGACATGAGCAGCAGCAACATCACAGCTTAGCCTACAAAGCAATAATCAGGACCAGAGTCCAGAGCAAAGTGGAGCCTGCAGTTCTGCCCCTCAAACCCTGGACCAACCCAATATTCCAAGAAAGCAGCAACCAGACAAACCCAAACCTCCTCTCCAAAAGTGAGCAGAGCAGAACCCTAATAGCAAGTCTGAAGTCAGGCAAACCCCACTATAACAAACTACTATGATGGCAGGGATCCTCAAGACATAAACACAAGGGAGGATGACTCCAAAACACCACCAGCAAAACCTCAGACAAACTCAACCAGGATTTCTAGAAGAGATGAAGCAAGAATTTAAAGAATAAATTTCATAAGTAAAATGAGAGCACTTGAGCAAGAAACTGGAAAATAAATGAGAGCTATGAAAGAAAGATTTGGAAAGGGAATTAACTGCTTGGCCTAAGAGGTACAAAACTTTGCCCAATCAACAAACTCTGAAAATAAGAATGTTCCAAAATAGCAGCCAATTATTTCATGAGGCAACAAGAAATACTAAAAAAAATGAGAAGACTGAAAAAAATTGAAGAAAATGTAATCTAGCTCATTGGGGGATGGGGGGGGGGGAGAATGACCTGGAAAACAAATTGAAGAGAAAACAATTTAAGAATCATTGGACTATCTAAATAACATGACCAAAAAATGAGCCTAGTTATCAATTTTTTAGAAATCTTTAAACTGTCCAGACCACCTAGAACCAGAAAGCAAAGTAGAAATAAAAAGAATGCATCAGATCACCTCCTTAAAAAACTCCTTCCCAGGAACATCATTGACAAAATCGGTGCTTCCAAGTCAAAGAAAAAATATGGTAATCCAGAAAGAATGAATTTAAATATACATGAGTCACATTCAGAATCACACAAGATTTAGCACCCATCCCTATAAAGGCAGGAAGAAGTTAGAACACGGTATTCCAGAAGGCAAAGACTATAGGTCTACAGGGAAGAATATTTCACCCTGCAAAATGAAGTGTAATGCTACAAAAAAACTAATCTGTAATAGAGGACTTGCAATCATTTCTGATGAAAAGGTCAAAGTTGTTAAAAAACTTTGAAGTTCAAACATCATGAGTAAAGAGAAACATAACAAGGTAAACCTGAATGAAGAAAGATAAAACAAGGATAAACAACTTACAATTGAATATAGGGTGAGGATACATGTATCCTCAGAGAACCCTATTATCATCAGGGTTCACAGAGACAAGCTTAGGAATGCTGACAACCAGCCAACATCTCTTCTGACACTGCCACCACCATGCATTCACAAATGGACTAATTAAATGTCAGCTAGTTGCACCTCTTGCCACAAATCTCTTCCTCCTTTAGCCCATCCTCCACAATCCTTCCTAAAGGACACCTCACTCCCTCAGTGTTGGCTGCTTAATGAATGAATGCAGATTGATTAAAAAGTTTAAGTCGGTAGTTAGAGTCACAGAACAAGGCAAATGACAAGAAATGTCCATGAATGTCTTCTTTAAAGAAAAAACTTCAAATCTACCACAATCACAAACCACAAGTTGTTCAGTCATTTCCTAATGGACAGGCTACCACCAACAAAGTTGCTCTGTTTTTGAATAGAGAATTACTTTTCCTTTTTCTTTGACCTCCGTGGGACACAAACCTAGTTCTACTGGTGCTGGATCAAAGGGTCTTCACAGTTTGATAGCCCTTTTCGACAGAGTTCCAAATTGTTCTCCAAAATGATTGAATCCATTCATGATTGCACCAACAATGAATTATTACTGTTTCAATTTTCCCACTTCTCCAACATTTGTTATATTAGCCAATCTGTTAGGAGTGAAGTGGTACCTCAGAGTTGCTTTAATTTCCATTTCTCCAATCAATTGTAATTTACAGTCTTTTTTTAAGGTTTTTTTTTTTTGCAAGGCAATGGGGTCAAGTGGCTTGCCCAAGGCCACACAGCTAGGTAATTATTAAGTCTCTAAGGCTGGATTTGAACTCAGGTACTCCTGACTCCATGGCCAATGCTCTATCCACTGCACCACCTAGCCACCCCTGGACAGTATTTTTTTTTAATATAACTATAGATGGTTTTGATTTCTTCATCTGAAAACTGATTTCATATCCTTTGACCATTCTTCATTTGGGGAATGACTTGTATTTTTTATAAACTTGATACTGTTTCCTATATAGTTGAGAAATAAGGCCTTTATTAGAGAAACTTGCTGTAAAAATTCTCCCCCCCACCCCATTTTCTATTTTTCTTCTAATTTTGGCAGCAATAGTTTTACAAAACCTTTTTAATTTTGTGTATTCAAAATTATCCATTTTACATCTCACAATTCTATCTCTTACTGAGTCATAAATTCTTCCCTTATTCACAGATATGTCAGGTAAAATTTTATATGCTCCCCTAATTTGCTTATGATAACACCCCATGTGCCTACATCATATTACCATTTTGACAGTATCTTGGTATATAATGTGAGATATTTGTCTATACCTAATTTCTTCCAAAATCCTTTATAGTTTTCCCGACAGTTTTGCTCTAATAATGAGTTCTTGTCCCAAAAGCTTGGGTCTTTGAATTTAACAAATACTTAGATTACTATGGTCATTTACTACTGTATATTGTTATACATATTCTATTCCACTGATCCACTATGCTATTTCTTAGCCAGTACCACAATATTTTCATAATTACTATTTCATAACACAAATTGAGATCTAATAATGCTAGGCTACATTCCTTCACATGTCTTTTTATGGATTCCCTTAATATTCTTGACCTTTTGTTCTTCCAGATGATTTTTTTCTTTCTCTATAAAATAATTTTCAATAGTGTGATTACCAAGGTAAATTTAGGTAGAACTGTCATTTTTATTATATCAGCTCAGCCTACCCATATATGCAAATATTTCTCCAATTGTTTAGATCTATATTTGTGTGAAAAGCATTTTGCAATTGTGTTCATATAGTTCTTGGCTTGTCTTGGCAGGTAGACTCCCAAGTCTTGTAGATTGTCTCAAGTTATTTGAAGTGAAACTTTTCTTTCTATTAGACTTCGTTGGTAATATACAGAAACGTTGAAGATTTATGTGGGTTTACTTTATAACCTGTAACTTTACTAAATTTTTGTTTCAACAATTGTTTTACTTGCTTTTCTAAGGCTCTTTAAGTATGCCATCATCTTCTGCAAAAAGTTATAGTTCTGTTTCCCCACTGCCTATTCCTTCAATTTCTTCTTGTCTTGCTGCTATTACCAGCATTTCTAGCACAACATTGAATAACTGGAGTGAAAATTGACATCCTTGCTTCATCCCTGGTCTTCCAGTTCACTCCTATTACAGATAATGTTTACTAATGGTTTTAGATAAATACTTCTTATCATTTAAGGAAAACTACATTTATTTCTATGCTTTCTAGTGTTTTAATAGGAATGAGTGATGTGTTTTGTAAAATTTTTTCCTGCACCTTATTGAGATAATCATGACTTATTTTTTTGTTGATATCATTAATTATGCTTATAGTTTTCCTAATATCAAAATTTTCAATCTGGTATTTAATTGGGAATGCTTAAATTGTTCCTTTGCTAGTTTTTTTTTATTACATGCCCAATTTACTGCTATAACTTCTCTCTTTTGCTCTCTGATGCTGATATTTAGAGATATAAATTTTCCCCCTAAGTGCTGCCACATCCCACAAATTTTGGTATGTTATCTCATGGTTGTCATTCTGTTTAATGAAATTGATTAATTTTATGATTTGTTCTTTGACCACCCATTCTTTAGGATTAGATTATTTGCTTTCCAAATAATTTTTAAGCTGTTAGTATTTTTAGTAGCTTTTACTAAATTTACTAAATTACTAAAGTTAGTAGCTTTACTAAATGTAATTTTTATTGCATTATGATCTGAAAAGGATGCATTTAATATTTTGGCTCTTTTGTTTGTGCTCTAATACACAATCAGTTTTGGGAAAGGTACCATGTACAGCTGAAAAAGATACACTCCCTTCTATTTCCTTTCAATTTTCTCCAAGGGCTATCATTTACAACTTTTCTAAAATTCTTTTAATCTCCTCTTACTTATTTTGTGACTAGCTATTTCTAATTCTAAGGAAGAAAGTCAAGGTCCCCTACTAGTATAGTTTTACTTTTTTATTTCTTCCAGTAACTCATTTAACTTTTCCTTAAAGAATCTGGATGCTGCATATGTTTTATATTCATGTAATGTCATTAACTATGACAATTCTTAGCAGAATGCCATCTTTCTCCTTATCTCTTTTAATTAGGTCTATTTTTGCAGCTAGGTGGCACAAGGTATAGAATGCTGGGCCTGGAATCAGAAAGATTCAATTTCCTGAGTTCAAACATCAGAAATTTACTAGTTGTATGACCCTGGGCTAATCATTTAACACTATTTGTCTCCATTTTCTCTTTTGTAAAATAAACTAGAGAAGGAAATGGCAAATCACTAGTATATTTGCTGAGAAAAGAGTCAAGTACAATTTAACAATAAAAAGGGTACTTTTGCTTTGAGATCATAATTGTGAGCCCTACTATTTTTTAATCTCAGTTGAAGCATAAAAGATTCTGCTCTAGTCCCTTATTTTATTCTCTATATGTCTCTGTTTCAAGTGTGTTTCATGTAAACAATGTGTTGTTGGTTTCTGTTTTCCAATCCATTCTGCTACCCATTTCCATTTTATAGGTGAATTCATTGTATTTACCTTCACTTATAAGTACTGTGTGTTTCCCTCTATTCTATTTTTTTCCCTATTTCTTCTTTTCTCTCTCACTTTTAACCCTGTCCCTTCTCAAAAGGCTGTTTGCTTCTGACCACTTCTTTCCTTAGTCCTCCCTTCTATTAGCCTCCCCCCTACTCCCATACTTGTACTCTCCATTTCCCCACTGGCTAAGATAGATTTTTATATCCAAATGAGTGCGTAAGTTATCCCTCTTTGAGTCAATTCCAATGAAACCCTACCAGTCCCCACCCACTCCACTACAAAAACTTCTTAAACACCTCTTTCACATGAGAAAAATTTCCCCTTAGTATCTTTCCCTTTCCCCTTTTCTCAATGCATTCCTATTTCTCTTCCCTTCATTGAGCAACCCATTGGGCAACAACATTCCAACACGATAGACTCACTTTCATGACCTCTGTCTATGCAGACGCCATCTAACTGTCATATTAATGATAAAGTTCTTAGGATTTACATTTTATCATCTTCCCAGAGGAATGAAAACAGTTTAAAGAGTCTCTTATTCATATTTGCCTTTTTATGCTTCTTTTGATTTTGTTTGGATGTCAAATTTTCTATTCCAGCATGCTTGAAAAGTTCTCTTTTTCATTAGATTATACATTTCCTCCCTGAAAGATAACACTCAGTTTTGCTGGATAGATTATTTGTGGCTGTAATACCAGCTCCTATACCTTCTGGAATATTATATTCCAAGACCCCCACTCATTTAACATGGAAGCTGCTAAATCTTGTATGATCCTGAAAGTGATTTCATGATATTTGAATGTTTTCTTTCTGGCTACTGACAATACTTTCTCCTTGACCTAGGAATTCTGGAATTTCTGTGAGTTTTGATTCTGAGATCTCTCTCAGGAAGTGAATGATAGATTCTTTTCATTTCTATTTTATCCTCTGATCCTAGGCTATAAGGTAGTTTTCCTGGATAATTTGGAGAAAGACATTATCTAGGTTCTTTTTTTTGATCATGGCTTTCAGATAGTCCAAAAATTCTTTTATTTTTTTTATGGACTTTTGCAATTCAATGGGGTTGTGACTTGTCCAAGGTCACACAGTCAAATAACTACTAAGTATCTGAGGCCACATTTGAACTCAGGTCCTCCTGATTCCAGGGTCAGTGCTTTATCCACTGCACCATCTAGCTTCTCCAGTCCAAAAATTCTTAAATAATCTCTCCTTGATCTGTTTACTTGGTCAGTTGTTTTTCAGTGAGATAGTTCATGTTCTATTATTTTTTCATTCTTTTGATTTTGTTTTATTGTTTCTTGATGTCTCATGGAATTAATAGTTTCCACTTACCCAATTCTGCTTTTTTAAGGCATTCTTTTCTTCAGTGGATTTTTGAGCTTCTTTTACTATTTAGTCAATTGTGGTTTTTAATATGTTATTTTCTTCACAATTTTTTCTGTCCCTTTTACCAAGCTGTTAATTCTTTTCATAATTTTCTTCCATCACTCTCATTTCTTTCTACAATTTTCCTCCTATACCTCTAGATTTTTCAAGTCATTTTTGAGCTCTTTCAGAAATTCTTGTTAGGCTTTCAGTCCAATTCACCTTTTTCTTTGAGGCTTTGCTTATAATTGCTTTGACATTATTGTCTTCTTCTGAGTTTGTGCCTTGATCTTTCCAGACAGTAGCTTTCCAGTAGCTTTTTATAGTCAAGTTTCTTGTTGTATTGTTTGTTCATTTTTTCAATCTATTTCTTGATTTTTAACTTAATGTTAAAATTGGGTTCTATTTCCAGGGTAAAGGTGGAACTGTCCTAAGCTTCAGGGTTTTATCTTTTCCTGCTGTTTTTAGAGCTGGGGAGGGAGGAGAGAGGGGCAAGGTGGGGAGGGTGATCTGTAACTTTTTGGTACTTCCAAGACAGGATGGTCTAAGGAGAGGTATCACTGTTCTCCAGGAAATGCCTTGCTCCCCTGTAGTTGCAAATGTCAGTATTCCTCTTGAGCCTGGAACTGTGACCAGGTTCCCTGCTCTCCTGCAGCCACAAGCACCACTGCTTCTTTTTGCCATGGGATTAAGAACAAGATTATTCCCCTGTGAGTAAATACAGACATGGTTCTTAGCCCTGGCTGGAACTGTGACTCTGTCCCTGTCTGAGTATATCTCAGAAAGTATCAGTTTATCTCCTTCACCCTGAAACTATGACCAGAATTGCACATGAGCAATTTCAATAGGGTCCTGTACCTAGTGACAGCAAAGGGTCCACTGTAATCTTTCTGACCAGTCACCCGACTCCCTTATAACCTATAAACTGAGAGCTTCTGTAGTTGCTGCTGCCACTGTTTCAACTGCCTCCAAAGCCTATTGTTGGGGTTGTCACGCAAGGGTCTGGTTGGGCCACAAACCTCTACCACAGACTTTGTAAGTTGTCTAAGATTAGAAAAATGACTTGCCCCAACCTTTTATTAGCCTTCCACTCCAAAATTTGATTTGCATATTATTTTAAAGTTGATTGGAAGGGGAAAATTATAGTTGAGTTCAGAAGAATTACTGCTTGGCTCCACCTCTGGTACCCCACTTTTCCAAATAGAAAAAGAGTGATTTGGACTGAATAGTTTTCTTAGGTCTCTTCCACTATGAAAATTCTTCAACTCTATAATTCAAAATTATTCTGATACTTAGGAAATTTGAGCTCACATCAGATAAGAAAAACAAAGATTTTACTAGCTAAAATTTCATTAAATAAATGAATAGGACCCAAACAGACAACTAAGCCTTCCTTAACTTATTGTCTTACATATATACAACGCACAGTCACGTCTCAATTTAACATGGTTTTATTTTCTTAGCAATTTATATTTTGCCTAGCTCTATCTTCCTTTTGCTATTTTTAAAATAAATTTATTTTTACTAGGATTTATAATTTATAATCCCTCCTACCTCCCATGACCACCAAAGAATAAGAAGAAAAAAAGGGAAAAATCAACAAAACTCTCATCAAAAGCAACAAATTTCCCGAATTGGCTATATGTGAGAATGTATGAATCTCTCTTCATTTTAGTCCAACACACCTCTCTCTATGCGGGAAGATGAGTAACCTGTTTCTTCTTCAATCTTCTCAACTCTCCATTTATCAATGTATTGAGCAGAATTGTAATGTTTTTCAAACTTATTTTTTTTCTGTAATGTCATTACTTAAATTATTCTTCTAGTTCTATTTACTTTGTTCTGCATCAGTTCATAGAGGTCTTCCTCATTTCTTCTAAAATGTCCATTTCACCTTTTCTTATAAAGCACACTTAATATCCCATAATATTCATATACCATAATTTGTTTAAACATTTACCCATAGGAGAACAGTCCTTAGTTTCCAGTTTGAGGTCACTATGAAAAGAACAGCTAGAAATATCTTTTCCCTTTCTTCAATCTCTTTGGGCAGATGGATCTAGAAGGGCTATCTGGCTATCTCTTTTTTTCCACCATGAACCTCCTTCAGTTTGGTCTCATTACATATCCCAAAACAGTAAGTTCAGAAGTGAGTATAAAGTCCCATCTAATCCAATAGATGTGTATTAAGTGCCTACTCTGAGCCAGGCACTGTGTAAATAAAAACAAAGTCTCTGCCCTAGAGAAGGAGAAAGCCACAAAAGGAGCCAGTTCAGCATAGAGTACCCAACTCTGGGGAATTTTGTTCCATAGAGCTGAAACCAAGCAAGGCATCAGATGCAAAGTGAAGTGAGCTGAGTTCGGCTTTCTGCCTTCTCTCAAGAAGGACCTCCAATTGGAGGGGAAAGGAGACTGTGAGAGTTGGTGCCCATCAAAGCTGAGTTAGTGGCATGGTGGTGAAATGAGAAGTGATGAGTTTAGTCCAGGAGGAGCATCATGTTCCCTGAAGTTGAAATCAGGCAGGGCAACAGATACAAAATGGAATGAACAGATAAAGAGAAGATAAAGGAAAAAATCTTTATGTTATTGATGCTGATTTTGTTACAGCTGGACTTGCTGAAGAGGGAAAGAAAGACTATTAGAGCCAAAACTTCATCTACATTTCTCTACCCTCAACCCAGTCATCTTTCTCAGAGCATTAGTTCTAAAAGCTTTCCTCTTTTGTGCCTATAAAATGTGAAGTTCTAGATTTTGTCAATGGGGTAGAAATGAGGAGTGATGATGGTTCTATGTCAACAGAGAAGCTACAAAAGCTCCACACCCATTTCCCAAGACAAATATTGGCCTAGGATTGTTCTTGGACCCCAGACATCCAGGGAACATGTATTGGGAAGGACAAGGGAAGCCCCAGAGGGAAAGAAGGAAACACCAAGAGGAGAATGCCTAGTAAACCATTATGCATAAAGGAATTGTAAACTTCTGTGGAACTAAATTAAACTGTAAAGTGCTGGGCAAGTAGTATGAAATAAAAAAATGTTGCTTACTTTCTAGGCAAACAACTCTTTATAGGTATTCTGTGTTCTGGGTATTAGGTTGAACTATTTTTTCATATGAACCTTAATCTGAAATATAGTCACATAAAGGCGTGTATGGGTGCCTGGTAAACTTTCTAACATTTCTTGAACACAGTACTTTCTCTCCCTCTGGTGCAGACCTTCATCACCTCATTCTTGACCTATTGCAATATCCTGCTGGTCAGACTGTGTGCCCCAAGCTTTTCCCCCATCACTTAGTTGCCAAAATGATTTTCCTAAAGTGGAGATCTGATGCTATTCCCTATCCAAATAAAATCCAATGGCTCTTGATTATGTGTCAAATAAATGTTAACTCCTCTTTCTTTCAGTCCAAAGCTCTTCTTGACCCACTCCTCCATCACATGCTCTCCTATCCAGTGACAACAGTCTCTTGACTGCTTCTTTCCCTGCCAGGCATGATCTCTGAAGGCTGCCCATACCTGAAATGTTCCAGCTCATCTCTGCCTTCTGCTTTCCTGGCTTTCTTCAAATCCTAGTTCTAAAACAAGTCTTTTCTGGTCCTTCTGAACCTTCCTGCCTTTCCTCTGCTGATGATTTCTAATTTCACCTGTCTGTGGCTTATTTGTATCTTCATACAAGTGACCTGCATTGTTGTCTCCCCCTCAGATTATGAATCCCCTGAAAACAAGAACTATTTTTCACTTTTTTATCTATTGAGTCATTCTATGAGCAAGACAGAATTGTAGTAACTCAAAGGTAACATGAGCTACATAAGTTTAAAGCAAGCAACCCAGGTGTTCCCATGGATAATCTATGTCCAACTTGTGGGAGAGCATTCTGAGATCATACTGCTATGAATCGGCCACAGTCAGACATGCTTTAATTTGTCTCTAACACAGCGATGTCATTTTGGTCTTCTTCAAAAACAAAGGACAGAACCAGTCAACCTCTCAGTGCTTGGCACACAGTAGATGCTTCATAGATGTGCCCACCTAGCTCATGACACCTAGACCACACCTCTTCAAGGCCAAATAGATGAGAAGCCCCAGAGATAAAAGAGCCCACATCCCCTCCCCCAGTACATGACTGCTCTCAGGAGACCTGGGAAAGGGTCTGTCCCCTAGCACCGACATGCCCAGGCTTCATATTTATCAGCACCCAAGTCCTAATGGGATGGTGCTGAGAAACGGACACAGGATCCATGGCTCTTTCTCAGCCTTCCTAAGATCCTCTTGCTCCCTCCTCATGTCTCCTTTTCTCCTCACATTTAGCAGGACACCTAAGTAACAGTGATGGGTACTACAGTTCAATTAATGCCACTGAAGATGTAGACCAAGTGTCTGACCAATTACAAGTTCTAACAACATGCTGTTTGCAGCAAAACAAAATGGATGTGGGCAAGAATTAACAGACACAGAGTGAAGACTTTATTTTCTTGATGTGGAAACAACCTGGTCTGTTCCTGCTCTATTGAGGGGAAATTTCTAACCCCAAACTTTCCAGAATCAGCATACCAAACAAGCTTTGGGAAATCCCATCAATGAATAGGAAACCTTCCTCCTATTATTGTAAGAAGTTCCAAATAGGCTCTTTTGAGGGGAATGAGTTCCCCCTACCTAGAGGTTTTCAAGTCGAAACTAACTGATTAGTTGCCAAGGAGGGCATAGGAGGGCTTCCTGCTAAGATACAGTTGGCCTTGGAGGGCCCTTTCAACCTTTAGATTCTTGGATTCATGTCTTTTCTTGACACATCAGCTCCTAGAGTCTTTGTCTAACAGGATTTATGCATTAGAACACATCATCTCACTGGTATAGGCCCATCAAGGATGACCATTCAAAGCATTTCATTATAATGAACCAAAAGTAACTCATCAGAGGATAGTTGCAACAAGGCTCTGCAATTACCATTATCAGAGTGGAATCTAGAATATTATTGTGGGAAAATTAGAGCCTCCTGCCAATGACTGCCTTCACATTTCTGGCAGACTGGTTTACCTTAAATCATCTGAGCAACTGTTTCAAGTTCTTTAAAATCCACCCCTTTGCAGTTTATCCAAGAATTTCTTTTGTTTCCTTTGCTAAATAACAGTAGTATGTCACTGGGCAGCTGCAAGATAGCTGCCAAATTCCATGAAACAGGCTACAACCTTTCAGGAGGGAAAAGTCCACTGATTTAAGCTTATGAAAACTTTTGGAAGAGAAATACATGAGAAGTTAGCTTGATATTCTCATCCCACCTGCCTCCTGCTGTCTAGCTTGGAAAGAAAGAGAGGAGAGGACAGGGGAGGGGAGGGGAGGGGAGGATAGGATGGGGAGGACAGGGGAGGGGAGGATAGGACCAGGAGAACAAAGGAAGGGAGGAGAGAATCAGGCCAGAGAGTCTGACTCTATTTTTCATCCTGCCCTTGCCTGACATCCAAATCAATCTGATCAATCCTGTCCTGTACACTGTTCTCCCATGAAACTTTTATGAAGGGGCTAACCAAACAGATGGGTGGCTAGTCTAACTTAAACATCTACCAGAAGGGAGAAAAAGTTCTTAGCCTGGAAAAGGAAAGATTAAGGAAGTTTTAGTAAATAGAGTACTGAGAGGCCCTTGAAGCAACTATATTCCTGTCATTTGAGGAACTATTAAAAGATGGTACTTGGGTGTTCCAAAAGAAGTTCTGTAGCTACAAGAAAATGATCATGAAAAATGTTCGAATGCATGTTCCAAAGAAAAATGGACATTGAGCTACACAGAGTAAAACTGAAATATTGCCATAAAAGTAAGCGGGACCTATTTTAGCAAAAGACAGACGTGAAGCATTAAAACAGGAACAAGATTGGGGAGATGCAGGGAGAAGGAAAAAGTAAAGCACATTGGAACTTACAGAAAAGCACATTTGGAATGCCCTGACAGGTCCTGGTAATATTATTTAAAGAGAGTCAGGGAGAAAGAAGCAACAGTACTTGTGGTTTTTTTCCTGCCTCCTTTCCCTTCTATGCAAAGACACCTGGTTAAAACTGAGGCAGGTTTTCCAGATACTGGTAAGTATCTGTAGTGTTCACTCTACCCAAGCACTCTCCAAGAAAAACCATGAAGCTGCTTCGGTCAGGCATGGTTTCTGGCAGAACTAATGATGAATCTTATTCTCCCCTCTGAGTGAAGGATATAGGATGGGAAGATGTTATCAAATACCATTTGTATGAATCTTCAATAAATACTTTCAGAAATGCATGAACTGATGCTGAGTGAGATGAGCAGAACCAGAAGAATATCATACACCTTAACAACAACACAGGGTGATGATCAACCTTGATGGACTTGCCCACTCCATCAGTGTACTAATAAGTGACACTTTTAGGGGATCTGTGATGGAGAATGCCATCTGTATGCAGAGAAGGAACTGTGGAGTTTAAACGAGGACCAAAGCTTATTATCTTCAATTTTTAAAGTTGTCTTATGGATTACATAATTTTGCTGTCCCTAAGGTTTTCTTTCTTCCTTTTGGATCTGTTTCTTCTCTCAACATTCAATTTGGATCTATGCATATCATGGGAAAAAATGCAAAGACTATATCAGAGTGCATTCTGTTAGGGGAAGGGAGTAAGAAGGGAAGGGAGGAAAAAAATTGAAAACTTCAAAGCCCTGCAAAAAAATATGCTTGGTAGAAACTACCACTGTATGTCACTGGAAAACAAATAAAATATTTATATATTTTTTTAAAAAAGATAAGCTTTCCGTAGGAAAAAAAGGAAAATACCACAGTATTATTTCAGCCCAAGTCTAAAAATAACACAAGAACATTCCCTTATTTTTAGAGTGCTATCTTGAAAGTTTAAAAATACTACCATTCTAGATAAACTCCATTAAAAACAAAAGGAGTAATTTTTAAAAAGTTGACTTCTGAAGTAGGCAGTCTATTGCAAGAGAAATAGTTCTTAGGAAGTCTTGGGACCTGTCCTTTTTTCCTTGGCTCCCCCCCCCCCAAATGTCCATCACCATCTGGAATGTCTCCATAATAAACAATGAGTAGTAAATGAAGAGGATACCCACAGCCCAAGAGAAGAGTTGGATCCTGAGAGATGGAGGAGCCCTTTCTTAGGCCTTCCAGGAGACAGACAAGCATCACTTCATGTTTAAGAGGAGCTTACTAAATATTTGTTGAAGTGAGGAGAAACAGAGCTGAGACAGGTCCCTAAAGAGAGCAATTCATAAAACAACAAAAGCAATTTCCCTCTGTCTCTTGAAAGCAATTTTTTAAATCCTTGATTAGACTAAGCAAAGCAAGGAGCTTTAGTTCCATACATTTCTTGCCGGAAGAGAGCAGCAGCCCTGATTTATCACTGAATGTTGGGAGTTTTCAAATAGAGGAAAACTATCAACTGCTAATTCAGATGAGAAAAGTGGACCTGGTAGCGAGCAAAGGTCCAAGTGCTTGGGGCAGCTCTCCGAGTAGGGCTAAGAAAAGAGCAAAGTGAGCAGGCCAGAGCCCCAGGCCTTACCTGAACGCACGGCAGTCAGGAGCATCTCGGGTTCCAGCAGTGTCATGACAGCCCCAGACAAGTGAGAGATCCCCACAGACCAAAGAAAATGGGAAGAGGCTCTTGGCTTCAGAGGCTCCCAAGAAGCTTGCTCCAGAGCGCACTGACCCGCCTTCTGCTGAGCTCGCTCACAGCACTCTCCCGGAGAGGCCAGCAGAAAGGGCCCCAAGTGAATGTCTGCCCACAGGAAGTGGAAGAGCCCTCAAGTCAAGACTCCCAAATGTGCTCAGAACAGGCGGCTCCTCCCCTGGCTGGCCTTCTTTGGGGGAAGGGGCAAAACACAAACCAAAAGGCACGGAAAAGGAGAAGAGATCCCTCTCTGCCCAATGCAGAAAGCAGAAGGAGATCCTCTGGGAGCCTGCTAATGGAGGATTAGGGCCACAGATAAGAGACAACAGTTAACACACTCCAGGGCTCTCAGGGACCAGATTCCAGACCTACTAAACGGGAACAACAAAAAAAGGCCTCCATCACACGCAAATGTGAATGCTATGTGAACATTCTATATTACACCCCCTTAGTCTAGCATATTTATAGAAGCCAGGTCAGAGAAGCTAAATATTTGCCTACAGAATCCAAACCATTCCCTCCTCCCCTGACCCATTAAAATATAGTCCCAGAAAATTATACAAATACATTACAGAGTTTTGGTCTCTCTCAGGTCATTCTTCTGCAATAGTCCACCTAGAAGCACCCCCAAAAAATCCTGTGATCACAATTTAGACATTCAACAGTTTTTCTTTTCTTATGAATAAGCAGAGCAAGCAGTTGAATTGTTCCTTATTAGCATAATCAATATATTTAAATGACAGACATTACCCAAATCAAATGAAGAAGCATAATCTTTATGGACAAAGATCTTTCTTGCTGAACATTAGGTTCTTGCTTAACTATCTCCTTACTAACACAAAGTGTCTTCTGATTTGAAACTTAAAAGTAGGTGAAATGAGGACTGAACAAGGCAATGAACTTTGAGATTAAAGATTCTTCTAGAAAACTCTTAAGTCACAATGAATTCTCTTAGTACAGAATCTATACAAAAATCAAATAATCATACTTTTCTTCCCCTATCACAGTCCTATATAAAAATCAGCATTCACAATGATAATCTATGTTTGAAATACTTGCTGCTATTCCAATTCATCTTCCAGATGAAGAATTGAGGCAAATGGGTTAAATGACTTGCCCAGAGTGACACAACTAGGAAGGATCTAAGGGGAGATTTGAATTCAGGAAGATGAGTCTTCTTGAGTCCAGGTCCAGTACTCTACCCACTGCACAATGCAGCTGCCCATGTTTGACAGATGCAGTTAATTAAAACCTTATGATAACTAGAACCCCATGTTTGCCAACATTATATACTGTCTACTTTATCTTCATTACACACCACCACTTAATTTTTTTTGTTTGTTTTTTGCAAGGCAATGGGGTTAAGTGGCTTGCCCAAGGCCACACAGCCAGGTAATTATGACGTGTCTGAGGTGGGATTTGAACCCAGGTACTCCTGACTCCAAGGCCAGTGCTCTACCCACTGCGCCACCTAGCTGCCCCCCACCACTTAATTTTTGGAGAATGAATGCCAGACAGTCAATTGCAAAAGACTCATCAGAAGGTTAACTAACCACAGACAAATAAACAGCAGGAATAGAGATCACCTATGAGATAAGGGTCTCAGAACTATCCAAGGCCCCCACTCTGCTGTGCCAAAAGTAAAAGTTCATGCACACTTCTAGGGGGAAAATTCCTCTGGGCCTCAAGGGAGAAAAAGAGAGGTTCTCGGCTGGCCCCAATACACTATTTAAGAGAAATCAGAAAAAGCTCTTTTTAGAACTGTGGGAGTGAATCAACAAGAGATGGAGCAGTAGCTGGTATGGGCTAAAAGTTGCTTGGAGACAAGATTTTCCACAGCGATAGTCTCACTGCCCCCCTCTGGCAGCCTCTTTACCAACCCCCTCCTCAGTGTTCAAGTCAATAATCCCAGAGAGGGCTGACTCATCACTTTGTCCCTTCCCAGGATGTACAATGAGTTACATGGTGGGTTTTCAGCAGAAACAAAACACTGGGTCCATTTTCTTTGAACAAAAAAGGGCAAAATATAGGTCTCTGTCTGGGAAAAGGAACAGGGGTTTGATTATCTATTGATCAATGTCTTCCCCCTACACAATGGGAATGAATGATCTAAGGAGCCTAATCTTGTCCCATGAGAGATAAAGTGACTCTTGCACACCTATATAAAAATAAAAGGAATATATGGTACCAAGTATTCACTTTTACAATGTTTTCTCATTTAGGATCATTTTCATGTTCATAACCCTAGAATCTAGCACAAGAGTCTGTTAATTGGGGCTCTCCAATCCTTCTGCCTATTTACTTGATCCATCCTTTCTCATTCTTCTCCAGCAAACTGCCTTGTCAATCAACCCCCTCTGCTCTTCAAACTGTTATTTGCCAGCTCCTTTACTGACTACAGATAACATGATTCTCCCTAGCTGGATGGTACAGTACAGTAGAGCAGCAGGCCTGAAGTCAGGAAGACCCAAGTTCAAACCTAGCCTCAGACACTTTACTAGCTGTGTGACTCTGGGCAAGTCACTTAGCCCCCATTTGCCTTAGTTTCTTCACCTGTAAAATGAGCTGGAGAAGAAAATGGCAAACCATTCCAGCATCTTTACCAAGAAAATCCCAAATAGAGTCACAGAGAGTCTGTAAAATGAAACAATTGAACAACGTTCTTTTTTTTTATTTTTATGGTTTTTTTAGTTTTTCAATATTTCTCCATTTGCAAATTTACAAGTTACACATGTTTCTACCATCCTCCCTCTCTTCTCCCTTCCCCTTCACAACAAACAATCTGGTAAAAGGTGTATATTTCTGTTTAACATATTTACATATTAGTCATTTTGTTTAAGAGGAATTACGACTAAGGTGAAAGAAAGAAAATCATGACATAATAAGGAAAATCATAACAGAAATTTTAAAAAGCTGAGCATATTATACATTCAGATTCCATGGCTGTCTTTTTTTTTCCTTCTGGATATGGATGGTATTGTCCACAACAGGTCTCCCAGGATTGTCCTTGATCTCTGAACTGCTGAGGAGAGCTACAGCCATCACAAGTGATCAACTTACAATGATTGTTGTTAATATGTAAAATAATACCTTGGTTCTGTTCCCTTCACTCAACAACAATTCATATAATTCTTTCCATGCTTCCCTAAAGTCTGACCATTCATGGTTTCTTATACAACAATAGTACTCCATAGCATTCATATACCATAACTTTGTTCAGACTCATTCCCAACTGATGGGCAGTCTCTCAACTTCCAATTCTTTACTACTACAAAAAGAGCTGCTAAAAATAACCATGAACATGTGTGATTTTCCCCATTTTTTATGATTTCTTCTGAATATAGGCCTACTTCTGAATACAGGCCTACTACAATTGAAATTGCTGGATCAAAAGATACAATCAATGTTAATGCTCTTTGGGCATAGTTTCCAGACTACTTTCCAAAAATGGCTGGATCAGTTCACAACTCCACCAATAGTGCATTAATTGAATGATATTCTTATCCCTTCCCAAAAATAAAAGAAACTTCCTTCACTAGACCTTACAGCTTCTGAAACTAATGTCCTATTTCTTTCCTTCTTTTCCCAGCCAAACTCCTAGAAAATGCTGCATTCTACACTCTCGCTACAACTTAAGACTCCTTGCAACCCTCTTCTGCAAACTAGTTTCTGACCTCCCTCACCTGAATCTGTTTCTCTTGCCCCCCCCTTCTACTAGCTACTTACCTACTACTCACAAACAGGTTTATGTCTCAAAAGACTCTCACATGATCCCTCAATCTCCACTAGCTATGGTCCTCTTTGTCTTGTGCACATTTACATCTCAATCTTCTTCCTTTTCTTTCTCTCTCACTCTCTTTGGAATTCTTTGCAGCTAAGCTTACAACTTCATCATTCAACAGAAACCATTCTTCAAAGTACGAATGACCTTTTCATTATCAACTCTACTGACATTTTCTCAATCCTCACTGAAGCAGCTGCTTCTTCTCCTGGATACTCTCCTCTTTCTAGGTTGTCATGACCCCATTCCTCCTAGTTCTCTCCCTCCTGCCTGTATGACTACTCTTTGGATCTCTTTGCTGGAACTTCATCCACATTATGGCCATTAATGGGGTGGGGGGAGAGGAGGGATGTTGTAATCCCTCAAGGTTCTCTCTTGTGCTTTCTTCCCTTCTTCTATTTAATTTCACTTGATGATCTCATCAACTCTATGAATTCAATAATCATGGATTCAATGATTCTCTTTTCTCCTTACTCAGGCAGGTCTACCCTCTCTGCTAAATTTCAGTCTTGCATTTCTAACTACCTATAAAACATCTCAAATTGGATGTCCCATAAATATTTTAAACTCAACAAGTCCACACCTCATTCTCACCCCCCCCCACATTCAATAAGTTGTCAAATCTATTCATTCCTACCTTAGCACCATCTCTTATAGATAGATGCTCTTCTCTCCTGTCACTGGTACTACCCTGATGTCCCTGGTAGCCTCAATTATTCTGATGGTAGCTAATTAATCTTTCTACTTTTAGACTTTCTCCACTCTAGTCCATCCTTCTCTCAGTTGTTAAACTGATCTTCCTAAAGTACAGGTCTAATCTATCTTGCTTTCTCTCTCTACTTCTCCAATACACAAACACATAACCATTCAATAAATTCTAGTAGCTCCCTAGTGCCTATATTGATATTAAATAGAAAATTCTAAGTTTGGCTTTTAAAGCCCACTGTAATCTCATTTCTTCCTGTTTCTCCAGTCTTCTTATGTCTTTCTCCCCTCCATGGACTGGATGATCTTGTGATACTGACCCTATCTTCCCAATTAGAAGGCTCCCACAGTCTTCCCTATCTGAAAATTATCCTTCCTCAGCTCCCCTCGGGCTCAACTAAAATCCCAACTTCTGCATCTTCTTCCCCATCTTCCTAAGTCTTAATATCTTTCCCTCGAGAAGAGCATCTATTGATCCTATCCTAGTTTGTTCAAACATAGTTATTTCCATGTTGTCTTCCCCCATCAGTGAGTTTCTTGAGGTCAGGAATGACTTTTTCCAAAGCTTAGTCCAGTGCTTGAAACAGATAAGGTTCTTCAGAAAATCTGAATGACTTCCCCAAGTTACCAAAGATCTTTTAAGTGTCACATATGATCGGTCTTGCCCCTATCTTCATTCTTCTCAATATCTTTGATTTTGTGGATCAACTTATTTTCCAGCTTTTAGGAGGTTCCTCATTACTTATTCTCCTTCTCCTTTTCTCACCTTTCTGTCTTTCTCATTTTTAGGCTTTTTAACTTATGTCTGTGAAGGCTCTGTCCTCAGCCTTCTTTTCTGTTTCTATACTCTCCCTCAGAACCTCAACAACTTCCAAGAGTTTAACCATCAGTAAGCTTCAGGAGAGGCCTTGCATGATCATTCTTGATTCCTAATCAGCAGAATCTCTATCCAAATTTTACTTTATGAAATTAATCACAATTCCCACAGCCTCCTGAATTACTTAAAAGGGGGGGGGGGTCCTATTTATCAATGAACTAGGGGATCTAAATCTTTACAATGTAAGAGATAGGAAGCATTATTAGCCTGGGTACTGACTTAGAATGAGTTTGATGTATAGGATGCCTGATGGTTAAAAAGTACTTTACATATATTCTCCTGTAATCTTTCTTCTGTGAATGAAAACTTGCACCCAGGCCTTCCTGATCCCACAGTCATCTCCTATCCATGAGGTGATGCCACAGAGCACAGAGGGAATATGGGAACTCAAATTTGATCTCCAAAAACTATTCTCTATGTGACCCTGGGCAAGTTGCTTAACCTCATTTTCTTCATCTGTAAAATAGGAATTTATAACAGAAAAGGGTTCTATCTCCCAGGGTTTAGCACAGTGCCTGATCAGTAACAGAAACAATATGTTTATTCCCTTCTCTCCAACCAAGCCACACTCAATCTATATACCTAGATGTGCATCTGGGAGGAGACAACAACTTCACAGTAGTCAATGAACATAACCCATTTCCCAGTTATTCAGGGTGACACACTAGAGTCACCAGAGGACACAGTGAGGGTTTAATCAGTGAAAAAAAGGAAGTTCCTACTACATAACCTTTTCCATTTGATAATTACATATTCCAACATCAGAATATACTGGGGGGGGGGGGATCTTGAGGACAGCCACTTTTCCCAGTGCTTTCTATCCCATTTCAAAGATCATGTAGTCCTCTATAAAGGCTGCTGAGAAATCAATCAATCTCTCTTTCTAAATATGAAGTGGGAAGAATAAAATGCACAAATGATCTAAAATTCTCAATTTAGTTAACAGATTTTCTTGCTTACTTCTACCATCAAACATTATCCTAGTGCATCTAAAAATTCAATTTTCTTTTCTCTACCTATCCTGCGTTATTTTGCTAACAAATAGAAACAGTTGATTCACTGTGAATGATCAGTATAAAGACAAGACAGTAGAAGGCAATGAAATGGAGGGCCTGGATCCCATATATCCCTAATCGCAAATTGCCCCAATCCTAAATATGAGTGTTGACTCTCTCTCTAAAAACTAAACCCTGGCTCTCTACAGTTTATGCAGGTGCAGACTGAAGTAACTAACCCAAGCTTTCCAAGTCTTCATAGGGCTAGACAACACCTGAAATGCCACCTCACTCTCATGTTCATTTCTGATAAATACATTCCCAAGTATGCTGGCGAGTTCTTTGTTTACTGTTCCAGTGAAATCTAATCATATGAAAATGCCACAGGTTCTAACTAGTTAGGTCTCCTCTCCCCCATCCTACCCCCAAACACCTGGTATTGTGCAAACTAAAAGGACCAAGGAAATAACACCAAGACCCCAGGCTCTAGGCATCATCCAATGTCCAGTGGCCCAATCAATGCCTTCTTCAAGCTATAAGAATTCAGCTAATGCAGAAAACTGCAATTGCCATTGATTTTAAGGTATATTGTTCTCTGTCCCAGGACAGAGATAACCACTTCTGCTAACTTTTAGGGACAAAGCAAATGTCAGAGCCATAAAATTATGACTGCAAGAATTCAAGTCTTCAGGAATTTTTTATATCCTTCATGGTATTAGAATTCAAAAAATTCTCTCAGAACTCCAATTTCCACATCTAGTCACCTAGGGTTCTTAAACAGAAGTCTGTGAACTTGTTTTATTTTTAAAGTATTTTGATAACTATAGCTCAAAATAACTGATTTCTTTTACATTTCAATTTTACTTGAAGCATTCAAAAATATAATTCTGTGAAGGTGATCTAGAACACACAGAACATTAAGAAACTTCAGTTCTAGATCATATGTGTCCTAAAATATTTTTGATCAAACTTTCAACTTCCACAAGTGACATCTTTAGGGAAAACGGAGATGTTTTTCTATGCATGATATTTACACATAACTGTTCCTTAAGACAAAACAATTTACTCTGCATACAGGTCAATTGCCTTGGAGAAGAAATAAACTATTTCTAGTACCATGACCAACTTTTTAAATTTCAGGGAGAGGGTTTCAGAATGGACTTCAGAACAATTGTCATTTTCAGTTTCTTGAGAATATACTCTGATTAAGAAACAGAAAATTCTCAGTGTCTTCATCTCTCAAGAATCCAGTACTCCCTACTGCACAGATTAAAAAATGTCACATACTCTTTTTATAGCTGTTCTTCCATCATTTCCAAAAGATGATTCCTAGGCCTCTTTTTTTTTTAGGTTTTTGCAAGGCAAATGGGGTTAAGTGGCTTGCCCAAGGCCACACGGCTAGGTAATTATTAAGTGTCTGAGACCGGATTTGAACCCAAGTACTCCTGACTCCAAGGCCGGTGCTTTATCCACTACACCATCTAGCCACCCCTTCACCACCTAGCCACCCCCCTAGGCCTCTTAATGAAGGTCTTCCACATGAGTTTGCCCTTGGGCCTCATGCTAATTCCCCTCCTGGCAATCAGGTCCTTATACAAAGCAGACATTTAATAACCGCCTCTTGAATTGACAGTTCTCTAGAATGCTGCTGCCCTTTCCTCTGAGCTCTACATCCATACTTTCATCTGTCCAAAGTACATACATCTACCTTCCCCAGAATTCAAATCAATTCAACACAGGAAACATTTCTACAATACAAGATACAGATAAGGCCTTTTGCTAGGCACTAGCAACAAAAGCAAAATCTAAAATCAAAGATTCTCTGCCCTTAGTGAGCTTCGAGTTTCCTGGGAGGCACTACATGTTCACCAGTAAACAAAAGCCAAGTACAGAAAAAGTAACAGAAATTCATTTCATGATGTTAAGAATCTTAACAGCTCTGGGGAGAATGAAAGTCTTTTGTGCAGAAGGTGCCAGGTAAGCACTTTTTTGACAGAGGAAACAAGGGATCAAGCAAGGACTGCAACAAGAACAGAGAGTGCACTTAGGAGTTTAAAATAAAAGTAGACATGAAAGGTCAATGGCAATCAGATTGTAGGAGCCTTTAAAAGCTAGGCTGGAAAATGCTGAGCAGGGAAATGTTATGATCACTGTCATCTTTTAGAAATATTAATTTGGAAGTTGTAACAAGGAGGGATTGATTAGAGTCATTTCTCAATTGATGGGCATCCCCTCAATTTTCAATTCTTTGCCTCCACAAAAAAAGAGCTCCGTTAAATATTTTTGGGAATAAATATAGGTCCTTTTCCTTTTTCTTTGCTCTCTTTGGGGTACAGACCTAGTAACAGTAGTAGTAGTATTGTTGAGTCAAAGTCAGCCTTTGCACATAGTTCCACATTGCTCTCTAGAATGGTTAGATTAGGGGCAGTTAAGTGGTGCAGTGGATAAAGCACTGACCCTGAAGTTTAGAGTTCAAATCTGGTTTCAGGCACTTAAAAATTACCTAGCAAGTCACTTAACCCATATTGCCTTGAAAACCACACCCCCTCCCTGCAAAAAAAAAAAAAGAACAGTGAGATCAATTCACAACTCCACAAAGTGTATCACTGTTCAAATTTTCCCATATCCCCTCCAACATTTGCCATTTTCCTTTTTTGTCATATTAGCCAATCTGATAAGTATGAGGAGATACCTCAGAGTTGTTTTAATTTTCATTTTTCTAATCGATAGCTCTGATTTCATCATCTTTGACCATTTATCAACTGGGAAATGACTTGTATTTTTATAAATCTGACTCTATTCCATATGTATTTAAGAAATGAGCCTTTTATCAGAGAAATTTGTCATAAAAAATTTTTCCCAGTTTCCTGTTTTCCTTCTAATTTTGGCAGCATTGGTTTGGTTTTGTGCACAAATTTTTTATATTTAATAATTTCAAATTTATTTTTTTATATTTTATTAACCAAAATTATAATGAATCTTTCTATCTCTTGTTGAGTCAAAAATTCTTCTCTCATTCATAAATATAACATGTAAAATTTTTCATGCTCCCTTAAGTTGCTTATGGTAAATCATGTTCCCATTTTGGTCTGTTGTTGGTATATGATGTGAATATTGTTCTATATCTAATTTCTTCCGAACTGTTTTCTAGTTTTCTCAGAAATTTTGATCAAATAATGAGCTCTTGTCCCAAAAGCTTGAATCTTTGGGTTCATCAAACACTAAATTAATATGGTCATTTACTACTATAAATTAGGTACACCTAATCTATTCCTCTGATAGATAAGATATATATGTATATATATACACACACATATACACACCACTCTATATATTAGCAAGTATCAAATTGTTTTCATAATTATCACGAAATCTGATACTGCTATCCAACCTCCTCCAGTCACAGTAGACTCTTGTACAACAACTGAAAAGGCAACATCATCAGATGGTCAATACTAAAATCCAATTGATCATATTCTTTGCAATCAGAGGTGGAGAAGCTCTATGCATTAAGTTAAAACAAGACCTGGGCCTGATTCTGGCTCAAATAATGAACTTCTTATTGTAAAATTCAGACTCAAACTGGAGAAAGTAGGAAAAAGTCATCAGACCATACAAGTATGACTTAAATATCCCTTGTGAACATAAAGTAGAGGAGTTGAATAGATTTAAAGGATTAGATTTAGTAACTTGAATGTCTAAAGAACTGTGGACAGAGGTCTGCAATATCATACAGGCAGCAGCAACAAAAAACATTCCAAAGAAAAAGAGCAGAAAGCAAAATGGTTGACTGATGAGGTTTTACAAATAGCTGATTAATAGGGGTGGCTGGGTGACGCAGTAGATAAGAGCACTGGCCCTGGAGTCAGGAGGACCTGAGTTCAAATGTGACCTCAGACACTTAATAATTACCTAGCTGTGTGGCCTTGGGCAAGCCACTTAACCCCACTGCCTTGCAAAAAAAAAAGCAAAAAACAAAAAACAAACAGCTCATTTGTGCAGAATTGTTTCTCTGTTGTTTCCGTCACTGGTCTGACTTGTGAACACTTGCCCTTTTTTATATTCCCAGCTTCTGGGACATAGTAGATGTTCAATAAATACTATGGTCCTTACTGATTTTATTTTTGTGTCTCCTATTGAAATCTATGAATTATTCATTATGAAATGATGTGAAAAACTTTTATTGAAGGTACATCAGTGTGGTGTCCTAGGTCCTGCATTCATATCCCAGCTCTCCCTCTTCCTATCTGACTAACCTGAATCAAATCCCTTTCAAGCATCAGCTTCCTCATCTGTGAATTAAGGGGTTAGAACCAGGTCACTAGCTCTAGGTATGTCCTGTGAACACTAAGGTCCTTTAAGTCTCTAAATTCTGTAACATGAGATAAGATCACAAAAGACAAAAACAGATCATTTTAATTATATAAAAGAGAAGAACTCTCATGAAAACCATATCTAGTCTAGTGAAACAAAAGCAATGATGTGTCAAAGATCAAAGCGGAAACTGCTGATAGGGAGAAAAAAATCTTTGATTCAAATATCTCTGAAAATAGTCTGATATTCTAAGATATATGGGGAATTGACACAAATATACAGGACAAAAATCATTCCTAATTGGATAAGTGGTCAAAGAAAGAACAGTTCTTAAAAAAATGAAAACTATAAATATCTGTGTTCCAAATCAACAACAGCAGAATTACAAACTGAAACAACTCTGAGGTTTTATGCCTCATACCCAACATATTAACAAAGAGATGGAAATAATTGATATGACCAGGGCTACAAGAATAAACATAGGAGCAGTGAAATGTCCCAAATGTCCAGCAGAACAACTTGGAATTATGCAAAGTACCTAAATATCTACATCCTCTGACCTCTACATCTTCTTATAAGGAATATACCCCAAGGAGGTCAAAGACAGAACAAAATGTTCCACACATAAAAAAATAGAGCTACCTATTTATGATTATTAAACAAATAAAAAGATAACAGACATAGATAAATAGAACAAGGCTAGAACTATCACATCACATTTAAAAATAACCTTTTTTATATGTGATTTTTCTTTATTTTTTCCAATACATGTAAAGATAGTTTTCAATATTTATTATAAGATTTTGAATTCTGCATTTTCTCCCTCTCTCCCTCCCCCTGACAGTAATTTGATATAGATAATTCAAGTACAACTATGTAAAACATATTTCTATATTTGTCATGCTATAAAAAAAGAATCAGAACAAAAGGGAAAAAACACAAAATAAATTTCAAAAACTGAATTCTAAGACATATAGGGAATTGACACAAATATATAGGACCAAAAATCATTCCCCATTGGATAAATGGTCAAAGAAAGTATAGTTCTTTAAAAAAAATGAAAACTATAAATAACTGTGTTCCAAATCAACAACAAAAGCAGAAATACAAACTTGGTCTGCATTCAGATGCCATAGCTCTTTCTCTAGATGTGAACAGTGTTTTCCCTCACAAGTCTTTTAAATTGTCTTCGTACTGTACTGCTTCAGAAGAGTTAAAGTCTATCATTGTTGATCTCACACAATGTTAAACATATACTTTTAAAAAATCAAGCTGTTGTGGTATTATGTATGTCATAGAACATACTATTGTTCTATTAGAAACCAGGAGGGACAGGAATTCAGGGAAGCCTGAAGGGATTTGCATGTACTGATGCTGAGTGAGATGAGCAGAACCAGAAAAACACTGTACACCCTAACAGCAACATGGGGGTGATCGAAACATGGGGGTGATGATCAACCTTGATGGACTCACTCATTCTATTAGTGCAACAATCAGGGACAATTTGGTGCTATCTGCATCTGTATTCAGAGAAAGAACTGGATTTTGAACAAAGTTCAAGGACTATTTAATTTAGGAAAAAAACTGATATCTTAATTGTCTGATCTTGTTATCTCTTATACTTTATGTTTCTTCCTTAAGGATAGGATTTCTCTATCACACTCAATTTGGATCCATGTATACCAGGGAAACAATGTAGACTGGCAAATTGCTTTCTGTGGGGTTGGGGGGGGGGGGGAGTAAGATTGGGGGAAAAACTGTGAAACTCAAAATAAATAAAACCTTTAATTAAAAAAATACATAAAAATTCAAGTTGTAGGTAACAGATTCAGTGTCACATGCAGTCTTTTTTCTATTTCTTTGCATATGAAATTTTACTGTTTGTTGATTTTTTTTCAAGTTTTATGATAATAAATAAAATTCTAAAAAATAAAGTGGAGGCTAACTGATTGGGAAATAACCAAAGAAACTGGAGTGCTAGAATATAATCAAATATTATTTCACTGTTAAGAAATAGGAGTAACTGTAAAGTATGGTAAGATTTAGATGAATGGATACACATTGAAGTAAACAGAGCCAAGAAAAGTATCCAATCTATACTAAGATTGCAACAAAGTAACATAAGAACAATAAAGTGTTCCTGAAAGCAATGGAATTATAATGTCTATGTTTGGCACTAGAGAAAAGAAAATGCAGCTCTTTCTTTTAACTTGGAGAGGTGTGAAATGCTGAAAAAGCTACCAAACAGAATGGATAAACCCTTGTTTTTCTTTCATCATTGTTGCCAGTAGGCAAACAGTTGGAAATAGATGTGATGTTAAAACAAAAGGTATCAAGAAAACAATGTTTAAAAAAAACTTAAAGGGACAAAAGTAAACCCTGTAATCTTATAATCTCTAAAACCAAAATTACTTAATCTAGGTTCTTGAAGCAACTAAGGGGTTCAAGGACAGATTTCAAGAGGTTCATGAAAAAAATATATATTTTTTAATTTTCATTCATTTTAATATTTCTATTGATTATGAAGTTTTTTGTAAAAAAAAATTCTCCTTCTGAGAAGGGGGTATCATGATATAAAAATGGTTAACGACCCCTGCTACAAACTAAGATCCCATCTATCTACATATCCTCTGAGCCCCCATGATTCAGCTAAGATTCTGTGATCTCTAAATTCTATGCTCCTGGGTTCTTTCTGGGTCTTCTCATCTCTATCATCCTCTATAGTCCCTGACTTCTCTAAGGTCCCTGCCACCTCCAAACATCCACTCCTCTGACATGCGAATTTAGTTGAGCAAAACCTACCAAGAACCCCACTACTCACCATTCTTCCGCTCACTGAGGGGAGGCAGGTTGGGATTCCTGCCAGGGTGAAGGCTTAGGGTCAGCTCAGGCTGCAGGGAAAGTTCCTGAAGCTCATTGGCAACGGCTTCACTCTGGGGGCTTGGCGCTGCAGCCAGGGCCACCAGCACTGGCTCTTCATCATTGTCGCCAGCCCCTCCTCCGTCCAGCCCATTTACAGCAACGACGGAAGGGGGCAGGCACACCACACTGGAGAAATCCACTTTGGCTTTTATGATGGCAACCTGGAAACCAAATGAAAACAAAGTTCAGATATCTAATGCTTCCCAGATTGTCAGTTTAATAGTCTGAGTTCTTATTTTATTGATGGATTTCATTTCAGGAAAATTTGGACAATACAGAAGACTGCGAAGCAAAACAAAAGATTAGAACAAGCAATGCCTGAGGACAGGAGTTATGCATCACAAACTGGTATTTCTCTTAAATAGTATTAACCAGTTAAAAAGAACATCTTCAAAAATAATTGTAAGTAAGCCATTCCCCAGATGACAAATGGTCAAAGGATATGCAAAGGCAATTTACAGATGAGGAAATCAAAGTGATCCTTAGTCATAAAGAAAACTGCTCTTAATCACTACTTATTAAAGAAATGCAAATTAAAGCATCACTGGGATACCAACTCACACTTCTTGGACTGGCCAATATGACCAGAAAAAAACAATGATCAATGTTGGAAGGGATGTGGTAAATCTGGGACACTGTTACATGGTTAGTGGAGCTGTGAACTCATCCAACCTTTCTGGAGAGCAATCTGGAATTAGGCCCAAAAGGCAACAAATATACCATTTGATCCAACAATACCACTACTGGGTCTATACCCTGAAGAGATGATGAAAACAGGTAAAACATCACTCGCACAAAAATATTCACAGCAGCCCTGTTTGTGGTGGCAAAGAACTGGAAATCGAGTGAATGTCAATGGTTTAAGAAACTGGTATATGTATATGATGGAACACTATTATTCTATTAGAAACCAGGAGGGATGAGAATTCAGGGAAGCCTGGAAGGATTTGCATGAACTGATGCTGAGTGAGATGAGTAAAACCCGAAGAACACTGTCTACCCTAACAGGAACATGGGGGTGATGACCAACCTTGGTGGACTCGCTCATTCCATCAGTGCAACAATTAGGGACAATTTTGGGATATTTACAATGGAGAATACCATCTGTGTCCAGAGAAAGAATTGTGGAGTTGAACAAAGACCAAAGACCTTTAATTTTGAAAAAAAAATTATCTTATTATGTAATTCTGCTATCTCTTATACTTTATTTTTTTCCTTAAGGATAGATTTCTCTCATCATATTTCACCTTAGATCAATGTATACCATGGAAACAATGTAAAGACTAACAGACTGCCTTTCTCAGGGGTGGGGGAGGGGAAGCAAGATTAGGGGGAAATTGTAAAATTCAAAATCAATAAATTTTAAAATAATAATTGTAAGTAAACATCTGTTACTCATTACATAGGCAGGACAAGGAGAGAGTGTGTGTGTGTGTATGTGTGTACACACATGTAAATACTGAGCAAACAAGTCTTCTGCCACATCTTTCCACTATGACCTTGAGTATGTCACTGAAGCCCTCAGTCTCATAAGCTATTCAAATAATGAGACTAGACCACATGATCTTTTTGTTAAGGCTTCTACTTAGAAATAAATTATTACAAGTTACTTCAAATATCAGAAAATAATTTTGCAAACACACTCAGGAAGACCCTTTTCCCTACCTTCCCTCAGCTCCACTCCTAAACAACCCTGAGCATTGAGCTGGGAGGATGGACATTCTCATTTGCAGCCTTCCCCTGACCGTCCCAAGTTCCTTAGGCCACCCAGACCCCACCAGGGGAGCCAAGAAGGAACAGAAATAAAAGCATTTCTACTACTTGACCATGCTGGTAATTAAGAACTACAAGATGGATGGAACCAAGATGGCAGCATGAGGGCAGGATTTCCCAGGAGCTCTTCCAAAATATTCCAAAAACCTTAGAATTTTCAATCTAACTAAATTTTGGAGAGGCAAAACCCACAGAAAGACCCGGTGAAACAATTTTCCTGGGGCGGCTAGGTGGTGCAGTGAATAAAGCACTGGCCTTGGAGTCAGGAGTATCTGGGTTCAAATCCGACCTCAGACACTTAATAATTACCTAGCGGTGTAGCCTTGGGCAAGCCACTTAACCCCATCGCCTTGAAAAATCGAAAAGAAAAAGAATTTTCCAGCTTAAGGTAAGATAAGGTAAGAAGATCCTGTGGAAAGGCTCTGCTCCATCTGGGTCAAAAGGGACAGCAGAGTAGCCAGGATTGCACCCAGCTGAAGCAAATCTCCAGTCTTCAGGGCACACTGGCTCATGGCAGCAGAAGCAGTTTCCAGACCTCCAAACCCAGGGATCCCCAAGCACAAACTGGGCTCAGCAGGAACCCAGGCCGCCAGCATGGACCATACTGCAGCCCCAGCCCAGAAGCAAGTCTGTGAAGTCACCCAGCAGGTAGCTGCCTGGCAGTTGCTTCCAGAGCACTCAGCCTACAGAAGGTAAGGGGGTTGGGGAGAGACTGCTGAAGTCTCTCTGCTATCCCTGGGACAGGACTCTTATGCTTTGATCATATTCAGACTCTGGTCACTGTCTGGAGCCCCACTACTGCCACAGCAGAACAGGGATCCTCCTCATAGCTCCATGGCAGAGGGGTGTGCTCATGATCATCTACAGACCAGGGCACAGGCCAGGAGAGCAGTCATAGCCTCACATAAGACCTTGAAAGAACTGAAGTCCTTGGCAAAGGTGTCATGTAACACTCAAAAGTTCAGGAAGCACTCCAAAACCAGGGCATAGGCTGGAGAAATGAGTAAACAGAAAAAAAAAAAAAAAAAAAAAAAAAAAAAAGAACCTGACCACAGATAATTACTTTGGTCCATGGAGGATCAAAACACACACTCAGAAGATGACAAAGTCTAAGCTTCTGTATCCAAAACCTCCAAGAAAAATAGGAATTGGGCTCAGGATATGGAAGAGCTCAAAAAGGATTTTGAAAATCAAGTAAGGGAGGTGGAGAAAAAACTTGGAAGAGAAATGAAAACAATACAGGAAAAACATGAAAACTAAGTCAGCAGCTTGGTCAGGGAGATACAAAAAATACTGAAGAAAGCATGTTAAAAACCAATTTAGGTCAAATGGAAAAAAGCAGTCCAAAAAGTTAATGAGAAGAAGAATTCCTTAAAAAGCAGAACTGACCAAATGCAAAAGGAGATTAAAAAAAAACTCCGAAGAAAACAACTCCTTCAAATGTAGAATGGAGCTAAGGGAAGCTGATGACTTTGTGAGGAATCAAGAAATAATAAAACAATACCAAAAGAATGAAAGAAAACATGAAATAACTCATTGGAAAAACAACTGACTTTGGAAAATAGATCCAGAGAGACAATTTAAAAATTATTAAGCTACCTGAAAGTCATGATCAGGAAAAGAGCATTGACTTCATTTTTAAAGAATTTCTACAAAATTGCCCTAATATCCTAGAAACAGAGGATAAAATAGAAATTGAGGGAATCCACCAATCTCTTCCCGAAAGAGATCCAAAAAAATAGCTCCCAGGAATATTATGGCCAAATTCTAGAACTCCCAAATCAAAAAAAAAAATATTACAAGCAGCCCAAAACAAACAATTCAAATATCATGGAGTTACAATCGAGATTACACAGGACTTAACAGCGTCTACATTAAGGACTCATAGGGCTTGGCATATAATATTCTAGAAGGCAAAAGAGCATGGAATGCAACCAAGAATCAGCTACCCAGCAAAACTGAACATTATCTTCCAGGAGAAAAGACAGATATTCAAGGAAATGAAGGAATTTCAAACTTTCTTGTTGAAATGACCAGAACCGAACAGAAAGTTTGATCTCCAAGTACAGGACTCAGGTAAAGCACAGAATGGGTAAATTATGAGGAATTTAATGTTGATGAATTGCTCATATTCCTGCATGGGAAGATGATAGTGTTAGCTCATATGAACCATCTCAATTAACAGAGCAGTTTTGCTTCTGCTACCTTAGAGGAAAAAGGAGAGGAAGGGGATGAGAGAAAGAGGATGGGAGAGGGGAGGGAGGGGAGGAAGGGTGTAGGTGATAGCAAAGAGGGTAGATCATAGGAGAGAGTAGTCAGATACAACACACTTTTGGGTTGTTTTTTTTTTTGCAAGGTGATGGGATTGGGTGGCCTGCCTAGGACCACATGGTTGGATGGTTGTGGAGTGTCTGGGATAGGATTTGGGCTTGGGTCCCAAGGCTCCAGGGTCTGTGCTCTGTCCACTGTGCCACTCAGCTATCCCATAGCACACTTTTGAGGAGGGACAAAGTGAAAGGAGAGAGAAAATAGAATAAGTGGGAGTGGGGAGAAATGAATGGAAGAAAATACAATCAGCAATAGCAGTAGCAACTGTGAGGGAAAAAATTTTGAAGCACCTTCTCTGATAGACTTATGATAAAGAATGTGATTCTCCCCAGACATAGCTGATGGTATCTGAACAAAGACTGAAGTGCAATTTTTTTCTCTTTCTTTCACTTTATTTTTCGTGAAGTTTTTCTATTTTGAGGGAGAAGGGGGGGTTATGTTTACTCTTACAACAAGACTATTTTAGTAATGTATAAATAAATAAAAATAAAATAAATACTTTTTTTAAAAAAGAACTGCAAGTCTTCCCATGAAATGAAGAACTACTAAGTCTTTCCATCTGCCTAGTGGCTAGTTCCTTTAATATGTGCTATTCCCTCCAATTACAGTATGATGTATTTGATGACACAAACTGTCTCATTATTTTTTCTCATTTTATTCCTAATAGTTGGCACAAGGTAATTCAATGTTTTTCATTCATTTGTTGACAAAAATATCCTGCAATTCACTTTGCATGCTAATTCGATTAAATTTAAGAAGACTATTCCAAGAAGACAGAACATTATCAAAGAAAAATAAGATTGAGGGGGAGAAATCAAGATAGGAGCAGTAGAAAGCAACAAAGTTGAGCTTCTTTCCATAACTTTTCCAAGCTGATCTGGAAAATGCACTAAACCAAACAAAATACAAGTTACAGTGAGTCTTCTGTCTGGTCCAGTCAGCCTAAATAAATAGAAGTTAACTGACACTAGGTCCTAGGAGACAAGGGCAAGAGTATGTCCTGGCAACCAGGGAGGTTTCCGACCTCAATAGTGACTAGGGCAGCACAATGGGGGAGGGCCACACTTAGGAAGTGGGATTCTGAGAAGGCAGATCAGAAGCAAGAAACAGTGGAATGGCTCAGAATACATGAGCAGAGCAGGATCCTCAGTTCCAGTCTTTAGCCCAGTATGCAGAGGAATGCCCAGGGCACACATCCTAACCCAAAGGGGAGCTTGCAATATTGTCCCTCTGAACCAGTAGAACTTCCCAGATAACTAAGAGGGGCAGAATCTAGCAGCAATTAAAGTTGCTCTAATAAAAATTCAAGTCAGAAAACTTAAAGACTTTGGACAAGAATGGTGGCTTTGCCTAAGGTTAGATCCTGAAATCTTTCTAGTCTGCATCTTGAGCTATCCCTGAGATTTTAACAACAACCCTCAGTACGCTAAAGTAACAAAAGGCCAAGCTCAGGACTTCCCTCCAAAAATATGTAAAGTCCGGGCCTGACATCAAATTGGAAGTCAGGAAGTAGGTTGGAAGAAAGAACAACAACAACAAAATCTTACTACAATACCATTGTGACTGAACCATCAGACAAACACAGAAGAAGAAAATGACTTCAACACATCTACAAGCAAAATCTCAGAGAAAAACACAGTTGTAACTCAACCAGAATTTCTGGAAATAGAAGAGTTTTTAAAAACTAGAGTTCAAAAGTGTTTTATAAGTAAATTGAGAGCACTTGAAAAAATTGAAAAAGAAATGAGTTACAGAAGAAAGAGTTATAAGAGGAATTAGTAGCTTGGCAATCATCCAAGCAACAAGAGATATCAAAACAAAGTCCAAAAGTAAGAAAAAATACAAGAAAATATAAGAAACTTCATAATAAAAACTGACCTGAAAAACAGGTCATGGATGAAAAAGAATGCAATAACCAAAAAAGGGGGTCTAGATATCATTTCAAGAAACCTTCAAAGAAAACTGCCCAGATCTTTTAGAACCAGAGGACAGAGAAAGAATTCACTGACCACCATCTAAAAGAAAACTCAAAATGAAAACTCCCAATACCACTGCCAAAATTCAATGCATCCAGGTCAAAGGAAAACTGTTGCAAGTCATCAAAAGAAGAGATTCAAACATCTATAGGTCCCAGTCAGAATCACACAATTTAGTAGTTATTGCTACAAAGGAATGGAGAGTTTGGAAGATGGTATTCCAGAAGGCAAAAGATGAAAGTTTACAATCAAGGATAATTAATACCCAACAAAGTTTAGCATATTCATATAAGGAGGAAAATGAATCTTTAATAAAATTAAATAGTTCCAAAGATTCCTAATGAAAACAGCAGATAAAGAGACATTCTGAAGTCCAAACAGAAAAGTCATGAGAGATACAAAAAGGTCATCACAAATGAGCTTACACAATAAGGGGAGATGATGTAGTGGTTTTATCTGGACTGCATCATTATCAGGAATCAAAGTCTAATTAGACAAAAGGCCTAGGAGTATTAAAAAAAAAATCTACACAATTGAGGAGGGGGAAGTGTAGAGATTGAGTGACATTTGAACCTTACTTTCATCTGAACTAGTCAAAAGGAGGAAATAACAAACCCAGGCACAGAACTGGCTAAAGAAATACATTTCTCCCATTGGGGAAACAGGAGAGAAAGGGGGTGGAAATGAGGAAGATATTCAAAGGATGGAAAGGATGAGTCTGTGACTAGACTCTTAAGAGAGGAAAAAAGAAGAGATGCAAAGGAGCAACAGTAGATTTCATCTACATACTAGAAAAAAGCAAATTCTGACCAAGGTTATGATTAACTATTATGATAAAAAAAAAAAGCTACTCATTTCCTACCTCAGAGGTGATGGACTTGGGGTGTAAATATAAACATTTATTTTGGATGTGGTCGAGCAGGATTTTGTTTTTCTTGACCATACAGATTTGTTGTGAGGATTTTGTTTTACTTTCTTTTTCAATAGGAAAAGGGAGAGAAAGAAAAGTTGGATTTCTGTTCATTAAAAAAATAAAATTAAGTTAAAAAAAAGAAGGTACACATTCCCGATAAGAGCTTTTCTTTTTGCAATAGGGTGGCAGAAAGGGAGAAAATACAACTGCTTGTTGATTAAAAAGGAGTGGAGGCAAAAAAAACATAGAAAAGAGAATTACTAGGTCAAAAAGAATGAGGACTGAGAAAATATGTCTAAATTAGATTTTACAAGTAAAGAATAATAAATAAATTTAGAGAGAACTGCTTCAGTTGTGTTAAGTCAGTAGATTATACAACATTGAGAACTGAGTAAAAGTAGACACAATGAGTGGTTGAAGAAAGAGATACACCATACAATGACAGCTTTCAGGAATAGTAGTGTTTTTTTTTTTATATGGGAGACTAAGGCATGTTTGAAAGCATTACGGAGTGAACCAGTCAACAGGGAGAGATAGGAAATTTTGATGCTGCATTTGGCATAAGAAGACAAAAGAGATAATGAGGGGAAAGGCACATATAGAGAGAGGACTTGGCCTTGTCAAGAAAAGCCAATGAAGTCACTGTCAGAGGCTGAGGAAAAGGAGGGGAAAAAATAGGGGATGATATCACATCACAGGCTTTTGAGTTGAAGTTGAAGATGAGGGAGATGAAGAGGCTCCTATCAAACAGCACTAATTTTCTCAATAAAGAAGAAGGTGGGACCTTGGCTAAGAAAGGAGGAAAGGTGGGGGAGAGATATGAGAAAGTTAAAGAGAGAAGAGAAAGCTTGGAAGGCCTATCAATTATGGAGGAAGAAAAGGACTACAGGGCTCCCCTGGGCAAAAATGATACCAGTTCACCAAGGCTATGTAATTTCCTCTAGCCCTGATTTACAACATGTAAGTAGGAGTAGCAGAGGAAGATGGAGGGAGTAATGCCAGTCTGAGGTTGGGGATGGGAAATGCTACTAGACAAGGGGAAGAGGGATTAAACACTAGAGGATGACATGGAATTTCTCTTTAAAAGATTTTAGTCAAGGGGCAACTAGGTGGCACGGTGGATAGAGCATCAGCCCTGGAGACAGGAGGACCTGAGTTCAAATTCAGCCTCAGACACTTAATTGCCTAACTGTGTGACCTTGGGTAAATCACTTAATCCCATTGCCTTAAATAAATAAAATTTTTTTAAAAAGATTTCTGTCAAGGAGAAGGCATTTCCATCTCCTCATCTTTCTTTTCTGGTGTCCTAATGACTCTATTTCTGATCTGTGGGCTCCAGCTCATCCACAACACCAACAGATTCCTTTACTAAATCCCTTTGTACACAGTTAAATACTCATGACAAAGGTGCCTGGAATCTGAGGATGTCTGCTGTGCAAACTGTCCCACCCATTTGGACAGCAGAGGCATATACAGAGAGGAAAGGAAGGGATGGGATGAAAAAAACAAAGACATCCTGGCCTCTGCACATTCTTCCCAGACAGGGAGAACTAAGAACAAAAAGGAGGCTTCTTTCTCTTTTTTTCTGTACCAGTTTGGAATGAGAAACTTGTTGAGACAAGTGGGAACGAAGACAGGCAGCAATGGGGGAAGGGGTGGCCACCTAAAGGTGAGGCTTTGTTTTCAATGAACCAGTTTAATTATTCCTTTGACAATGGACCATTTGAAGGGGAGCCCTACTTTCCACAGCCAGAGGCACCAAGTCCTTAGGTTTCCCAAGCTCTACTCCTTCCCAACTATGCACTGAAAGAAATGCCCCTATATTGCAAAGACATCCAGTGTCAATGAATATTTAGAAAGTTGATTAAATATTTTAAGCATTGGTAATAGACAACCAGCTTTTAAAAAGATTCCTATTTTGTAAGAACTGAGACATAGACTCAGAGTGAGCCACTTGGTGTGGTTTGTAGTTAGGTTAGAAGCCAGTGGGGCCTCCAGAAGCCTAAGCTTCAGTTCCATTCACTGGACCTCACTTCTACTTTTCCTCCAGCTTCAAATAAATACACAGGCCAACTTTAGCAGGGACTGATGTTGATAACTGAACAGCCAGGGTCAAAGAAGCACTGCCTCCTGTTCTAGGAAAGAACAATCAGTAAAGTCATGAATCACTTGGTTTAGACTCCAAGGGTCTTATACCCTGAAGAGATGATGAAAAAGGGTAAAAACATCACTTGTACAAAAAATATTCATAGCAGCCCTGTTTGTGGTGGCAAAGAATTGAAAATCAATTAAATGTCTTTCAGTTGGGGAATGGCTTAGCAAACTGTGGTCTATGTATGTCATGGAACACTATTGCTCTATTAGAAACCAGGAGGGATGGGAATTCAAGGAAGCCTGGAGGGATTTGCATGAACTGATGCTGAGTGAGATGAGCCAGAAAAATATTGTACATCCTAACAGCAACATGGGGGCAATGATCAACCTTAATGGATTTGCTCATTCCATCAGTGCAACAATCAGGGACAATTTGGGGCTGTCTGCAATGGAGAATACCATCTGTATCCAGAGAAAGAACTGCAGAGTTTGAACAAAGACCAAGGACTATTACCTTTAATTTAGGGGGAAAAAAAACTGTTGTCTTATTGTCTGATCTTGTTATCTCTTATACTTTATGTTTCTTCCTTATGGATATGAGTTCTCTCTCCATCACACTCAATTTGGATCAATGTATACCATGGAAACAAAGTAAAGACTGGCAAATTGCCTTCTGTGAGGGGTGGGGGGAGGGAGGGAGGATTAGGGGGAAAATTGTCAAACTCAAATAAAATCTTTGAGTTAAAAAAAAGATATGATTTCCCTCTCATCCCATTCAACTTAGATTAATGTAAACCATGGAAACAATGTAAAAGACTAACAGATCACCTTCTGTGGGGGGGAGCAAGATTAGGGGGAAAATTGTAAAACTCAAAATAAATAAAATCTTTCTTTAAAAAAATCACAACTCTTCGGTGGCTCCCTGCTGCCTTCTGAGTAAATTTCAAGCTCCTCTTGCCTCTATTTGCCAATCCCACCCACACACACACCTGGTACCTATACTCACCTGTCCCCAATCCCTCACAGCAAACAACCCAAACCAGTCAATGAGTTTTCTAACCACTACACTATTCCCCCATGCCTGAATAACCTCCCTCACCCCATTCTCACCCCTTTTTACTGTTTAATTTTAAAGCTCACCTAAATCAATCAACCAACAAGCATCTGTTAAGTGCCCAGACACTATATTAAACATTAGGGAATCAAAGACAAAAATGAAACAGTCCTTGCCCTCAAAGAGTTTACAATCTATAGGAGGGGAAAAAAGGTATACATAAAGCAAATTATAAGTATCTATGCAATAAACAAGGCAATTGGGGTGAAAAGGACAGAAACAAAATGGTGGGGTGAAGGAAGAGTGTGCTCCATGAGCCCATTCTGAAGTCCCCTGGGCCAGTCAGGAATTTTGCCTAGAGTCCCAGAGAACCAACCTTTCCTATACTGCCTTATTCTTTCAGTTACCCTGATAACTCCCTGCATTCAATACCACACATCTGTGACAAGTTGGGAATCCCTTGAGTACTTTGAGATATGAAGAGTTCACTGATGGCAAAGGAGTGTTTCTCTTCCTATACCTCTACTTCCTGAACTGTTAATTCCAACTGAAAACTGCTCCTTCTACTGAACATCACTGCCAACAACTCCCAAAATGGGAGCTGAATACTTTAATAATTTCATAACCACCACTAGCCCTACAAGTCTGGTCAACAGATTCACACCACTATCTCCCCTGAGACCCTCAGGGAAAACAAACCCAAGAGCCCCCAGAAATGGCACTGGTGATCAACCCAAGCTCTGCTTCCACTTCACCAGTTCACAGTCAGTGCCCAGGACAGCAGCTTTAGTCAAGTATGGCATACCATCCTCCCATAAGTACCAATACGAAACAGACCAATTCCAACTATAGGGAGGTTAAGTTCAGGAGATCCAGGAATAGCAGCACCCCAAGATCACCAGTCTAGTTTTGATCCTACTCCTGCATTCACTGACCAGGGATTGAACCCTTATGGAGTCTTGACCCAGAGAACTACTTCTACACATGCTACAGCCCCCATCTGCCCACAAGTCCACAGACACTGAATAGCCAGAAAAGGAGTTCTCCACATCAGCTTTCTTGTCACTGTGAAATGGGCTCACACCAAAGTAGGACAGTTTTATTAATTTTGACTTTGAACCTAAGAGAAGATGCATCCCCCTTTCCTGCACGATCACAGCAGCAGAAGCTCCATATGTGATGTAATCTCCATAGGGGATGACTAAGCACCCTCAAAGACAAGTTGAACTTGCTTTTCAAATTCGTGTCCTGATGCTTTCTGCACAGGACACATTTTCAACATTCATTTTCTAGGGCTTCTGTAAAGAAGAGAACAGACAACCCCACCAACTGTCAACCACCTGTCACCCAAGGGACAAGCAAGGCAGCCTCACTGAAGCAGTGGGACCCTCAGAGGGTGAAACAGGAGGCAGTCAATGGCAGCCAAGTCAATTGCCAATACTGCCTGAACCATCACTTTCCCTTGGACCCTGACGCAATGGACACAATCCCAGTGCAGGGTCCTTCCCACAAGGACTACAGTCACAGCTCCAGAACGAAAGAGAAATCTTATCCCTGGCCACTAAGAAAATGAGATGATTTTATCAGAGAATGATACTGAAGAAGATACTGACCGTCTGTTTTGTCACTTCACTCCCAGGGTCTTGCCATCTGTCTTGCACTTGAAACTTTTCCTATCTGCTGTCTCCACCATTCGAATACAAAGCTTCTCGAGTCATACTTTTCTGTTTGAATCCTTAACAAATGCTTCTTCATTTGTTTTTTAATCATAATTTCATCATCACTCCATCTTGGGTTCCTATCCTTCTCTTGATTGCCCCAAATAAAGTTCCAAAAGATCCTTTTTGTCTTTTTGAGTATTCATCTTAAGAATCAGAACCTTTCAGGTATAATGTTTTTAGACACAACTCTTACAAGACACTTTGCCACACTTTTATTTGTCCTTAATTATCAACTTTCTCCTCTCATGTACTGATATTTAAGGATACATAAAACAATGTACTGATTTCAAAATGTTTTAAAATCCTCCCTTTTTAAAATTAACCAGTTATTAAAAGTGAAGAATTTTCTTTTACTTCTCAACTGAAGCATAACCAAAAAAAAATCTGTTAAATATTCTCACACCCCCATAAATAAAATGTAAGATCCAAGCAATCTGATCCAACTTAGTATTGCCTACAAACTTTAAACATAGGGACTTTCTTGAGGTACACAACAAAGACAAAGCTAAAATAATTTCTATTTTCAACAGACATTCATTTTACATGCATCTTTTATTAGGCTGTCATGTACAGAGCTGGACAGATAATGAAGGTAAAAGAAAGTTTAGATATGACAGTTTCTACTCTTGACAAGCTTACAATGCATTTTTCCATACAAGTTGTTAGGGTTCACTCATTTCAACCATGTCCAACTCTTCATGATGCCAAAGATACTGGAGTAGTTAACCATTTCCTACTCCAGCAAATTTTAAAGATGAGGAAATTGAGGCAAACTGCAACATATAGAACATGATTCCTTTTATAAAAAAATGAGGCAGAGCCAAGATGGTGACAGGAGAAGAGCCTCTCCTAGATGTTCTCTCCATAATATTTCAAAAATCTTAAAATTATGACTAACTAAATTTTTGAGAGACAGAACCCCCGAAAGATCCAGTGAGGCAATTAGCCAGACCAAGCTAAACTGGAAAATACTGGAAAAACTCCACTCCATGGGGTTAGAGTGGAGGCCCCACCAGAGTGAAGAAACTTCAGCCTTCCAGAAAGAGCCCCAGGGTGCCTGGGAGTCTCTTGCAGCAGAAGTAGTTTCCTGACCTGCACCCTGGGGAGTACCAGGCACAACTTGGAGGATCAGTGGGCAACCTCTGCCAGAGTGAGCCCGTGAAGCCCATGCCCTCAGGGCACTCAGCATAGCAGCGACCACGGCAGCCCAGATCCAGGAAACCAAAGCAGGCATGGAGCCCGCAAGCAGGAGCCCCCAAGCAACTGAGCCTTGAGTGCTCAGCCCACCAAAGTTAGGGGAGTGGAGAGAGACTTCCAAGGTCTGTCCTCTGTACCTGGAACTCTGGGGCTCTAACCACATTCAGATCCTAATAGTGGTCTAGGCCCCCCATAGAACAGCCCCCTCACCTCAGCCCTGTGGCAGACCAGGAGAGAGGACAGAGCCTCACACATGAAGATCCTTGTGGGGGGTAACCCAATAATATTCAAAAGCTCAGGAAGCACCCCAAAACCAGGCACAGGCTGGAGAAATGAATAAGCCGAGAAAAAAGAGGAACACCATTGAGAAATACATTGTCTATGATCCCAATAAGGATCAAAATACTCAATCTGAAGATGAGGAAGTACAAGCTCATACATCTAAAGACTCCCAAGAAAAACAGAAATTGGGTTCAGGCTATGACAGAGGTCAAAAAAATCTTGAAAATCAAGTAAGGGGACAGCTAGGTGGCGTAGTGGATAAAACACCAGCCCTAGAGTCAGGAGTACCTGGGTTCAAATCCGGTCTCAGACACTTAAATAATTACCTAGCTGTATGGCCTTGGGCAAGCCACTTAACCCCATTTGCCTTACAAAAACCTAAAAAAGAAAGGTCAAGTAAGGGAGGCAGAAGAATAATTGGGAAAAGAAATGAGAGAGATATAGGAAAAACATGAAAAAGAAGTCAGCAGCTTAGTCAAGGAGATCCAAAAAAATGCTGAAGAAAATAACATGTTCAAAACCAGCATAGATCAAATGGATAAAACAGTTCAAAAAAGTTATTGAGGAGAAGAATGCTTTAATTAAAAAGCAGGATTGGGGGCGGCTAGGTGGCACAGTGGAAAGAGCACCAGCCCTGGAGTCAGGAGTACCTGAGTTCAAATCTGGCTTCAGACACTTAATAATGACCTGGCGGTGTGGCCTTGGGCAAGCCACTTAACCCCATGTGCCTTGTAAAACCCTAAAAATAAGAAAATGAAAGAATTCCTACAGGAAAATTGTCCAAATATCCTAGAAGCAGAGGGAAAAATAGAAATTGAGAGAATCCATCAATCTCCCCCAAAAGAGATAAAAAAAAAACCCCAGGAATATAGCCAAGTTCCAGAACTCCCAAGTCAAAGAGAAAATATTACAAGCAGCAAGAAGAACACAATTCAAATATCATGGAGCTGCAGTCAGGATCACATAGGACTTAGCAGCAACTACATTAAGGACTCATAGGGCTTGGAATATAATATTCCAGAAGGCAAAAGAGCTTGGGATACAACCAAGAATCAACTACCCAGCAAAACTGAGCATCCTCTTCCAGGGGGAAAAGATGGACTTTCAATGAAACAGGGAAATTTCAAATGTTCCTGTTGAAACGACTGGAGCTGAACAGAAAGTTTGACCTTCAAATACAGGACTCAGGTGAAGCATAGAGAATGAAGGAGAAGGGTAAAATATAAGGGACTTAATGATGATGAACTGCATAGAAAAATGATACTGATAATACTCATATGTAACTTCTCCTTTAATAGAGCAGGTAGAAGGAGCACGGGAGAGAGCTGAATTTGAAGATGTAATATATTGTAAAAATGGAGTCAATGGCTAAAAGGGAAATGTACTGGGAGTAAGAGAAAGGAGAGGTAGAATAGGCTAAGATATTTCATATAATAAGATTTTTTATTGCAATGATATGAAAGGGGGAAGGCAAGGGGGAATGAGGGAACCTTCACTCTCATCAGAGGTGGCTAGGAGAGGAAACAGCATATATACTCAATGGGGTATAGACATCTAGAGTAAAAAGGAGAGAAGGGGGACGGGGGAAGGTGAGGGATGTGGGTGATGGAGTAGAGGGTGAATTGTGGTGGAAAGTGGTCAGATATAATACATTTTCTTTTTTACTTCTTGCAAGGGACTGGGATTGGGTGACCTGTCCCACACCGCGGGGCGGTAGTTACTGGGCCTCAGGGGTGGTATGTGGGGCCCAGGGCCTCTTGGCCCCAGGGCCAGTGATCAGTCTGCTGACTCATTCAGCTACCCTACAGCACATTTTAGAAGAGGGATAGAGTGAAAGGAGAGAGAAAATATAGTATATGGTAATGGAAGGGGGGGTATGGATGGAGGGAGTTGCGATCAGCAACAGAAATGGTAGGAAAATATTGAAGTAGCTTCTGTGATGGACTTATCATAAAAAATGTGATCCACACTAGACAGAGTTGGTGGTATTGGAACAGAAACTGAAGCACATTTTTTTTTCTCTTTCTTTTACTTTATTTCTCATGAGGATCTATATTGGGGGGGGGGGGGTATTATGTTTACTCCTAAACAAGAAAATTTTAGTAATATAAAAAAGCATCATTTGTACAAAAAATAAAAATAAATAAAAATATAAGATAAAAAAAGAAAAAGAAGCTTTATAAAGTGCTATCCAAAAGTAAAATGATCTATTATTTCAAAAAAAAAAAATCAACAAAGTCAACCAAATTGTTTCTCAAAAAAAGCACCTCTCAATTATGGGCAAACCTAGTATCCAACCTTTCCAGAGTTATGAAAAGGTCACAAATTTCATCTCTACAATTACTGAAAGAGGCAGGCAAAGCATGTTTCCAAGTTCAAACTCTAACTTGAACTCATTCCAAAGTTGCGGTTTCTGGAAAAAAGACAAAATTTTTTCTAGTTCTGACCCAAGAAGTATTTTTTTTTTTTAGGTTTTTGCAAGGCAAATGGGGTTAAGTGGCTTGCCCAAGGCCACACAGCTAGGTAATTATGAAGTGTCTAAGACCGGATTTGAACCCAGGTACTCCTGACTTCAGGGCCGGTGCTTTATCCACTGTACCACCTAGCTGCCGCTCCCCCCCCAAGAAGTATTTTTAAAAGTATACTATTAAACCCTATAAAGTTATACTGGTAAAAAATATCACAAATATACATTTTAATTAAGTGGCTAAATTTTGCTGTTAGCATTAAGGTCTTTACAGAGTAAGCTAGCAAGGACTCAAATGACTCAAATCAATTCAACAAACATTTTTTAAGGACAATTATGTGTCAGGTCATGGGGATTCAAAGACAAAAAATGAACACAGTCCTTACAGTCCTTACATTTCCACCCAGGGTAATCTATAAGGTACCCAGATAAAGAAATCCAAAATCTGCACAACAGAATTATAAAATCTTTTCTAGGAGAAGTGATTTTCACAGGAGAATAAGGAAAAGCTGCCTCCTAAAAGAGGGAGAGTATGGGAAGAAGTTGCAATGTCCTAAGTCATTTCCACCTTCAATTCTCCATTCCCCAAGCATGGACCAAATGCCTGTCTCTGGATCAGATAAACAGGAAAGCAGGCCTGCCTGCAAGCAGATTCCAGTCTAGAGGACAAGTTTTCAGTAAGCTCACATATAAATAAGTACATGAAAGGAAAGCCAATCAAAATAAAGCAGACCTCAGGGACACTAGGAAGGCCACAAGGAGGAAGCAGCACTGGAGCTGATCTTTGAAGGAAATGAGTTACTCTAACAGAGGTGAGGAACGAACACATTCCAGGTATGGGGACAGCTCGTCCAAAGGAACAGGGACAGGAAGAAAGTGGGTTTGGCAGAAGCATGGAATGTATAAAGAGGGGACAAGGCCAGGACGGGATCTGACTTCCAGTCAAGGAAGCAGCCCAGTTCCCCCACATCTCACTCTAGGAAAAATAAAATCTCACAAAGGGAAGACTGTTCCTCACAAGCCGTCTCCCTCCACACCTTTATGACGTCTGGCACATCCTCCCCCAGAGCCCTCTCTTCTTCTAAGACATCTTCCACCTGCTCTAGCAGACAGCTTGGATCTACAGACTCTATGGTGGCTCCCCATGAGACGGGGCACAGCACAAGGACAGGGTAAGGGCTTTTGTCTTTCTGTGCATTCTCAGAGGTGAGCACCATTGTACATCTCCTAAGTACTTGTTAACAAACACTTGTGTCACACACCCAAGACATGCAAACACAAAAACACACACATGATCTGATCTGCTTGACTTTTCAAGCCTTTCATGACCTGGCTCCTTCATCCAGTCTCTTATACCTTGTTCCCCTGGTTCATGTTCTCCTTCATCCAGTCATAGAACAATCCATCTCTCCGGCAGTCCCACAGGCCTGGAATCCTCTCCCTCCTGACTTCTGCCTTTCCTGGTTTCCTTCAAATCAGCTACAATTCCATTTTCTGCAAGAGAACATTCCTGGTTCTCTTTCATGGAAATGCCCTCTTCCTGAGATTATCCCCAATGTATTTCATATACAGTATATCTTTTTAGTACATAATCATTTACATATTGTCACCCCCAATAGATTATAAATTCACTGAAGATGGGAACTGTTTCTGCCTTTTTTTGTACCCCCAGACTGTGTAGTAGGCACTAAATCAATGCCAGCTTCCCTCAGTCCCTTATCTCTCCCCCTCCCCAAAGGAAAAGAGAGATAGAAAGTTTTTTCTTGGACCCAAGGGCAGAACTAGGAATAATGTGTACAAGTTATAGATTGGTAAGTTGCGAGAAAAAACTAGCAATTCCAGTTAACCAAAAGTGCAATGAGTTGGCTCAGGAGGTAATGGGGTTTCCTTCTCAGTAGAGGGCTTCAGGCAGAGACAGGCTGTTTTGCTTAGACTGTAAAGGGATTCTTCTGGTACCAGATGAAGCTCTAAGATGCTGTAAAACATCTCCCAGACATCACCAATGCCCTCTAAATATAATGGCTGCCTCCATCCTCATCAACCACAATCTCTACAATTTCTGCTCACCACCCTTTTCTTCCACATTCTCTACTCCCCTAACTTCTGTGATATGGTACTCTCTTCTGATCTGGCTCATAGGTCATCTCTCCAAAGGAGAATCTCCCAAGAGGTAAATGCACAGTCCTTCCTCAAATAATTTTGTATTTACTTATCTGTATACATATGGCATTCTCCATACCTCCCATACACCTACCCATCCTACCCACTGACAGAGATAGAGAGTTGAAAGAGGAGTTTTGAGTTGGACAGGTAAAATCTGAGATATTTACAAGAGAGCAAGTATGAAAAGTCCAAGACGCTGTTGGTGATACCGAACCAAGGTGAGACTAGTGCTAGATAAATCCACATAGGAGTTTTCTGCATAGAGAAGATAATCAAGGTCAAAGTTTGGTGGTGGAATATGACCTTAGTTAGGAGGCAGGATATGAATGATCTAACAAGGAGACTGAGAAGAAATAATCAGGCAGTTAGGTCAGAAAAGAGAAGAACTGCCACAAAAACCCAAAAAGAGAGTATCTATAATATGGATCTATGTTTAGCATAGTTACACTTGTGTAATGCCTATATTAGATTGCTTTCTGTCAGGATGGGGCGGGGGAGAAAAATGTAAAACCTCAAAACCTTGCAAAAAATATTTGGTGAAAACTACCACTGAATGTAGTTGGAAAAAGAAATAAAAATATTTAAATTTTACAAATTAAAATCATTAAAGACAAAAAAAGAGTCTAGAAAGAGAAACAGTAAACAACAGCAAATCACTGTGGTGATGTAGTAAAATATATAAAATATTAAGATATATGAAATATAGGGTGGCTAGGTGGCACAGTGAATAGAGCACCGGCCCTGGAGTCAGGAGTACCTGAGTTCAAATCCGACCTCAGACACTTAATAATTACGTAGCCGTGTGGCCTCGGGCAAGCCACTTAACCCCACTGCCTTGCAAAAAAAAAAAAAATCCTAAATTAAGATATATGGAATATGAGAAAAAGCCAGTGGATTTGGATATTAAGATGTCAAATTACACATACTAGTCAAATAGGAAAAAATCTTTATATCATATTTCTCTGAATAACAAATTATTAACAAGCATATGAAAGTATACTCCAGGTCACCAATTATAGAACAAATGTAAATTAAAACAATCCTAAAATTTCAACTCACACCCAGCAAATTAGCAAAGAAGAGAAAAGATGTGAATTGTCAGTTTAGAGCAGGGGCGGCAGATAATTTCTGTGCCATAAATTGTGATAATCACTTTACAATTATCTCATTTGATCTTCACAACATGGGGAGAATTGGTGCCATTATCACTCCTATTTCACAGATGAGGAAACTAAGGCAAACAGGTGTTAACTGACTAGCTCAGTATGTGTCTGAGGCCAGATTTGAACTCAGATCTTCCTGAAACCAGGCCTAGTACCCTTATCTACTGAGGCACCTGCTGAAAGAGTTGTGGAAAGATGCCTTGTCACTGATGCTTTGTGAGTAAAACTGTGATTTAGAACTCCCAATTTAGAAAGAAATATCTTTGGCCCAGAAATTCCACTCCTAGGCTTATACTCCAAAGAGCTCAAAGGTAAAAATAAAGGCCCTACATAGAGCAACTATTTATAGCAGTACTTTCTGTGGTAGTAGAAAACCAGAAACAATACACATGCCCACTAACTAAGGAACAGCTAAATAAATTGTAGTATATCAATACAATGGAATATTACTATTATTTTTTTTAGTTTTTGCAAGGCAATGGGGTTAAGTGGCTTGCCCGAGGCCACACGGCTAGGTAATTATTAAGTGTCTGAGGCCGGATTTGAACTCAGGTACTCCTGACTCCAGGGCCGGTGCTCTATCCACTGCACCACCTAGCCGCCCCCCTAATATTACTATTCTTTAAGAAAGGATGACTACAGAAAAACATGGAAAGACATATGAACTGATACACAGAGAAATAAACAGAGCAAGGAAAACATTATACAAAATGATTACAATATATAAATGGAGGGGCGGCTAGGTGGCGCAGTGGATAGAGCACCGGCCCTGGAGTCAGGAGTACCTGGGTTCAAATATATAATTACCTAGCCGTGTGGCCTCGGGCAAGCCACTTAACCCCGGTTGCCTTGCAAAAAAAAACCTAAACTATATATATATTTATATATATATGGAGAGAACAAGCATAAAACCATTGAAAATGAAAAATTATAAAGACTAAGTATGGGGGAGCCTAGGTGGCGCAGTGGATAGAGCACTGACCCTGGAGAGAGGAGTACCTGAATTCAAATATAACCTCAGGCACTTAATAATTACCTAGCTGTGTGGCCTTGGGAAAAGCACTTAACCCCATCACCTTGCAAAAACTTTTTTAAAAAAGAATAATATGGGGGCAGCTAGGTGGTGTAGTGGATAGAGCACCGGCCTTGGAGTCAGGAGTACCTGGGTTCAAATCTGGTCTCAGACACTTAATAATTACCTAGCCGTGTGGCCTTGGGCAAGCCACTTAACCCCATTTGCCTTGCAAAATCCTAAAAAAAAAAGAAAAGAAAAGAAAAAAGAAAAAAAAGAATAATATGGTTCCCCAAAAATAGACATGAGAAGGTATCTCACTCCTTTTCAAAGGTGAGGAGGAAGGGGTTATCTATTTTTGTGAAAGATCATCTATTTCCAGATTTTACCTTGTATTCAATGGCTTTACTAATTTTTTATTCTCATCATCTTTTTCTTTTAAAGAAGTTCTCTGTTCAAAGGAACAAGGTGTGAGATAAATTTAGCAGATAAATTTAGATGATTAAAAACAAAAAAACATCAACACTGTTTTTTATTTTAATGGATTATTTATGCCATCAATCAGGATGAAATTTTAGAATCCTAGCTCAGCAAACTTTAAAAAAACATCTCTAGTTTGGGAAAAACATTATGCTAAGTTTTGTGGGGGTGGTAAAAGAAGGTTAAAACTTGAAAATGGAATCTTAGAAGATTCATATTCAACAATTTCTGGGGATAAACGAAACTGGATTAAGCTAGGCTTAAAACATTCCCTCCACAGAAAATAAAAGCTCTTTGCCTCTCCTCCAAGACTGACAGGAAAGAGATTTATGAGAGTGCCAAGGCAAAGAAGCACATACAGGAATGTATAAGTCATGTAAAGGCATGTAGACCTTAGGCTATTTCTGAGTTCTGTTTTAGATTCACATTAGCCCCTGAAACAATCAAGATTAGTTCCTCCCACACATCTTTCCTGTGCTCTGGAAAAAAATCAGATAACCCGAACTCTAGCTTGATAGCACAATTTCTTCTGAAAGCTTAAACTAGTAATTTAAGAGATGTATGCTAACATTGCTACTCCCAATAATTACAAAGCAACCCAGCAACGTGCCAATATGGTACATGTTTTACCAATATCCAGCATCAGCATATAGAAGAGAAAGAGAGATCTAGGAGCAATCTTAGCAATCATCTAGTAAAAGGATTCAGCTTTTGAGAATTCTGAGTTCCCGGCAGACAGGCTAGAGAGGAGAATGAGCCCCTTCCCAGAAAAACATTTTTTAAACATATAAATTAAAACACATAGGCTTACAAAGGAAACCAATTATATTGAAAAACATTTATCAAAATATTTTTTAAATTAATGTACAGACCCCAGGTTAAGAATGCCTAATCTAATTCAACCTTCTCATTTTAAGTGAGGAAACCAAGTCTCAATGAATTAAAATGATTTGTCCAAGATCATAGATAGAAAATGGGATTCAAGCTCACATCTTCTAACTCTTAAATCAGCATTGTCTTCCCTATGGTTTATATCCTATCTTAGAACAACAAAAGAAAAGTGTCACTTCTAGAAAGGTCACAAATATACAACGATTCTTCCTCATTTAATAATAGATATATAAAGTGGCACAGTGGATAGAACACTGGCCTTGGACTCAGGAGGATGGGAGTTTGAATCCAGCCTCAGACAACATTTGCCACTTATTAGCTATGTGACCTTGGGTAAGCCTCACACCTAGGGCCATCTCCAGTTGTCCTGATCCCTATCTGGACACTGGACCCAGATGATTCTGAAGGAGAAAGTGAAGCTGGTGACTTACCACAGCGCCCCCCCCCCACTCAAACCCAATTCATGTGCTTGTGCTGTCTTCTTCAAAAATGAAGGACAAACATTTGACTGATTGAAGTTATTGAGAGGGGAGGAGCAATACTGACTTTTTTTTAGGTTTTTTGCAAGGCTAAGTGGCTTGCCCAAGGCCACACAGCTAGGTAATTATTAAGTGTCTGAGACCAGATTTGACTCCAGGGCCGGTGCTTTATCCACTATGCCACCTAGCCGCCCCTTCCACTATGCTACCTAGCCGCCCCTGCAAAAATTAACATTTCTAAATTCTCAATTATCATCAAGAAAATATTTTAACAGTCATGATAATTTATATCTATCATAAATCAGTCTAGAAGTCAAGTTTTAAATAAGAGTTTAAAAATGCAAAATAAAGATCACAGAACACATGAGTTTTTAAAAATAACTTTAAAAAAATTAAAAGATTTTAAAGAGTCAATTTTTATTTTTTCCCCCTCTCTTTCCTCATGTATAATTCACCATATACAGATGAGGAAAGGGAGGGGAAATGGTTTTATCTGATTCTTTAAAAAACATTTTATGTTTCAAAATGTTGGTTTTTAAAAATAGTTTATTCTTTTAATTTTTCAAGAGACAAATCTGTCCCTCCCATTGCCTTTTCCCATCAAGTATATTAAAAACAGAGAAAAAGGGAAAGAGAAGGAAAACACCTCTCAGTGGATGGTTGAATAAATCATTCTGCATTTTATGTTTATCACCTCTCTGTGACTAAGTGAATGGAGAGTTTCATTCTTCTGTTCATCACCTCAGTAATCAGAGTTCTGAAGTCTTTCAAAATCCCTTCTCTCTACATTGTCAGCATTGTATAAGCTGTGGAACTAGTTCTGCTCACTCCCTCAATATCATTTCACAGAGGTCTTCCCAGTTTCCCCTGAAATATAAATTTCCTCATTTCTCAAGCATAACAGCATCTGTGTTTGGTCCTTTCTCAGTCCTGGACCATTCTACATGACCCCGATTTGGGGTTTTCTTGGCAGATATTGATATGGTTTGTCATGTCCTCCAGCTCATTTTACAGAGGAGGAAACTGAGACAACAGAGTGAAGTGACTTCCCCAGGGTCACACAGCTAGTGAGAATGTAAGAATGTGAGTGAGTGAGTGAACTAGGGAAGAGTTTTCTGGACTCCTGAGCCAGAGCTCTATCTACATTCCCACCATTCCCCAACATGATACTCCTTTAGTTTCCAACATTGAGTAACCATTAAAAAAAAGCCTTTATCAATGCTTTTGTACACAGAAATCACCAAAAAAAATTTTTAAATAAAAAAAAGAAATTAAGAAGCAGATAGTTTCAAAAAAAAACCAGAAAGACTTCTATGAACTGATACAAAGTGAAGTGAGAGAAACCAGGAGAATAATTTACACAGTAACAGCAATATTGAAAGATAATCAGTTGTGAAAGACTTAACAATTCTGATCAACACAATGATCTACCATAGCTTTTTCTTTTCTTTCTTCTTTTTTTGGGGGTAATATGATTAATACAGAAATTTATTTTGCATCAGTTCATATGTGTAATGAGTACTGTATATCTTGCTTTATCAGTAGGGGAATGGAAATTAAAATAGAATTAAAAAAAGAAATGAGTTATACAACAAAGAATTGCAAAGGTAATTAACAACTTGTGATGAAGAGGTATAAAATCATGTCCAAGCAACAAAATCTCCAAAAATTAGGATGAACTAAATAGAAATCAATGATCCCAGGAGTAAAGAAGAAATATTAAAACAAAGTCAAAAGGTTGGAAAAAATAGAAGAAACTATAAGGTAATCTCATAGCAAAAACAATTTAAAGGAAAAACAGATCAATCAAAGATAACTGAATTACCTAAAAGTCATATCCAAAACCTAGCTTAGTAATCATCTTTCAATAAATCTTTAAAGAAAACTATCTAGATCACATAAAAGAAGACAAAGAAGAAAATAGGACAATCTATCAGTTACCTAATAAAAGAAACCCCCAAACACAAACTTCCAAGAACATTATAGGAAATCCTGGATGCAAGGTAATCAGCATTAATCAGAGAGCTAGTGAGTTTTACATATCCAAAGTCACATTTGAACTCAGGTCCTCCTGACTTCAAGGTCAGTGCTCTATCCACCGCACCACCTAGCTGCTTCTGAATTGCAAGAACTGGTTTGTTTGGGGGGGTTTTTTGGCCTTCCTTTTTATCTTCAAATCCTGTGCTAAGTGCTGGAAGGTCACAATCAGGTGATGTAAACAATATACAAACACCTATGTACAAATAAGTGCCTCCAAAGCGAGGCACCAAGATTTACTAGGACTGGGCCAAAACAGCTATAAGGTCAAATAAGAGGAAGAAATGTTCCAGCCATGGGGGACAAGACAGCAAAAACACTCAGCATCAAGACATGGAGTGCCAAGACTGAGGAACCGCAAGGAGAATATATGAAAGCAAGTGAAGTGTAAGAAGGTTAGAAATGGATCAGATTATAAAGAACTTTAAGAGAATTTTATACTCAACCTTAGAGACCATGGTAAATCACCAGAGTTGACTGGTGACATAATTAGACTTGCCCTCACACATCAGGAGTGATACAAAGACATTCTAAAGGTTCCCTTCAACTGGAGAACGACTAAACAATTTATGACATATAAATGTGACTGAATACTATTGTACTATCATCAGTAAAGAGAGGGAATGGCTTCTTTGAAGCCTATAAAAACTTGAATGAACTGATACAGAGAAAGTAAGCAGAACCATTACAGTTGATACAATCATGACAATACTGTACACACAAACAACTTTAACAGGAATTCTGATCAGAGTAATAACCAACCAAGATTCCAGAAGAATCCCAATGAAAAAAGCTACTCACCTAATAGAGAGGTGAAGGACTCACAAGTGCAGAATGAGCATTTTTTTCTTTTGTAGGGTCTAGGAGAAATATGGACAATGCGGAAAAATGTTTTGCTTGGCAAGTAGGAAGGAGAGAAAGTGAATTTTTGCCAATTAGAAAAATAAAGAGGGGTGGCTAGGTGGCCTAGTGGATAAGCACAGGCCTTGGAGTCAGGAGTACCTGGGTTCAAATCTAGTCTCAGACACTTAATAATTACCTAGCTGTGTGGCCTTGGGCAAGCCATTTAACCCCATTTGCCTTGCAAAAACCTAAAAAAATAAAAAATAAAAAAAAATAAAGTTGGGGCAGCTAGGTGGCACAGTGGATAGAGCACCAGCCCTGGAGTCAGGAGTACCTGAGTTCAAATTCAACCTCAGACACTTAATAATGACCTAGCTGTGCAGCCCTGGGCAAGCCACTTAGCCCCATTTGTCTTGCAAAAACGAAGAAGAAGAAGAATTAGAAGAAGAAGAAGAAGAAGAAGAAGAAGAAGAAGAAGAAGAAGAAGAAGAAGAAGAAGAAGAAGTTGTTTAATTTTTGAAAAATGTTCATTTACTTTTACATATTTTTCACAATATTTCTAACTCCTAGGAGGGGAAAGAAGACAGAACTGGAATAACTGACTCAAGACCAGTTTTAATTTTTTGAAAGTAAGTATCAAGAGAATCATGTATAAGGGGGAACCACATCCCACAGCTCAGTTCACAAAGAGAAACCTCAGTAATTCCAGCAATGATCTTTTCTGGCCCTCTAAAGCCTGCTCCAAAATTGCCTGGGAACTGGTCCACAGGTCCCAGCAGAAAGTGAAGAGTCTTCTTGGGACACTGTAGGAAAAAGTACAAGTCAACACAACCCAAGACATGCTCTGATCTTTCAGGGTAATCACAGAGAAATTCCCCCAAAATGCACAGATAATGTCTGCCTCTGAATATTGATAGTCACCATGAGCACTGCATTTTAAGCATCCAATTCTGTACAATTATTTGGGGGGTTATTCTACATGAGACTCATGTCCAAAGGCTTCTCCCACCACAAAGGGTCTAGTGATACCTCTTTGGAGACCTCTCTCTTTCCCCTCGGTCCTGGTGGAACATCAAAGGGTGCTCATTGACTCACTCTCAACAGTGCCCATAAAACCTTCATATAGAAAAGATTCTCTTTAACCCAAGCCTCTTCAAAGACAAAAACAAGAAAGCTCCTCCCTTTCCTGTCTATTAGATCTCTATCTTCCCACAGAAACCTATGTAGCTCTCAAAACTTGAAGTATTACCCTACCAGGGCTCACCAAGGATTCAAGGCTTCCTGACACACTTTTGCAAAGTGAACCCTTCCCCCCACCCCCCCAACCCACACGGACCTACACAGTTCATTCTATTTACTGTCTTGCCCTGGAAGATACATAACTGAGAAGAAAAAGCGGGATCTGCTCAAAAAAAGTAGCCAGCCTCTCAAGTTACTGCTTTTCAGCAGTGCCAATTCTCACCCAGTTTCTTCTTCATAGGGTCAGGCTTATTGCTACGGGGCTCCTCTTCCAGATGTCAACTGCCTGGGGATTTCAATCACTTACTGTTGGTTCCCTTCTACCCATGGTCTCTGTTGACTGGTATTTGTTCTCTTATTCAGTAAATGATGGCAGCTCTTGAGCAGTTGAAAGAAGTTCATTCAGGATGAAATCGCCAACTCAAAATGCTGTGGTTGTGCAGTTGCTTCAATCATGTCCAACACTTTAGGACCCTATTGAGGCTTTTCCTGGCAGAGATGCTAGGTTGCTTTACCATTTCCTTCTTCAGCTTAATTTACAGAAGAAGAAACTGAGGCAACAGGATGAAATGACTTGCCCTAGATCACACAACTAGCAACAACTGACCCTGCCCCCCCCATCCACTGTACCACCTCAAAATGCCTTTGGGCTAAAGGAAAATTTCCCATTCTATCAGGTGGGCTGAAGTTCAGAGGACTTCTGGGTCCTTTAAGATTTTATTCTGTTTCATTCATGTCCCAGAGTCTCATTTTCCACATAGAGTAGCACCCAAGGAAAGGCTTCTTATTACCTTGCTGAAACAAGCAAGCTAGGGGTGCAGAGGATAGAGCCCAGGGCCTGAAGGCAGTTCAGGAAGATCTGAGTTCAAATCTAACCTCAAACACTTACTAGCTTTGTGACCCTGGACAAATCACAACCTCAGGTTGCCTTAGTTTCCTCAACTATAAAAGGCAGTGATTAGAGCAGTTCCCTTCAGGGGAATTTTTTTAAAAGGCTTTTCACACAGGGCCTAGCAGAGAAGAGGTGTGATATCAGTGTTTGTTTCCTCCCCATCTCCCCCAGCCCCCTGGCCCTCCCCGTCTCTGCACTTCATGCAGAGTGCTTCTTGTTGGCTCCCCCCACCCCATCTTCTCAAGCTCTCCTGACCTGCCTGCAGGAGATGAGCTTCAGTGCATTTTCAACATGAAGAAATGGTGGTAGAGGAAGAGAAGAAGACATAGCCAAGCCCACCAAGAACTAGAGTACAGGCCTCCTGCTTCCTAATTTAATGCCCTTTCCTTTATACCACATGGTCTCTCCAAAGTAGCATGTTCACTGGCAAAATGATGAAGCTTCTGGGGCTCCATCTGACTAGAAGAGCACTTAGCAAACTTTTAGTCATCTTGCATCTTATCACCCCCCCACACAAAATCAAGAACCAGAAAGTCTGCATGTACCACTGGAAAAGGAAAACAGAAAAACGCTAAAAGCAAGTCCATAAAATGTCCTGTGAAGAATGAAACTATAGCTATGGTTGAGGGAACAGTATGAGATTACCATCTGCCCCTCAAAAAAATGAATAGGAATCATTATTAAATCTCCTGAAACTCCCAGTTTCCCCCCTCCAAAAATAAAAAGGTTCAAATAAACGTGTAGGAGAAGGCCAATCCTTCTAACTGGTATGGACTCAGGGCAATCCTTCTCATGTTATTTGGGTACTGAATCATAAAGAAATGGTACAGCTACAAAGCAACTGTGAGATTGTCTAGTCAGAGACTACCCTGAGAAGTTACACAATGTGTCTTCAGTCACACAACTAAGTGGCAAAGCCAGGTTGTGAATGCAAATTTTCTGATCATAAGACTAGGGTTTGTTATTTTGATGTGGTACAAAATGTCGTAGATACATATTTTCAAAACATAATTTTCAACACCCCAGCAGACTTCCAAATGAAAGAGCATACAAGTGTGACAGGAGATACAAGGGCAAGCCCCTTCTTTTTCAATAGTTTTCCATGGTTCAATTTAACCATTCCTAAGAAATCCACTCCCTCTTATGTGCTGTTCTAAGTAAAAAAAACACTTCTGAAATAAAATGGAAGCACATTCACAACAGGGTGGAAAGAGCACTGAAGAACTTGAGTTCAAATTCTGCCTCTATTGCTAATTTCCACATAACTGGAGGCAGAGTCACTTAAACTGTCCAGACCTCTGTTTCTTCATCTGTAAAATGGGGCTGGGGCCCAGGACTGGATGATGTCTAAGGTCTATTCCAACTCTGAATGCTGCCATCTAAACCTTTCCTAACCTGTGCCTGACAGGAGACTTGAGATTAGAATTCAGTAAATTTAAACAGTAGAACATAAGAACCAGACCTGAGTGCTATAGTGGACAATGAAGCAATGCTGCCCAGAACAACCAAGGAGAAGGCAATGACGTATTGCTTAACATTACTAGGCTGCTCCAAATGAGATCAGTGATGATGCCACTGATACATAGCTGGACATGTGCAGCATGTGCAGAGTTCTAGATGTTCTATTTTTGAAGGAGGAACTTCTAGGGTGAAGAACATTGAGGGACCTGATGTGAAAGGAACTCCAAACACTGTCATATCAAGATCACTGAAAGAAACTAGGAAAGTTTAGTCTGGATAAAAGCCTAGTAGGGAACAATTATCTTGTGGAAGAGTGAATAGACTTAACTCTTAGCCCAAGGGCAAATCTAGACCCAACAGGTGAAAGTCACAGAGGAAATTTTAGTTTGCTAGAAAGAAAAATAGCTGCCCCAAAAAGAAATCCCTAGAGGCCATCAAATGGAAAGTAGACACTCATTTTCTTTAGAGATATTGCAGATGAGACTTGGCTTTAGTTAAGAGTTGTATCAACTGACCTCTACAATCACTTCAAAGTCAGATTATGATTCTATGAATCTTTGGTAAGATCGACTGATTCCCTTTCTTTCTGTAAAATAGGGGCACCAACTGATTACACTAAGTCTTCAAAATGCCATGGCTTTTTTAGGAATCTGCAAAGTAACAGTAAGATCTGATGTTCTAGATTAGAAGCAGTGTATAGCCTGTCTCTTTTTAGGTTTTTAGGTTTGTTTGTTTGTTTTTTTTGCAAGGCAAATGGGGTTAAGTGGCTTGCCCAAGGCCACACAGCTAGGTAATTATTAAGTGTCTGAGACCAGATTTGAACCCAGGTACTCCTGACTTCAGGGCCGATGCTTTTGCTACTGTGCCACCTATCTCTTTTTTGAGTTATCCAGTCACCCTGGCCTTATTCTGAAACAAGCAGTACATAACAAACTGTCTGCTAGAAGAAAAACAGATAAACAGACGGTTCCACAATGTCCTCAATTAAAAGTGAGAAAACCCATCAAGTTTCACACAGAGAAGAAGGTGAGGGCTAGCATTACAGAAGGAAGGGCTAAGGTTACTGCTGTGGGCAAAAGTGAGCATGATGCGTTTCAATGTATGTCTGGTGGGGTGTGACAGAGCCACCAAGGAATAAGTGAGGCACTTTATCAGATGAAAGGCCTGAATAAGCAGGAGGATGTTAAAGACAGAAAATCAGGAAAATACTTGTCTGAAGACTTGACAAAAAGATGGTATGCCTGCCTGAAGCAAAGGCTATCAGCAAAAATTTCTCTGAATCAAAGGAAAGGGGGCTTTTGTTTCAGGACTCTTGGGCAATCATGTTTAAAAACCACACAAAGTTCACAAAAGCAAGGAATCCAAAAGACTGATAACATTAATCACCAATACTATTTTGAAAGCCTCCAGTTCCAGACAATAGGTGCCAGAACATTTGTTAAATGAACTTAACAAACATTTATTTTATTTTACTATTTTTTAATTATATAATTTTATTTTATTTGTTTTCTAATTACATATAATGGAAATTTCTACTAATCATTTTTAAAAAATGTTTTGAATTTTACAAATTTTTTTCTCCCTCTCTCCCACCCTTCCCTCCTCTCTCCCCGCCAAGAGACACTCCAATGTAGTCTTTACACTTGCTTCCATAATATGCAGAGATCCAAGTTGAATGTGTTGAGAGAAAAAACAGATCCAAAAGGAAGAAAACTTAGAGATAGTAAAATTACGTAATACAACTTTTAAAAAGTGAAGATAATAAGCTTTGGTCTTCATTTAAACTCCATAGTTCTTGTATTCCCCATCATAGATTCCCTAAAATTGTCCCTGATTATTGAATTGATGGAGTGAACAAATCCATCAAGATTGATCATCACCCCCATGTTGTTGTTAGGGTGTACAATGTTCTTCTGGTTCTGGTTCTGCTCATCTCACTCAGCATCAGTTCATGCAAATCCTTCCAAGCTTCTCTGAAATCCCATCCCTCGTGATTTCTTATGGAACAACAGTGTTCCCTCACACACATATAGCACAACTTGCACAGCCATTCCCCCATTGATGGACATTCACTCTATTTCCAATTCTTTACCATCACAAACAGAGCTGCTATGAATACTTTTGTACAAGTGATGATTTTACCCCTTTTCATGATCTCTTCAGAATACAGACTCAGTAGTGGTGTTGCTGTATCAAAGGGGATGCACAGTTTTATCACCCTTTGGGCATAGTTCCAGATTGCTCCCCAGAAAGTTTGGATGAGTTCACAGTTCCACCAACAATGTATTAGCATCCCAGATTTCCCACATCCCCTCCAACATTGTACACATTAACAGCAACATTGTGAGATGATCAACTCTGATGGATGTAACTCCACTCAGCAGTTTAGAGATCTAGGAAAACCCTGAGAGATCTGTTATGGACAATGCCATCTACATTCAGAGGGAAAAAAAAACAACTAGTGTTTGAATATAGAGTAAAGCATACCATGTTCACTTTTTTAAAACTTCTTTTATGCTTTTCTTTTCTCTCTCATGGTTTGTTTGTTTGTTTTTTTAGTTCTAATTCTTATTTCACAACATGATTAATATATAAATATGTTAAACAGCAATGTACATGCACAATTTTTACCAAACTCTTTGCCACCATGGGGAGGGGGAGGGAAGGGAGGGTGGTAGAAAATTGATGGAACTTGTAAATTTGCAAATGAACGAATGCTGAAAAACTACCATTGTATGTAATTGGAAAAATAAAATAAAATTTCAATTAAAAAAATAAGGATATATTAAAAACCTTTCCAGTAAATATGGGAATGAAGCAAGGATGTTCACTCTTCCCATTGTGATATAATTTTGGAAATACTAGCAAAAGTAATAAGATAATCAGTTAACATAATAAAAATGAGAATACTACCTAAATTAATTTACATCCTTAATGCTATACCAATTAAATTACCATGGGTATATTTTACCCAGCTTGATAAAGTAATAACAAAATTTCTTTAGAAAAAACAAAAGATCTAGATCAAAGGAAAAACTGAGAAGTAAAGACAAAGGAGGAATAGCACTTTCACACTTTAAACTATAACATAAAACAGCAACTATGAAACCTTTTAAAAATTTTAGCTTATATTTATTTTATTTTTTGTTATATTTTGGATTCCAAGTTGTTTCCCTTCCTCTTTCCCAATCCTGCATTAAAGAAAGTCAACATTTGATATAAATATGCATGTATATACAATACATACTTCTATGGCACTCTGCTTTTCTTATAGTTTAACTCTTAAAAGTGTGCATTGCTACTGGAAAAACCATAGCTTTGATTATATGCTTCTGACTTATCAGCAAGGGGATATCTTTGCTTTTTAGTATACTGTTCAGATTTGCCATAGCTTTCCTTTTAAGAAGCAAGCATCTTTTAATTTCATGCCTGTAGTCTTTTATCACTTATCACTTGCATGGGTTCCATTATCTTCTCTATAGAGATGACTTCTTGATCAATAGATACCTCCCTAATCTCTCTAGAACTGTAGTCATGCATCACCAAGTATGTATTTGACATTCCATATGTCTATCAGAACGAATATTCCAGAGGCATCACAACTTCACAAGACAAGAATAGAACTATTCTCCATATCTCACCTCCATTCTGAACTTCTCTTATTTGTGCCCAAGACACAAACATCCTTCCAGTGCCTCGGGTTCACAACCTGGAAGTCATTCTCAATTTCTCCTCCCCATCTCTAATCAGATGCCCAAATTTGTTGTTTCTACCTCTACATTATCTCCTCTTTGCTTCCACAGTCCACGCTTTTTCAGGTCCCCATTACCTGTCACCTGGACTGGTATAACTGCCTTATAACTGGATGCACCACCTCCAGTCTTTCTCTTGTCATTCATCCTTCACATAGCTGCCCAAGTGATACTCCTAAACCACAGGTCTGACCACGTATTTACAACCCTGCTCAAAAAGCTCATAAAGTTAGGACAAAATGATAAGTTCTCTGGTGACACTTAAAATCCTTTACCATTTGGCTTCATCCTACTTTTCCAGACATATATTATTTTCCCTTGTTCATTTTAAAGCCTAGTTGAACTAGTCTCTTAATTGTTCCTCAATCACAATCCATTTCCAGTCCTTGGAAATGCACTCCCTCCTTATCTCTGCTTCTCATAATTTCTAACTGCTTTCAAAGTTTCACTCTAGCACCAGTACCTCCCCCAGATGATCTGATCCTAAGTTGTCTCCTCTTTTACGCCCCTCATCTACAAGAGGGAAGGGACAGATTAATTTGAAGTTTTGTATCCTTGGTGCCTAGAAGAGAGCAGGTACTTGAAAAGTGTTCATTTTAATACTATCAGAGTCAAATTGGTTTTCTAACAAAAAATAAGGAATTGTATATTTTCAAGAATTTTGAATCCTTAATTCTTATGGTATTTTCCTTGCAAGTACTTCATGAAACTTATTGAAATGAACTGAATTCCCATTTAAAAATAGGACAACATAAAATGTTAATCATCCAGGTTTGCAATTGAAAATTTCTAAACAGTTAGATCCTAAAATGTTTTCATATGTCCAGTGATTATATAGGACTTATTCAAGATGACAAGTGAAGATACGAGGATATGAAGATACAAATCACATTCCATTTCACGTCAACAAGGAGTGATTAAGTGCTAAATTCACTGACTAATATTCTAAATGTTGGCGATCCAAAGGCACCTCACCCCTTATTTTCTGACTCCTGGGCAAGAAGGTCAGAGTTGTGCTAGCCTCACTACTCACTCATGGGCTCCTGTTCTCCTTTCCAGGAAATCTCAATATCAATTCTACTCTCCTACACATAGGAGAACACGAGTTCAATGGCTCGGGTCAATCCACAGGCCCTTATTCTCTTATTCTCTCTATAAAGATTTCGATGCGCCCTTTCTCTATCTACCCAGTTTATTCCTAATGTGGTCAAGATCTACCAGAGTAAGAACAATGGAATCCTGTCCCCTCAAAGCCTGGGAAACCAGAATCACCACTATCATCACCTGTCCTTACTCCAACAAGTGGTTTCCATAGGGAGATGTCTGGAATCCCTAGCAGCAACAGATCAAATAATATGGCAGCCACCCCTGGTGTACTTTCATTTGTGCCTGGAGACTTCATACAGGTACACAAAAATATGAGGTCCAGCTCAGCTCCAGCCTGCCCGAGTCACTAAAACAAACTGTAAAGCAGAGCTCTCCAAAGACAGCTTCAGGTTGCCATGACTAGAGTGCTGGGCCCCGAGTCAGGACAAACAAAATTAAAACCAGCCTCAGAGACTCCCTAGCTGTGTGACCTCAGGCAAGCCATTGAAGCACTATTTGCCTCAGTTTCCTCATTGCTATTCTAAAGTGGGGATGATAATAGCAGCCATTTCCCAGGATTGTGGGGATCAAATGAGATCATTGGAAAGCACCATGCTTCAGCACCAGGAGGCTCTATATAAAAGTTTACGCTATTAGTTTTACTAACCTCAAGTCCCACTTGGTGCTGCATTCCTTAGTCTAGCAGGCAAACTCCTTAAGGGTAAGGCAGGCTTCTGGGTTGAACGACAATCTACCTCATTGGTCCAAATAAGGTTCCACGATGGATGGCCGGTCCACAACAGCAGCATCTGCCCTCAGCTCTGCAAGCATGGGACACAGAGTTTCATAAGAGCTCCTCTAACCCTCAGAAGTATACGATGCAAAAAGCAGGCTACTTGTTTAATTCTCATTTTACAGATGGAAACTTAAGGTGCAGACTCACATAAGGTCACACAAATAGAAAGTAGTAGAGTTAGAATTCAATCTCAGCTCTTCAGACTCCATATTCAACAATATTTGCAAACATTCATAAATGGCCCAAGAGACAAACTTTGTACATATTTCAATAACAAATTCAGGCCCTCTTTGAATTTTCTTACCTACAATGGCCCGGTGGCAGTGGTTGTTCTGAGACACTCAGCAAACACCAGGCCAACCAGAGTCAGACAGAACATCTAACCACATCCCCACCACTGGGCAAAAGACCTATCAGAAGTAGACTTTGTTATTTGTTTAGCAAATTGATAAAAGTTCTACTACATCTTATAAAACAGGAGGGAAAGACAATGAATTTGGAGCTTGCCTTGCTTACCATCACTACTGACAAATGAAATTTACAGTCACTAAAAAGCAACTGGAAAAATTCAAATTCACAATCTCTAGAAAAAATTCCTGGTTCTTTAACTCCCAAAAAGATTTTCGATGCAAAGGTAAGAAACAAGTACTTGGGGGGCGGCTATGTGACACAGTGGATAAAGCACCGGCCCTGGAGTCAGGAGTACCTGGGTTCAAATCCGGTCTCAGACACTTAATAATTACCTAGCTGCGTGGCCTTGGGCAAGCCACTTAACCCCATTTGCCTTACAAAAAAACCTAAAAAAAAAAAAAAACCAAGTATTTGCTTCCCATTATGTTCCCTACAAACTAGAGCCAAGCTCCGTGGCCGACCAAAAGCTGAACTCTTAAAAATGAAAACAGCTGAAAAACACTCTCTCTCATTGGTGCCAACTTAGACCTTCTATCTCACTTTCAGGAATCCTCTAAATATCTAAGTTGGGCTGTTTCAATACCTTGGATTCACTCCAACAACTATTAGCTAGTTGCCTCTGCATGTGCAAAAACAAAAACAAAACCATTGCATTTAATTTAAAGAAAATAAACAATTGTGTGAGACAGACCTAGTCTCTACCTGCTCACAAGCCAGCCAGGAAGAAAAGAATAGGCCTTAAACAATTAAAGAATACAAGACTATAAACAATACAAAGAAGTTCCAATCGCAAAGACTAGAATCTGAGTGATACAAGAAGCAAAGAAAGAGATGATTACTAAGCCTTGAGACTGAGTTCCTTCTAAAGTTGGCAATGAAACCAATCCTTGAGGTCAAGACTAGTTAGAAGTTAAAGGTGTTCATCAAGGGCAGCAAAAGATATGCATTTTAGATAAGGCAATAACAAGGAAGGAAGGCACAGAAACAGGACTGAGTATAGCATCTAAGGGCAGAGGGAGCAGCCAAGGCAAAGCAAAAGGTGGAATAAGGAAGCTGGGGAATCAGCTTGGAGAAAGAGGACTGGGACAAGGACAAATAAGAAGACTCAGAGAAGTTGAAACTGTATTCTAGAGGGCCTCGAGTCAATAGATTTTGAACAACTGAAGCACCTTGAGAAAAGCAGAGTTTACAAAAGATTATTCACTTTACAAAATCTTCACAAAACCCCAAGAAAAAAAAAAGTTTCAGGGAACACATCTACTGTATAAGAAGAGATAAAGGAGTACAAACACTGTCAGATAAGGTGACTGAGGGGAGTCCAAATTTTTCAGACTAAACCAAGATCTTTTCAAAAACTCTCAAGAGTTGCTAAATGAAAGTCACCCTGATTTTTAACATTATAATCCCAGCACCTAGCCTTACAGTCGACAAGTCAAAACAACTTACAGCTCATACTTTTGTTACTGTAGCCAGTGACCTTTTCACTGAAGTGGTACCACAAATGTTGCTAAAGCTTTGTCTATAGAGGGTCTATAAATAGAGAGTGGAAGGGAAAAAACCCATCTTTAGGTGCTCATTAACAAGTCCATGGGCAATATGGCTGATCAATGAATTCTTTCCTCCATGGATTGCAGTGGGATCCTTCTCCTCTTAAGAGAAAAGCACAAGGGGGTCCTGCAGCAGAGCCCTTTCACTTACCTTTCTGCTCCTGGCACTGCTTCAAGAAGAGACAGAAATGGGCAGAGCAGTGAAGAGCCCAGCTAAACATCATAGTCCTGAACCAGGGTACGCAGCAGTTTGATTGTCGGGCCTAGTCAAAGCTCAAGGATTCATGTTGCACATGCCTCAAAGGGTGGTGTCCATTCACTGAAAGCCACATACTGTAATTTGAGATGAGAAAATGTTCTAGACTACTTCATTCATCTGACCACCCAGCTTCTGACATACTATCTTCAAAGTAAAGATGAGCAATCTGATCACAAGGCCAAGGTCTGAGGATAAACTTTTCCTTGACAGACACAAATCTTTGGGAAGAATTTCTACAACCAGCCAGAGACCATTTACAACTGGACTGTAACAGAAGAAGTAAAGTCATCCTTACATACAAAAGTTTAACAAACATTTTCTATCATTAATCTCAAGATAAACCCTCGGCAATTTTGTTCAGTCTTCTACTGGGGATAACCATATTAAAAAATGCTCCTTTGGTCCTTCAGTCCCTCAGAGTAGGATTCTTGACAGGAGTATCTTACACTCAATTTCAAAATGTAGTGGGATTCTGTTATTTCCTGAACACACAGTTTCATGGAGAATGGCACCGGGATTTGTAAACTGATAAAAGCTTGGGGGTTTTTTTTGGATTTTGGTTTTTGTTGCAAAAGAAGTTAAAATAATTTAAAAGATCCTTCCCTAAGAAGGGCTGGACAGGCATTGTCCTTGTTCATAAGAAGTTGATTGGTATTGGTATTTTCTGAATCAATGCTCTTTGAAGAAAGGATGTAAAAAAGGATGAACCACAAAGATGTTATCTGAGCCAATGGAGAGTATGTCCAGAAAGTGTGTGTGCAAACACATACACACACACACACACACACACACACACACACACACACAATGTGTGTGCATGTATGTACAGTACCACATGTAAATATAAAAACACAGAAGAAGCCTTCTGGAAACTAAAATGTTTCCCTATCCATGGGGGAACTGCTGCACCAACTCTGGGTGTATGAATGTAATGAAATATGAATGTGCCACAAGAAATGGCAAATAAAAAAATTCTGGGAAACTTCCAAAGATTTGGAAGATGGGATGGAGAGAGAGGTGAGCAAAACTCGAGTAAATTCACAGAATCACAACAACTTAGAGGAGCACCAACAAACAACAGAAGGCCGGTCAAACGACTAAGTGTGCCTACCACAACCTGCTGGCGAAGATGGCTCTCTTCTTGGCAAGGAGGCAGCAGTTCTGCTCTACAGGCAGAATCAACCATGTGCTATCAGATGAGACCAAAGGATTGTTTCAGCTTGAACAGAATTTTGGTGTTATGAGGGAGGATTCTGTTGTGGGCTGGGGGGAGATTAGGGAGTAAGAGTGATGTTCCTTCAAAATTCAGTAATATACCATTTATGTATTATTTTAAATAATGAAAATTACAGACACAAATGTAAGATCTTATTCTGAATGAGGATTATACAAGTATTACCTTTTTTTACCCTCAAAAATGCTATATTCTCCAATATAAGAAAGACAGCCTCATTTGGAGTAAATACAAATTAAGAATAAACTCAAGACTCAAAGGGAGAAAAGGAACAAAGCGGAATAGATTAAAAGCAGATAACTCAAGAAGAGAAGAGAATCAAAGAGAAAGAAGTCCTCTCCTGCCAGACATCCCTGGGGCTATGATGTATGTTAGGGAATAGTACTGAACTAAATAACTGGAAAGTGGTGATTAATAGAGGGGGGAGGCTCAAGTGGCCCTGCTATGCTTAATATTAATATCAGAAAATCTTAGGGTTCCAGATCTGGTGCTAAAAGGGACTCAGATATCAATTAATTCAACCCCCTCATTTCATAAAGGAAACTGAGGCCCCTAAAAGGTCAGCTGCTTGCTGAATTTCACATAATTAGAAAGTATCAAAACTGAGGTTGGATAAAGTCGACTTGGTGAATAAATGTGCAACCAGGAAGCCTGGGAAGAGCTAGCTAACATCCTGGATGACTACATCAGTGTCCAAAATAGTTTTCTTAAGTACAAGTGGTCAGGTGATACAGTGGATACCAGGCTTGGAATCAAGAAGGCTCATCCTCAAATCCATCCCCAACCACTTTCTAGCTATGAGACCCTGGGAAAATCACTTAACCCCATTTGCCTCAAATTCCTCCTCTGTAAAATGAACTAGAGAAAATGGCAAACCATTCCAGTATCTCTGCTAAGAAAACCCTAAATGAGGGCACAAAGAGTCAGTCATGACTCAAACAGTGGCACAAGTTTGACCAGGTCACCCTTTCTTTAAAAATCTTCAGTGGCATGTGAGGGCTGGGGGGGGGGGGGGGGGCGGTCATGGACTCTACAGAAAATCTGGAGAAGCCTAGGGACTCCTCTGAATGATGCTAAATGCATAAACTAGAACACAGAGAACTACTGAGGAAAAAAAATACAATGATATAGAGATTATTAGTTCATGGTCACCAGGTTAAGAGCTCCAAGTTCCTCATCTTCCAAGCCTGGGGCACTCTGCTGGCCAGATTATTCCACATTGCTCAGTTGCTGGCACTTTTGCTTCTGGTCACCCAAATCAGACCACTTGCTGTGACCTCATGACTCCTCAGCTTCTTCCTTAGAAGTTCATCCCTTAGTCCTCCAATGGGAAGTCCTTGTGATCCTCTAAGGTATTAGAGCTAGGTCCCTCCTCAAATGATATCATCTGTTTATATGTTATAACTTATCATAATGTCCAACCTCCTTGAGGACAGACCTTTTTTTTTTAGCAAAATGGCTGCTTAATTAAATATCTATTGACTTGACTCTTCCATAGGCAGTCTCTAGTCTGGAACAGTTCAGCTCTGGGTTCCATATCTTAGGAATTGAAAACAATGCAGTATAAAAAAAAGAGTAGTTGAAGAAACCAAGGATATTTAGTTGGAAAAAAGAAGACATGGGGGTGCACCACAGAAATCTTCAAGGCTTAATGGGCCTCGTGTCAGACAAACTGATGCATGGTGGACAAAGTGTAAAATGGAACATCCATTCTTGAAAGCCATTTGAAATTACACAAATAAAGCAATTAAAATATTCACAACCTTTGTGCCAAATTCCACTCTAAGGAAGTCACTGACAAAAATAAGGGCTCCATAGGCACCAAAATATATCAGCATACTTTATGATAGCAAAGACCTGGAAACAAACTAAGTCCCCATCTAAATAAATGTAGCACATGAATGGAATGGAATGTTATTGTAACTTAGATAATGAGCAAACAGAACACAAAAGCATGGAAGAACTTAGAAGAACTGAAGTAAAGAGAGACAAGAAAACAGGAGCTAACAGGTACAGTGGATAGACTGCTCATCCAGGAGTCAGAAACACCTGAATTGAAAGCCTGTCTCCAAATTTACTAGTTGTGAGGGCCTGAACAAGTCACCTACCCTCATTCGGTGCAATTAGGTTAATAATTAAAAGGCTGTTAAAAATCAAATGAGATAACATACAAAGGACACTATAAGTTCAATATGTACAAAGACTTCAACCCAAATACCAAACAATTATAAAACCACAAGATTGACCCCAAAAACAATATAGGAGGGGCAGCTAGGTGGTGCAGTGGATAGAGCACCTGACTGGAGTCAGGAGTACCTGAGTTCAAATCCGGCCTCAGACACTTCATAATTACCTAGCTGTGTGGCCTTGGGCAAGCCACTTTAACCCCATTTGCCTTGCAAAAAAAATAAATAAATTAAATTAAAAAACAATACAGGGAAAGATCTCTCCCCCTTTTTTCTTTACAAAGACTGAGGTTCAGATGTAGGAAACATTGCAATATAATGTCAGATGATCCTCAATGTATGGATCAACTCTGCTTAACTTCTTTCCCTCTTCTTCATCTTTGTTTTATTTTTTGTTTAATTATTTGCTCTAAAAGATGGCTCTGAGAAGAGGAGAAAGGAAAGAGATGGTGGTAAATCTAGGTGACAAAAAATTTTTTTTAAATCTTTCTTTTTAAATTAAGGGCTGAGGGTAGGGGGTAGGAAGGGAAGGTAGAAGGAAATCAGGTAACTTAAAAATATGCATATGCATGTGGATGAATGTTGAAAAACTTTCATAACAGGTAATTGGAAAATTAAATTAAATTAAAGGCTGTCACGTGTCCCATTTCAACTTGGGCCCACACCAAGTGCCAGCAATGAGCAGAGAAGCCCAAGTGAACCAGTTATGGCAGCTTGCTCCAAAAGGCTGGCCTATGAACAAACAATGGCAGGGTGCAAAGAAGGAGACTTCAATTCAACCTTAGGGGCTGAACACCAAGAACCCTGCAGTAGATTCCAATAAACAAGATCCCATTCAAATGGAATGGACAATGGCCTTTCACTATGCACTGGAATTAACTGGGGTTTAAAATGGTACAACAGCCCCTGCCACACAACAAAATCGGAGCCCAGGAAGGTTCTATGTTCATTCTAGTGGACCTGCTCCAATTGAGAAGAGCAGTAGAGCTGAGATTGGGTTCCATGAGGCAGAACTGCTAGTGGTCAACGGGAGAAGAGCAAGGATGAGGGACATTTGGAACACCACAACATACAATATCCAATGGCACATGGCCAGGAACAAATCAGCCTAGATGTGCCATACATAACTGTTGTATTCCACTGCCCCCCACACTTATCAAGAGACTTCTAAAGTTATTTGTATGAGTAGCACAAAGATTTGCTTTATTTTACTAAGTTAACAAAGTCTTAGCAATGCAATGATTTAAAAATGAAAATGGTATTCTTTAAATCTTCTGCATCCAGCAGGATTTTTTTAAAAAATACTTCCCATTCATTCCCAATACAGTTATATTAATAACAATCCTATCCATCTAAGCAATGCACTGAGATGTTTTTTTTAGTAGCAAGAGGATGCTATCTATATATCTTCCCCTTCTCTAGCAGAGCAAAACCACTACACAACAGTAAATCACATTAAAATGGAACAGAGCATAAATAGTCCAAGTCTTTTTTTTTCTTTTGTTAACATACATATTCAATTCTCAGTCCAACTTCCAAATTAAGTTCAGAAAACACCCTCAACACATAGCTATAGAGTCTGACAAAACAATTCTCCACACAACCAGAGATGCATCTCTCTCTTTCTCTCCATTTGAAGTTTGTCATCTCTTTCTGGAAGTAGGTGATTTGTCTCATCTTCAATCTTTTGAACTCATGTTTTATCACCAGAGTTCAAAAATCTTTCAAAGTTATTTTTCTTTCTAGCCCTCCTATCAGTGTATAATTTGTTCTAGCTTTCTCATTTTGTTGCATTCCTAGCATGAACTCAACTTGGTCATATGTTCTAATATGCTGTTGTAGTCTATTTGCTAATATTTTATTTAAAATGTTTGCATCTATGTTCACTAAGGATGTTAGACTGTAGTTTTCTTTCTTACCTTTGTTTCTCCTAGGTTTAAGAACCAAAACCACATTTGTATTATAAAAGATGACTGAAAAGGTACCCTCTTTTCTTTTAGCTCCAAACTATAAATGTAGTACTGAAATTATTTGAGTGCTTGATAGAATTCATTTGTAAATCTTTCCAGTCCTTGAGGTTTTTCTTGGGAAGTTCATTTATAGTTTATTCAATTTCATTTTCTGATATCGGGTTATTTAAATAGTCTATTTCTTCTTTTGTTAATCTGGATATTTAATAAGCATTCATCTTTTTTCTCTCAATTAACAGTTTTGGTAGCATATAACTGGGCTAAAGAGTTCCTGACAATTTTCTTTATTTCCTTTATTTCTATACCCTCATTTAGGTTTTCTTCTCTTTTTAAAAATCAAGTAATAGGGGCGGCTAGGTGGTGCAGTGGATAAAGCACTGGCCCTGAAGTCAGGAGTACCTGGGTTCAAATCCAGTCTCAGACACTTAATAATTAACCTAGCCGTGTGGCCTTGGGCAAGCCACTTAACCCCATTTGCCTTGTAAAAAAAAACCTAAAAAAAATCAAGTAATAGATTCATTTTATTAGGATTCATCCTCCCTCCCTCCAAAGGCAGCTCCTTCAATTCAATGTCTTTTTGGTTTCAATTTTATTAATCTCTCCTTAAACTATAGAATTTCTTCTTTGTATCTGTTCATTTTCTTAATCGTGTGCCCATTTGATTTGTTCTTTCTTGTTTTCAAAAGTGTATGGATAAATTTTCTTCTCAGTATTTTTTTTAATCTTATAAATACTTATTTGCTTTCCAATTACATTCCATGGTAGTTTCTACCAATCATTTTTTTGGCAAGATTTTGAGTTTTACAGTTTTTCTCCCTCCCTCCCTTCCCTCCCTGCTTCCCCCCCCCCCCAACAGAAAGCAATCTGATATAGGCTTTATATTTGCATCCATGATAAGCACAGATCTAAATTGAACTTGTTGTGAGAGAAGAATCAAACCCAAAGGGAAGAAAGAAAACATTAGAGAGAGCAAAATTACATATTACATAAGACAACTTTTAAAAACTAAAGATAATAATCTTTGGTCTTTGTTTAAACTCCACAGTTCCTTCTATGGATACAGACAGCATTCTCCATCACAGATTCCCTAAAATTGTCCCTGATTATTGCACTGATAGAATGAGCAAGTCCATGTTGTTGTTAGTGTTAATGTTCTTCTGGTTCTGCTCATCTCACTCAGCATCAGTTCATGCAAGCTCAGTATTTCTTTAGCTATGTCCTAAAAGATTTGATTTATGTTAGTTCATTATGTATTTCCTTTAATAAAATAATCCCATTTCTCTAATTTTTCTTTGACCCACCAGTCCTTTAGCATTGTATATTTAGTTTCTTTTTTCTCTTCTATCTCCAAGTGTTTTATTTTATTTTTTAAGAAAGATTTTATTTTGAGTTTTACAATTTTTCTCTCATTCTTGCTTCCCTCCCTCATCCCCCACAGAAGGCATTCTTTTAGTCTTTACATTGTTTCCATGGTGTATATTTAGTTTCTAATTATGTTTTTATTTTTTTTATTTTTGCAAGGCAATGACTCACCCAAGGTCACACAGCTAAGTCATTATTAAATGTCTGAAGCTGAATTTGAACACAAGTCCTCCTGACTCCAGGGACAGTGCTCTATTCACTGAGCCACCTAGTTGCCTCTCACTCCCTTCTTAAGGGCTTTTTATTGAATATAATTTATATTATATTGCACTGGGATAACCAAGTGTTCTATTTAGCAATTCTGCTCTCAACTTTTTTTTGGTGTTTTTTTAATGCCTCAATTTTTAGTAAAGGTACAGTGTACAACTGAAATCAACAAAGATCTGTTGTCTCTAATCTTTCTAAAGTTTTATGCAAGTCCTGAACTTCTTTATGGTTTACCTTTCCAATAAAAGCCTGAAAGAACTAAGTCTGAAGATCCCCTATTGTAATAGTTTCATTTATCCCTCCAATTCAATTAACTTCTAAGAATTTAGATGTCATTAGGTACACATATCTATTAAGTACTGGACTGATTTGCTTTCTATGGTTCCTGTAAACAAAATGTAATTTTCTGGCTTTAGCTTTTGTTTATTATGTCCATATTTACAGTAGCCTTAAATGAAATTATAATTGCTAGCTGAGTAAAAGACTGTGCTCCAGCCCATCATTTTTACTCTCTTTACATTTTTGTGCTTCAAGTCTATTTCTTGTAAATTGTGTTGTAATCCATTTTCTTCTAATCTACTACCATCCTTCTAATGGGATGAATTCAGTCCCTTCACATTAACTGTTAATTATATTGTTCTCTCCATCCTCTCTTCTTGTCCTTTCTCCTCAGTACTCCCAGACTCCTCTTTACAAAAAAAAGTGGGGAAGTAAAGGGACCTGCCTGATACCTGTGAGCTCCTGAAGGTCTCTCCTAGAAGACAAAAAAATAAGAAAGAAAACTACAGACTAATATCCCTGGTAAATACAGATACAAACATTTTAAATAAAATATTAGTCAATAGGCTACAACAACATATTGGAACATATGACCAAGTTGGGTTAATGCTAGGAAAGCAACAAAATGAGTACACTAGAACAAATTATACACTGATAGTAGGATTAGAAAGAAAAATAACTGTGAAAGATTTTTGAACTCTGTTCAAGGCAGTGAGAAAACATGAGTTCAAAAGATTGAAGATGAAACACATCATCTACTTCCAGAAAGAGATGACAAACTTCAAATGGAGAGAAAGAGAGAGAGATGCATTTCTGATTATATGGGGATTTGTTTTGTCAGGCTCTGAAGCTATGTGTTGAGGGCTTTTTCTTTTCAGAGCTCAATTTGAAAGTCAGGATGAGAACTGAGAATTAACAAAAGAAAAAAAAAGTTCTTCTTGGTTGCAGTTCTTTTGTCCTCTCCCTGCCCTTAATCTTAGGTTTTTGTACTTTCTTCCCTTCCTTTTAATCCTTCCAAGATTTGAGTTTGTTTTGCTCATGACTAACCTACTGAGTCTGTAAAATGAGCAATATGAGTTTCTCCCAAGAAACTAAGAGAGACAGCTTTTGTAAATGAGAACATAGGGTGGCTAGCAGGTAACCTTAGAGAGAAAACCTAGCCAGTGTGGGAACCTGGAAAGGTGAGGTGAGTCTTGAAGGAAACCAGGGGCTCAACCAGTTGGTAACTGGGAGAAAGAGCATTCTAGACATGGGGAATAAAGCCAGTGCAAAAATATGGAGACAGGAAATGGATTATCAACAGCAAGTAGAGGATTCTTGTTTTAAGTATTTCATTTTAGAAATGGACCGATGACATCATGGGGTGATTTCTTGCCCTACACAAGAACTGGATTTATGTGAGGCAGAGCTGAGCAAAGTCACCAGCATCATTCTCTGTCCCAGAGTCATTGTCCAGTGGTGAGACAAAAGTCAAAACAATCAATGATAGTCCAGGAGAGTGTCTGCTTCAGCCATTTTCATGGCCCCGGAACAAACTGTTCTCATCCACCTGCCCGTTCCACTGGGAAAGTCTTCATTTGGTCAAGTTAGATTTCTCCCTAACTCACCAATGAATGGGCCTGAGGCTTCTCTTTAACCTTGGTTTAGCCTGTTCACTAAGAGAGCTTTACTAGGGTAAAATCAGTGTGTTTCTTGGAGTCACAGGCGAGATGGTGTTCAGGGATGACTTAATCTCTGGAGGAGGGCTTGTCAAGCCCCTTTTCAGGCTGCTCATGCATCTTTGGTGTCCATCTGTCACCTACAGACACCCATCTGTCTCACAACGATCTATTAGTTGCCAAATCCAAAGGCTTTTCTCAATCCTCCTTCTCCTTGACCTCTCTGAAACCTTAGATACTATTTGACCACTCTCTGTCCTCCCTGATCCTCTCTTTTGGACATTCTTTCTCCTTGTTTTCCTCTTACCTATATGACCACTCTTTCTCTGTTTCCTTTGCTAGATGCTATTCTAGATCATGACCTCTAATCATAGACATCTCTCAGGGTTTGGTCCTGGGCTGCCTTCTCTCCTCTCTCTGTACTACTTCACTTGGTGATCTCATCAGCTCCCATAGTTTCAATTATCATCTCTCAGATCTATTTCTACTTTCTACAACTGCCCTTCATATATCTCAAACTGGATGACCAGTAGACATCATCTTAAACTCACTATGTTCAAAAGGAAACTAATGATCTTTCCCCCAAACTCTCCTCAATCTCCTCCCCCAGGTTCCTCAGATTCTCAATTAAGTGTTATGCCAGATTCATCTTTCTCAGTCCTCATCTTCTGTAAGGTGCCATGGTCTTTTGATTTCCCCTTTGGGAGGGCAGCAGAATATTAAAAAAAAAAAACTTGGAAAGGGAGGAAGGATCAGGAAAGACTTTATATTTAATCCCAGAAGTTAAGAGGGATCTACTAGTTTATTGAGTAGGGCGGGGTTCTGAATATCACTCAGATATGTGGAAAATGGATTTGAGTGAGGAGTGACGTGATACAAGAAAATAAATCAGAAGATTATTTCAATAATCTAGAGTTTGAAGAAGGCTTGCACAAAGGTATTTGTTGACTGTGTGAGTAGAGAGATAAGATCGTGTACAGAAAAATGTAAGTAAATTACAAGAAATAGACTATTCAGAGTGAATAAGATAGAAAAGATGAGGGTGATGCTGAGGTTGAGAGTGACTAGGAGAATGGTGATGTATGAATAGTGTAAAGGCATTGGATTCAGGAGGACAGGAGTTTAAAGACACATGCCACTTAGTAGCTGTGTGTCCTTGGTCAAGTCATTTGGTCCTGACTACCCAACATCCAGGGGCATCTCCAGTTGTCCTGATTCGTATCTGGTCACTGGACTCAGAAGACTCTGAAGGAGAAAGTGAGGCTGGTGACTTAGCACAGCCCCCCTCACTCAAATCCAATTCATGTCCCTGTCATCACCTCCTTGATGTCATGGTCTTCTTTGAAAATGAAGGACAAACATACAGAATTCACAACTTGGGGGAGTGTGGCAAAAAAAAAAAATCTTGAGGTAGACCCACATGCAGAAGGGCCTACACCTTTTGAGTGATCCAGGGACTGAAGAACTAGGCTTGAACCTCAGATCTAGCCCCTACCATCTATGTAACCACATACAATTCACTTACCCTCTCTGATCCTTGGCTTCAACTGTGAAATAAGGCAGTTGGATCAGATGAGGTTTAAGTGACAGAATCTTAAGATTTGTGCTAATATATAAAAACAGAAATTCCCAATCTGAGGCCTGAGTGACAAGCTGCTTCTAAGTCACCTAGAAAAGCTTTGTGAACTCTAAATAACACTTGCCACCGTGGCCCACCCATCTTACAAAGATTTGGGAGCTCACAACAAAGCCTTCTCTCAAGTGATTAACTTACTTTCAGATTCAAATATTTACAAGGATTCAGATGAAATTTACCATATGCCAAGACATTTCAAAGCCACTTCAATTATTAAGTCTCATTCTCTTTTGCATTTTTAAAAAATTATTTGTTATATGGGGTGACTCATTGGAAAGGGAGAGAGACTGGGGAAGGGGGGACATCTTGGCAATGTAAAAAAAAGGATATCAAAAAAGTATTTTAAAATAATACTTATGAAACTTCCCACTATATAATAAAGATAAAATTAAAGCAGCATCCTTAGTTATTGTCCCTTAGAAAATGCTACTCAACCATGAACATTTATTATTAGTATTAACTGTTTACAGATACATATGGTACTTCAACTGGAAATGTCCCTGGCATTCAACACCAATTTGAGCAACAGAAACAACTCAACAATTTCCAGCTGGTCTTATGAAGGGGGACACACAAGAAGAGGAGGAAATAAGTAGGCAGAGAGGGAATAATTCCTGTTGCATTTTCATTCTGACTATTACATTTCAAGATTAAATCTTATTGTCTCTTTGGTCTAGACTTCCATCTACAGTTTTACAACAGCTTAATCTTTAATTTCTGCAGACATTATTTGGATGACAGCATGATTGGGAAAAGAAACATGCTGACCTATTTCTTTTACATGTCTTTCAATGACCAAGTTTCAAAAATCTCTCCCACCTCACTATCCAATTGGGATAAAAAGCATCTCAAATTTGTTAACCGATGAAAAATGAAGTATATTAGGCCTTCGTTGTTCATCACATCATCATTATTTTAATTTGTCACCATTCCTGGAAAAGAAAAACTCCACATCAGGTAAGACTAACAGGAAATCCAGTCCCAGTTTAAATTGTTCATTATATCGGGGCAGCTAGGTGGCCTAGTGGATAAAGCACCGGCTCTGGAGTCAGGAGGACCTGGGTTCAAATCCGGTCTCAGACACTTAATAATTACCTAGCTGTGTGGCCTTGGGCAAGCCACTTAACCCCATTTGCCTTGCAAAAACCTAAATAAATAAATGAATGAATGAATGAATGAATGAATGAAAAATAAGATGTTCGTTACACTTGAGTCATGTATTTTTTTTAGGTGTTCTTTTTTGCAAGGCAAATGGGGTTAAGTGGCTTGCCCAAGGCCACACAGCTAGGTAATTATTAAGTGTCTGAGACTGGATTTGAACCCAGGTACTCCCGACTCCAAGGCCGGTGCTTTATCCACTACGCCACCTAGCCGCCCCCTTGAGTCATGTATTTTACCTGTGTTCCTTCTAAACTCTCTAAAAAGGAAAAAAAAGGATTTTTCCCCCACTATAGGAAAGTGGAAACTAGTTCCCCATAGTTCACTGTAACGCCCTGGAACTTCTTATATTAATCTATAATCTACATTTTCTTTTCATTTGTCAGACAAATTTTCCAGAGAACCTGATGTACAAAGCAAAAGAGGGTCCATATTTGTCTTCACTGCACATGTCCGAAGGCATCTAATCCAATTCTGCAAAACCACTTTTTTTTTTTAAAAAAAGGTTATCTCTAACACATAAGAGCTTTGGCTTGCTAGTAATTTCTTGATCCAATGGAAACATTTATAACCACTGTTTACACATTCTGGCCAAACCGTTGCTATTCCAGCTATTACAATGGATTATTGGCCTTCAATAGTGAGTCACAACTTGGGAGTGGCTGAACACATGGAAAGTCACCAGCTGGCACCCACAATTAGACACAGCATGGCAAGTGGAATTCTATGTCAAGGTTCTCTAAAAGCCAACTTGCTTCTTGAATTGATAATGCCAGGGTATGATGAAATTAGGAACATGGGGAAAAAATAAAGAACCCCCTGCAAACTTGGAAGCCTTTTGGAAGGAGTCAAGACAGGGGCACCAAAGAACAATTCCTACAGATCCACCTCAACTCTAAACCCCCCAAAATCACACTTTGTAATTGCAGGGTCAATGTTTTGTCCAATTAATATCCTGCTGAGATTAACTAATCGGCCAGTAATCATATTTCCTATAAAAATTAAGCCATATCAACCCTGACCCTAACCCTCCCATATCATTTTGGGGCAAGAACCAAGGTAGCTTTCTAACAAGATTTTTAGGTCAATAATCACCATCTTATATTCATTTTAACTCATGAAAATTTCTTATGCATACTTTTATCCACTTAATATATATTACACAATTCCATTTAGACCAGGTTTCACTTACTGGTTCTAATATTCTGAATCAATGGTTCAAGATCTCCCAGTCTTCATGAAACTGAAATAAACCCAGATGCCTGAGGGTTCACATTCTTGCCATTCTCCAGTTGTTAGTTAGATTAACTTTCATGAACTGATCTTCTGCTCCATAATCAGTCTTTTTAACAGGATGAAAAGGCATAGGGGACTTCCTCAAGTTAATCGGTCAGCAATTAGTTCCACTATAAATCTGGTAAGGGGGTCTGGTTGTAAACTTTTCTTTATAAGAACCAACTAAAGGCCAACTAGGAACCCCACTTTGCAATATTTGCCTTGCTGTTCAAGTTCATTTTCCAGTTCTGAAACTGCAAAGTACAGAAAAAAGGTTTCATGGCCAACCCACTGCCTCCTGCAACACTGTACACAGGTAGCCCCCTCCCCCATTTCACAAAATGTTATTTAAAACTTGGGATGCATTTGCTCACTGTGCCCATGCTATAAATGTGGCAGGATTTTCTAACTTGTGCTCCAACATCTAGTTAGCCCATGTAACTATACCATAAAACCAATCTAAATAAGATTTTCTAAGCAAACCTAAGAAGCTAGTCCACTTCAATCTTACCTACCAAAATCCTTCTCTTCACTTCAGCATCAACTCAGGGAAGCTTACCTTGATTTACTGGCACTGTTTGTCTGGATTTCTCTTTCCCCGCCCATGTCTCTGCATGCATACCATCCCCCCGAAGAACCGAAGTCCCCCTTTCTATACTCAGTACTAGCACTGTGCTAAGCCAGAGGAGGAAAAGTCGAATGAACTGAAAAACTTCCTTTGGGGGAAATGCTAACCTCAACTTAACCCCAGATGAGTAACAAGACTTTGGAACTCAGCACACACTCACTGCAATGACTTCAGCAGGTAGGAGGAATTTTTCCCAGAAATGTTGATGCTTCCACTTCCAACCTAAAGAAAAAGAATTATTCTCCCTCCCACTAAGATGGTAGTAGTCACTTCCCAAACTTTGGTAGAGAGACATGTATGAAGAAGATCTGAATATTGGGGAGGCTGGCATTTTGAAGATAAGATAGATCCTGCTGGGAAAGTAATTTTTAGAGCACCAGAAACAAAAATGACTAGCCCTGCTTCCAGGAGGTCCCCAAAGTCATCCTCAAGGGATACCACCCTTGTGGAGAAGGGAGCCATCATCCTCCACACTACCAAAACAAACTAGCTGCCTCCTGTAAATCATCACCACCAGGTAGGAAAAGCCCAAATCCATGGAAGGAATAGCACTGTCCACAGTCCACTACCCTGCTTCTATCCTGGCCTCCACAATCATCACCCAGGAAAACACCCTACTGAGATTTCCATTACAGTCTTTACTAGTGCTGCAGGAACCTTTAAAGACCCTAGGGGGAAAAAAGCTCTCAGCACCAAAGATTCTGGCACTGCCCAATAGTACAACATCAATAATAGATGCAATCTTATTAGAAATGCCACCAACAAAGAGTCATCACCTTCTGATTTGGGGCTGCCTTACATCTGTCATACATCTCGAGCTCCTTAGGCACAGAGCTTTCCATCCCCAGGACTTAGCACAATAAGTGCACACAGTAAGCACTCAACAAATACTTATCCATTCGTTCATTCTTCATTCATGATGATTCTTAACAGAGTCAGGAGAAAATGATTCTTGACTTCAAGTCAATAGATTATTCAAATCCATCATAAAATCAAGATCCCAATGGGGTTTTGTTCAACAGCAAGAAAACTCAGTAATGAGAAACAAGAAACAGGGCTGTTCTGCATCTCCCCACCTCAGTGATTCTACTCCTACAAGAAACAGAAACCCATAATGTTATGTACAACCAAGAAGTCATAATTTCTCACCCGACTTCCCAACCAGCAATCTGTTTCCTAAGATGACCAGCAAAAAGGAAGTGTAGTGATCCATGCAAAGATGTGGGTGAAGTCAGGAAGACCTGGATTCAAATTACACCTCAGACACTTAGTAGCAGTATGATGCTACAAAGTCATTTAACCATTGTAGATCTCAGTTTCCTCAACTGTAAAATGAAGGGGTTGGACTCAAAGATCTTAAAGACCCTTTCCAGCCCAAAATCTCTAATTCTGTGATCCTGGGAATTGAACCTTCAGGGAGAGAAAAGAATGGCCTTTTCTCAAAAAATGGCTTCTCAAAAATTAGCTACCAATTCATCTGAAAGAAAAAAAGATCAAGAATAGCAAGGGAATTAATGAAGAAAAAAAAATTGAAAGGAAGGAATCCTTGTCCTACCAGATTTCAAACTGTATTACAAAACAGTTGTCATCAAAAACATTGTGGTACTGGCTAAGGAACAGTGATAGATCAGCAGGAGAAATTCAGTACACGATACAGAATAATCTTAAATTTGAAACACACAAAAACTTAAATTTTGGGGACAAGAACTATGACAAAAACTGGGAAAACAATTTGGCAGAAATAAGGTATAGACCAACACCATATACCAAAAGCAAATCAGGGGAGTGTGATATAGTCTCGCTGTCAGAAAAAGTGCAGGTTAGAGAGATTATGGGCCATAAACTGCATAATTTCAATGAAAATAGAAAGGTTTTGAAAAAATAGTCAAGATTAAAAGGAAAAGCACAAAACTGGAGGATATTTAACAGCAAGTTTCTATGATAAATGTTCATCTCTCAATTATAGACAGAACTGAGCCAAATTTATAAAAATTCAAGTCACTCTCCAATTAATAAATGCTCAAAGGATATGAACAGGTATTTTCAGATGAAAAAAATTAAAGCTCTCTATAGTCATGGGAAAATACTCTAAATCACTATTGATTAGAGAAAGGCAAATGAAATCAACTTTAAGGCAACGTCTCACCTACCTGATAGGCTTATATATCAGAAAAGGGAAATGACAATTACTGGAAGGGGATGTAGGAAAATTGGGACAATAATGCACTATTAGTAGAGTTGTGAACTGATCCAACCATTCTAGAGAGCAATTTGCAACTATGCCCAAAGGATTATAAAACTGTGCATAACCTCCAACCTCCAAGCCCAGCATTACCACTACTAAATATATATCTTAAAGAGATTTTTAAAAAGAGGAAAAGGCCCTCTGTGTATAAAAATATTTATAGCAACTTTTTTGTTGGAAAAGAAGGAAATTGAGAGGATGCCCATCAACTGAATAATGTTTCCACAAATTGCAGTATATGGTTGTGATGGAATACTATTGTGCCATAAGAAATGATAAGCGGCTGTTTATAGGCTAAGGCTAAAAGAGATTGACTTGCCCGGGTCATATAGCTAGAAAGTATGTGAGGCAGAATTTGAACTCAGGGCCTCCAGACTCTCTTTTGCCCTTTTCTTTGCTCTTCAGTTTTGCAGCCATGTCTGATTCTTCCTGACCCCGAGGACCAACACATCTATGGCAATCATTAAGGTAAACAGATTAAATGACCTGCCAAGGGTCACACAGCTAGTCGCTGTCTGAAGCTGCATCTTAACGCAGATCTTCCTGATTCCAGGCTCAATGCTCTATCCACTGAGCCACCTGGCTGCTCCTTGCATACCTTAGCTACCCACAAAATCAGACCATTTTCCTGCCAAGAGCAGTTCAAAAACAAGTTTTTAAAGATGAAAGGAGCTCCAAAATCCAAGTACCCTAAGGAGAGGGGTCGGGTACTCTGGTTCTGCTTGCCCATCATAGTCCTGGCACCAAGAGGGGGCTTAATCAATGATTGCTCCAGTGGCCCAGAGGTTTGTCCTATACCCCCCAAGTGATCAAGAAATGGCTTTAGCTCCAGGCCCTTGTTACAAGGAGGCACCTGGTGCCCCAAGGTATGGAAAGGCACAGAACTTAGCCCTTAAAGTGGAAACACCAAGATCCCTCCAACATGGATACAAACACACACATATATACTAAATGTCTATCTTTATTTAACGAAGGAAGAGTGAGAATAATCCAATTAGAGAACGTTGGAGAGAAACCAGTCAAACCTACAGCTGAACAAGAAATTCCTTTACAAAACCACCCCAAGTGACCACCCAAGTTAGGGATGAGAGTTGAGAAGCCCAAGTTTTTATCTCAGTAACCTCCCCTGCCAGCTAAGGACACCTAACAATCAGGCTGATCCCTCTACCACATAACAAACAGCCTTTCAAATACTCAAAAGACAGAAATCATGATCATTTTTATCTTCTCCAGACTAAACAACTCCAGTTTGTTCAATCAATTCTTACTATGTATGACCTGGGTGACCTAACTTCTCAGTAACCTTTTGTTCAGAATCCAATACAACTGCAGACACACTACTACCAGGGTAGAGGTCAACAAAGCTTTTACTTCCTTTGTTCTAGACATTAGGCTTGTTGTAATGTAAGTCAGTCTTTTGATTAACTTTTTTTGGTGATGTCACACAACTGATTCATAGCGAGGTTATAATCTACCAAAAAAAAAACAGCCAGAAAGGATCTTTAAGGTCATCAAGTCATACCCCCATTTTTTACAGATGAGGAAAACTAAAGTCAGAACAATTCTGTGACTTGCCCAACAACACAGAGTTAGTAAGTGTGAGAGGACAGACTTAGCCCCAGGTCTTCTGGCCCATGACTCTCTGCACAAGCATCCAGCAATTCCTTCCCCATTCTGATTTTGGGTAGTTGATTTTTTTTAACCCAAGTGAGGCATATATTTACCCTAGCTGATTTGATCCACTGTTCTATTTTGCGAGAAATCATTTTAAATCCTGATTCTTTCATCTAATATGGAGTCCTCTTGGCTTGGTGTGTCATCTGGAAATGGGAGAAGTATGCTGTGTAACTCTTCAGCCAAGTCACTGATCAAAATGGTGAGTGGAAGAGGACCCCAGACACAGACCTGCTAGAAATCCCCCTCCAAACTGAAGAGAATCTTTAATTTTTAATTTTTTCAAGGCAATAGGGTTAAGTGATTTGCCCAAGATCACACAGCTAGGTAATTATTAAGTATCTGAGGCAGGATTTGAACTGGGGTCCTGCTAACTCTAGGGCCAGTGCTCTATCCACTGCGCCACCTAGCCGCCCCATGAAGAGAATCTTTTAAGTTGAAGACTAAAGGACAGGGTTTGCAAAGGAATAATACCTGGGAGAGTAATACAAATAACTAGTGTCTATTTATTTCCTGATGGTTACTAAGTGTTTTTATATACAGTCTAATTTCTTTTGATACAATAACACTGTGAGGCTCCCATTCTGCCAATGAAGAAACTGAAACACAGAGAGACCAGTAGCTTGTGGAAGGTACACAAAATCAGGAGCCCAGCTGACAGCCTTCACCTCAGGCCTGGAATCCGTCTTCTTGCCATCTGCTCTGCCACAGCACCAGGCCCTGGGGGCCTCAATCTGCCTGCGCAAAAAGTTGAGCTGCCCCCAAAGAGAGGGCCTAATCTCACACAGCCTACTGCAGAGCAGGTCATCCAAGTCCTCATGCCACTGGCTCCACCATCTTCCACCTTTTGTTTGAGGAACAGTAAACAAATGAGCCTCCCATTGCTTCTCTGAAATATCACCATTCCCTCTGCAAGGAACTCCACCCCAAAGAGAAGACATCCAAGGAAAGGGGATTCAAGGAATATTCCACCTGTGAACAGCTTCATGTGATGGAGTCTCTGCTTCTCAGATGTCCGGTGAGGCTGCTCTGCCATCCCTGTGACAATCCAGAATGAATACTCTCTGCCTGACTAACACTGCCCATCTACAAATCTAAGAGTCAAACAGGACCTGAGATGTCATCTAGTATGATCCATAGCTGCTTGAGAATTCTCTCAACATCAACTCCAAATAAGTAGTCATTGAGCCTGTGACGGAAAGCCACAAGTGAGGGATAAACCCACTCTGCATTTTGGGGAAAGTATTCACTATTCAAGGTTTTCCTCACTTTGGCCTCCACCTACCTCTATGCCTATTTTCTCCTGCGGCTCCCGCTCTGGAAGGTCTTTTCTAAGGTTTCTCTTCTCTAGGATGGTTTCTTCAGCCAGTTCCTAAAGGTGAGTTGTCCAAAAGCATAACTGAAACATGGTGGGGAGAAAATGGCCAAATGTGGTTAAGTATATAAATGTTCTCGCCAACATTTCTGAGAAGCAGCCAAAGTTCTCCTTACTTCTTTGTAGATTCATTCTGGATTGAGTCTAACAATATTTGCACTGTGTGTACACCTCATAGGACTGTTGTGAAGAAAGAGTTTTGTAAACTGTGAAACACTATAGAAATGTGAGGTATATAGTAGATGGAGCCCCAGACCTGGAGTCAAGGAGACTCCTCTTCAAGAGCTCAAATATGTGGGGCAGCTAGGTGGCGCAGTGGATAGAGCACCAGCCCTGGAGTCAGGAATATCTGAGTTCAAATCTGGCCTCAGACACTTAATAATTACCTAGCTGTATTGTGTGGCCTTCAGCAAGCCACTTAACCCCATTGCTTTGCAAAAAAATAAAAATTAAAAAAAAAAGAGTTCAAATGTGACTATGCTTCCTAGGTGTCTAGAAGGGTGCCTGGACAAGACACTTTCACCCTTTTTGCCTCAGTTCCCTCATCTGTAAGATGGTAAACCACAGTATCTCCACCAAGAAAACCCCAAATAGGTCACAAAGAGTCAAACATGACTGAAGCAACTCAACAAAACAACATTGATATGGTGTATGATCCCCTCCAAGGAGAGATCTGAAACAGTAATGACATAAAATACTTTAAGGTTTGCAAAGCACCTTTACAAATCTTACCGCATGAAATAATCATAACAACCCTGCATGGAGGCTCTTATTCTGATCCGCATTTTTCCAGATCAGAAAACAGAGATAAAATGACTGGCCCAGGGTCACCCTGCAGGGAGGTATTGGAATCAGAACTAGAACTCAGAACTTTCTGACCCCAAGAGCTGTCCCCCTCTCTATTCCCTGGGTCCTCAGAAGGAGAACTAAATGATTATAAAATACCTGCACAGAAATCATCTTATATGGATCTCATAACAAGTCTGTGTACCAGGCAGGGGCCAATATTATTATAATTTAACAGATGGGAAAACTCAAAATGTCAAATGACTTGCCCACAATCTCAGGCATTTAATAAACAGGATTCGGGCTCAAGTAAAGCATATGCTAATTGTCCAACTCTTTTAGATCAGGTATTTTGACAAACATGATTTCAATGGTCAAAGTGACAGCATTATTATTAGCCCCATTCAACAAAAGGAAAAATGGAGGTTGCACAAAGTGCCAGACCTCACCCGCCCTAGTGGCACAAAGTTAGGCTAGACCTCAGGTCATCTTCCAAATGAAGACAGACCAGTCCTGTCTCCTTTTTCTAGGGTCACCTGTCCCCAGCATCCAACCTTCTCTCAGACGGCTCCCTTTCCAATGCAGCTCAGTACGGACACAAAGAAAAATCGAAATCCATGGTCCGTACTCACAGGTACAAGGAAGGCAGCTCATCAAGCTCTCGATGGACTCAGATTGCTACCGTGGGAATTGCCGCCACTTAAGTTTCTGGGCTCTTATCAGATAGAAGCAGTCCTAATCTCCCTGGCTCCCCTTTCAGCAGGGCATGCCAGGGAAAGGTAGAGGAGAAAAAGCTACCTACAATTTGCTCATTTTCATCCATGCTAAGGTTTTCGACTCGAAGTTAAGCTACTCCCCACTTGAATCACAAAACCCTGCTATTCCTAGTACATCCCAGTACTTGAAGAAGCTAAAGGACCTTGTCCTAGGCGGGGAAAACAGAAAATGATGGCGGCAAAGGATGTACTAAACAAGGAATAACCAGCATACTGAGGAGACACCAGGAAACAGCATGGTAGTCAAGCAGTGGTTCCCAGCAGTTTTTGTTCCTCAGATCTCTTGAAACAACAACTAAGTGTTGTAAACCCCCAAGGGGACATAATTCGTGATTTCTAATATTCTCTCGAATTAGTCATTGCTTTAAGACACCATAAAAGAATTTTTAGCACAAACCCCTTAGATTACCATTGTGAACCACTCAATGGGAACCTCCATGGGAGGAAGGTAGGACTCAAGGGTTCAGAGACACTATTTAAACCCCCATGATATTTACCTGCCAGGTGACCCCAAGCAAATTTCTGGCAGCCCTCTTCAATATCTTCCAAAGGCAGTGATAGCTGTACTATCTAACTTTTAAATTGAAGAATAAAAGACAGGGCTTGCAAAGAGTAATACAAAACCTCAAAATGAGATATAAACTCCAATGAACAATTCTGAGGGTCTTTGATTATAGCCATCTCCTGACAGAATGTTGATGGACTCATATAGACTGTTGGCAGGGATCTGTTCTGCTTAATTGTTCATCTTTGTTACTGGGATTTTGTTTTTCTTAAGTAAAAGGAAATAACACAAGTTTTAAAATACAAAATAAAGTGACACAGTGGTTAGATTAATAGGCCTGAAGTCTGGAAGAGCTGGGTTCAACTCCTGCTTCAGACACTTCCTAGCAATGTGACCCTGAGCAAGCCTGCCTCCATTTCCTTAACTGTGAAATGAAGATGATAGCACCTACCTCTAGGTAGTTGTGAGAAACAAATAAGATATTTGTGATGTCCTTAGCATAGTGTCTAATACAAAGTAGGCACTTAATAAATGGTCATTTCCTTATCATTATTATCATAAAATTGCTTTGAGGCTGGCATTTATCAAACAAGCAATAATTCCAAAGGATTTCATTGTTATATCATTTTCTTGGCAGTGACACTAAAGTGATTTGTCATTTCCTTCTCCAGATCATTTTACTGATGAGGCAAACAGGGTTAAGTGACTTGCCTAGGGTCACACAAGAGACATCAGCCTGTAAACTTAAGAGAAAGAGAACATATATGAGGAATTAGAGGTTGTTCTGTGTATTCAGAGCACTCTGACAATAACTTAAGAGAAGGGTCACCACGCTAAAAAGAAAAAAAATTATTTCGTGGAGTTGTATCTTCCTAATGGGAACCTCCTCATACCTCTTGAAAAGGAGATCAAGGGGGCAGCTAGGTGGCACAGTGGATAGAGCACCGGCCTTGGAGTCAAGAGTACCTGAGCTCAAACCTGGCCTCAGGCACTTAATAAGTACCTAGCTGTGTGGCCTTGGCCAAGTCACTTAACCCCATTGCCTTGCAAAAAAAAAAAGAAATTCAAGAAGTCATCATATTAGGCAAGTTAAGTCCCATTCACATCCTTAAGAAATTCTCCTTTTCCCCCAAACATCATGGCAGGAAAAGAAAGAAGAACAAACTATAATTCAGTTTTCGCATGGTTTACTTTCCTTCTGAGTATTCCCTATATTCAGCCTGTCACTAGCTGGGATTTCTCTACAGATCAGAAAAACAAGGTGGCAAAAGGAAAAGAGACTCTACTGAGCTAAGTCTAAACCAAAATAGATAGGCAACTTAATGAGCAGGGTTCCAGGACCCAAGTGTAAATCTCCCACACCCACAATAAGCTTGTTCTGACTTCCCACCCTTAGGCATATGCTCCAGAAATGACTTTACATAAAGTTTATACTTCATTATCTATGGACCTGTTACTTCCCCTATAGGAGGGAAGAGCAAATTTTATAATTTCCTGTATTGAAAACTATTAGCCCATCATCTCATTCCATCAGCACAAAGGTGCCGAGGTGCTGCGCCCCCTTTACAAACACAGCACTCAAAAAAAAAAAGAAAAGCAAAAGGCAGAGTTTTTTGAGATTTGAGTTTTTAAGTCAAATCAAGGTAACAAGTATTTATTTCCTAAGCACCTGCTACCTGCCAGGAATGTTGTTATTTGCCCCAGTAGCCAAGGAGAACACAGCTTAATGGAGGGGACAACCCACAACACTTGGACCTGAACAAAATAGACATGAGAACAAGGAAGCTGAAGGAAGCCAGGGAAGCTGGGAGGCAGAGAAGCACAGGAGCACCATTAGTGTAAACGCCAACAGCCCGGAGAGAGATCTTTAACAGAGGCCACTGGATCCGAGGATGTGAAGATGAGTCTAGTAAAACGCTTCTGACGTGAAATTCTGTCTCTTTCCTACTGAGACAGTTTAACAGGATCCAGAAGTTGAAAGGGAAAAAAGTCATTAGTTTTAACTTCTGAATTCAATTCATATTGTGCCCATTTTACCCTCAGTGTGCCAGGTTCCCTTTCTCTTGATACTCTCCTACAGAAAAGCACAATAAAGCACATTTGGTAGTCACAGAGAAGAATAAGTATTTTAACTAGAGCCCACATATAATAAATAATACAAGAGAATAATTAGCAACCTAGGCAGGGTCTCAGGAGTGCTAACCTACTCTGAAGTATAAGGAAAAAATGCAGCTTAGGATACAAAAGCATGATGAGTTGGCACTTTCCCAAGTGCCTGCAAATTCTGTGGTGAAGAAAATACGTACACATCAACCACGTTAAGAGGCACTGGCATCATTCTCCCCATTTACCGTTTAAAAGATACTGACACTCCAGAATTTCTGAAAATTTGGACATTATAGTGCGCCCTTATTTAGTGCTGATTGAGGCATTTAAGATGTGAAGCCGTCACCCTAGTTTTCCATTTCAGGAAGAAGAACAAGGTACAAATAAGGACTATGGCAGAGTTCATGTCAATGGCTCCAACACCTTCATCACTAACCCTAAGACTTTGAGATCCCATAGACATTCTGACCAACCAGGCCAAGCTGCAGTTTGGGTTTTATTTTTTACCCAGTTATGTTGCCAAAATCTGACTGGCTCTTTCACCTGATTCAGCAGAAGATATCATGGTGGGAAGGGGAAGGGGGAGGGGAGAGGAACCGTTCTTTCTTTAAGAGGACTTTTCTTTCTTTTTTTTAAGCTAAACACTCATGGTCTAGCTTTTGATCACTCAAAAAAATTTATTTTTCTAAAATTAAAACTTCCCATACACACTTTTTGAGATGTAGGCCCCATAAATACGACTTCTCCTTGAACTTCCATAGCTCTGCTACTATGCTCCCTCACTCTGGCACAGAAATGAGCCAGGGCATCCATCGAGGGTCATGTAATTCATTAAAACCTCTGGCAGGTCCTCCATCCTGAAATGTTCTGAGCATGACCCCAGGTAGTGACTAAAAGGGTGGCAATTAAACCAAAAATCTCTGAAATAGTATTTCAACCAATAAGCTCCTCAGTTCCCATGAATTCAATGATCATCTGTTGCTGATTGATAATTCTCAGAACTACTTGTCCAGCCCTACTCTCTCTGCCTAACCTTGGCATCAAATCAACTGACTTTTGGACACCTGGGCCTGGACATCCTACAGACAGTACCCAAACCTGAATGCCAAGCCTTCCTTCTCCCTAATTTCCATATTACAGGTGGGAGTATCATTCTCACTCCTTCACCCCTCCATCTAAGCTGTGCCAAGAGGTATTACTTGGCTCTTGGCAATGTCTCTCAGCCACTCCTCCTCTCCTCCAACATTACCACCACTCCGTGCAGGTGTTTAACACCTCCAACCTAGGCCCCTGTGGAGCCACCAATCTCAAAGCCCAGGCTGGCCAGGAGGTCACCCTTTGAGTGGACCTTGAGCACCTCCCAGGTTCACCTCAGAATCTGCTTAGGGGGTCAGAGCCTTTCCAAAGCTGTTCCTCTCCATTTTCAATCCCACGTAGTATGGAGTCCAGTGACACTGGCCTCCTGGCTACTACTCCAAGGAGACAATCCACGGCCCAACCTCAGACATTGCTCAGGTCCAACCTCCACTTCTTGGCTTCCTTCAAGGCCTAGCTAAAATCCTGCCTTCTACACAAAACTTTTCTCAGCAATCCGTAATACCCAAGGCTTCTTCCTCTGGGATTAGCTCTAACATATATGTGGGGATATGGATAGTTCCAGCTACCTAGCTGCAGGTGTATATATAGCTTACCCACAGCTGTTTCAATGTTGCTTTCCCCCTCTAGACAGTTAGCTTCTTGAGAAAGGACTGTCTTTTGTCCTTTTTTTCTTTGTAAAGTCAGAATTTTAGCATGTCTGGCATAGGGAAAATATTTAATAACTGCCTGTTGAATGACTAAGTGAAATAAAAATAACAATAAAGCAGAGAGGACTCATACCAAAAAGTGCTATATAAATTTCCATGGGGCAGCTAGGTGATACAGAGGATAAAGTGCCAGGTCTGACATCTTCCTGAGATCAAATCTGGCCTCAGACACTTGCTGACTGTGTGAGTCTGGGCAAGTCACTTCAGCCTATTCGCCTCAATTTCTTCAGCTATAAAATGAATTGGAAAAGGAAATGGCAGACCATTCCAATATCTCTATCAAGAAAACTCCAAACAGAGCCACGAAGAGTTGGATATGACCACAAGTGAGACGGGTGGTATGCTTGCTGAGTCCCATTTGTGTAAAGCTTTTCATTTCATTTATTGGAGAATAAAAATACTAGAAAAAGAAATGGTTCAGATTCAGCCCAGCACATTAAAAACTTTCCAAAGCACTATCAATTTATGAGCACAGTCCTTATTTCACAGAGGAGGAAGCTGGGGCACCTTCCATAAGCTGACGCTGAGGCGATGCCTCTTCCCTCACATCTCCGGCCGCATCCCCCGAGAGTCCCATCTACCTGCGGCTCGTGCCTGAGAGCCCAGGGCTCCCCTTGGCCTTCCTCAGAGGTGCCCAGAGCTCACTGCTTTCCCTCCGTACCCTACCCATGTAAGAGGAGGTATCAGAGTAGGTGAGAATCTCATGGAGATCCTCTTTGGAGGCTTTCCTCAAGTAAGGCCTATTTCACAAAGCTTTCTCAGATGATAATCTCCCCCACCCAATTCCAGGAAGCAACTCAACATTTTACAATTACAGCCACAAGATACACAAACGCACATCCGACACAACTGCAGACTTATTAGCTCGTCTTTATGCCAATGCCTTGTCCCTGCTCGAAGTCACCCGTGTGTTTGCACAGACTTCATTTCCACCGTATCAAACACTGGCTATTTCGCTTGCACGTTCCCCTCAGCAATGCAGCCTGCGGTTCCTGCCCGGGCAGACAGGCCCTCCGGAGTAGCTGGCTGGCACAGAGGGCTGGGCAGGGAGCACGAAGGCCCTACTACGCGCCGGGGGCCGGCTGGGCCTCCGGGAAGCATGGCGCAGGCCCCAGGCAGGGCACAGGGGCTCGGGGCCTCTCCGTGTCGGAGGACAGTGAGGCCGGCCTTTCTGATAAAGCCCCCCGGGAGGCGCCTTCTGACCGGGCGCCGGGCGGGCTCCAGGCCCCCAGCCTGGCCCCGGCCCGGCCGCGGGGCTCCGTGGGCCGCTCCAGCCCGGGCCGCCCGCACGAGCCGCCGGGCGGGCCGGGGGGCAGGACTGGAACTCGGGGCCCCGCGGCTCTGGGCACGCGCCGGCCGTGTCCAGGAGTAGGGGAGCGGGGCCCGGCAAGGGGGCGCTGCGCGGGGGGACCCCGGGGCGCCCCAAGGCGGCTCCCCCGGCCGCGCTGGGGGGGGGGGGCTGGGGGGGCTGGGGGCGGGGCGGGGGCGCCGGCCCGCACTCACCTCCCGGAGCGGCCTCCGGGCCCGGCCCCGGCTCTCCTCGGCTGCGGCCCGCCCGGCGCGACGGCGTCCCCGGTGGGGCTCGGGGGCTGGCGCTCGGGACGGCCGGGTGGCGCGGCCCCAGGCCCTGGCTGTCGCTGCGGCCGCCGCCGGCTCCTCTCCGCCTCGGCCACGGAAGCGCCCGGCCCTCCCCCGCCGCGCTCCGCCTCGCGCCTCCCGCCCCCCACGCCGCGCGGCCGCAGTGACGGCGGCCTCGGCCAATCGGCGGCCGCGCCGGGGAGAAGGACGGATGCGGGGGGGCGGGGACGGCGGGGAGGCGGGACTTCCCGGGACGGGCGGCGAGCCGCGGCCAATGGGCACGGGGCAGGTGATCTCATCGGCGAAGGGACTCTCGGAGCCGACTAGGCGGCCCGGGGAGGCGGGAGGCGGGGCAGGGCTGGCGGGGGCGGGGCCTCGGCGCCTTAAAGGGGCCTCCGGCCGCTTGTGGCCCAGCCGGTGGGCCGGGCCCCCCCCGGGGCGCGAGCTCGTCCCCACCCCCGCCCCCTCTAGCGGACGGGAGAGGGAGTGGCCGCCCCGGGGCGCCCCCCAAGCATCCGTGGCTCCGGATCAGCTCCGGGCCCGTGGGGGGCCCGGCTGCCGCCGCTGCCCCCGCCGGTCCCCCTCCCTCACCCCCCGCACCCCCCTCTCCCAAAAGCCCGGGCGCCCTCCCCCCAGCGCAGCCCCCAAACGGCCCTGGGTGGGGGATCACCCCGCCAAGATGGGCCCCGGCGTCCGGGGACGGGGGGGGCGCGGCCGGGGAGGGCTGCCAGCCGCAGGCCCCCGGGGCCCCAGAAGCGGGGAGCCCGGGCCGAGGCCGCCCCCGGGTGCCCCCTCGGGCGCTCCGCGAGCCCCCCGAGGGCCGGCGCTTCTCGGGCTCCGCGGAGCCAGGCTCAGACGCAGATACTTTGTACCTGTCCGCCGAGCGCGGGCCCCGGGGGACCCGGGAAATGCCCAGTCCCGGGCGCGGGGGCCCACAACACGGGTGGCAGAGCTGGGGGGGCTCAGGACAAGGAAAGTGCTTCTGACCTAAAGAGAGGAGGGACAGACCTGGCTGCCCGGGCTCGGAGCTGGCGGACCTAGGAGAGGCCTAAAGACAAGGGGTGCCAGGGCTGGGCCGGTTCGGGGCAAGGGGTGCCAGGGCTGGGCCGGTTCGGGGCAAGGGGTGCCAGGGCTGGGCCGGTTCCGGACAAGGGGTGCCAGGGCTGGGCCGGTTCCGGACAAGGGGTGCCAGGGCTGGGCCGGTTCGGGGCAAGGGGTGCCAGGGCTGGGCCGGTTCGGGGCAAGGGGTGGCAGGGCTGGGCCGGTTCGGGGCAAGGGGTGCCAGGGCTGGGCCGGTTCCGGACAAGGGGTGCCAGGGCTGGGCCGGTTCCGGACAAGGGGTGCCAGGGCCGGTTCGGGGCAAGGGGTGCCAGGGCTGGGCCGGTTCCGGACAAGGGGTGCCAGGCTGGGCGGTTCGGGGCAAGGGGTGGCAGGGCTGGGCCGGTTCGGGGCAAGGGGTGGCAGGGCTGGGCCGGTTCGGGGCAAGGGGTGCCAGGGCTGGGCCGGGGCAAGGGGTGCCAGGGCTGGGCCGGTTCCGGACAAGGGGTGCCAGGGCTGGGCCGGTTCGGGGCAAGGGGTGCCAGGGCTGGGCCGGTTCGGGGCAAGGGGTGCCAGGGCTGGGCCGGTTCCAGACAAGGGGTGCCAGGGCTGGGCTGGTTTGGGGCAAGGGGTGCCAGGGCTGGCAGGGCCCTTAGAACAGAGGATGTCAGCTAGGAGGGGCCTCAGAACCGGAGATGGCAGGGCTGGGAGGCGCCTTGTAGCATCGGGAATGTCAAAGTTGAGATCATTATTATGATTATTCCAGAGGTTCTTAACTCTTTGGGGCTCATAGACCTCTGTGAAACCTAGGGACTCCTCAGAATAATGTTTTTAAATGCCTACAATAAAAGACATATGATTAATTTTAGTGAATGTTTTAAAAGTAAAAAGCCCTTGTTTTCTCTCCCCAAGACAAACAAAACCCTCTTGCTTAAATTCCTCTAGGAGCCACATCCAAAAAGAGGAGTAATGCAGATTACCAAGACAACAAATCATATTAAATTAGTTATCAAAAATAGTTTTTAAAACAATTTCACGGGCTACAAGTTAAGAATTTCTGATAGAATCCAACCCTATCTCTCTTCCTCAATTTAAAAGTGAGGATGTAATCCCAAATGGTTTATCCAAACTTATCCAAAGTCAGTTAGCTAATTAGTACCAAGGGTTCTTTCCAGAAGCCCCCCTTCCTTCTTTGGATACAGAGTAATTGGCGGCAGGCCTGGGAATGAGGAGACTTGGACTCTAGTTTTGGGGTCCATCCTTATATCTCGGCCTTCCTACACCACAGTTTTTCTAAATAGAAAATGAGTTTTATGATTCCTATCCCTCCCTGCCTCAGAGAAACGGTAAGAAAATGTGGAATGTTCAGTGATTAGAAGGTGGGATAGGCTTCCCTATACTCCTTCTTCATCAGAAGGTCTTCTTACTACTAGCTGTGGCTGTGATTTGGGACACTTGCTGTGACAAAAAAAAAAAAGCACAAACCAATTAGGCTTCTTACTCCCCATTTCTGTTAATCTGTCTTTGTGTCTTATCATCTTAATAGATTCCAAAGTACAGGAAGACTGGCTGGGAGTCCTATCTAAATTGTGCCTTTCTGCCACTACCTGAGACATTGATTAGACCCTTGGAAGATACTTGTGCAATGGGGATGCACACTGAATAATTCTCTGACTTCCCAAACCTTCTTACACAGGGTCAGATATCATTCATGCTCAGTAAATATTTGTCAAATTGACAACTTTCATTGGAGAGAAATTTTAACTTAACTCTCAGCAATTGACATTAAATTCCCTTTCTAAGGTTTTTGTTGATTGTTTTGGTGTTTTTGTACCAGAGTCAAATTACTAGCAGCTAGTATTTATAGAGTCCTTTAAAGAGTTTGGGGGCAGGAGACAAAAGGAGTTAAAGGACTTGCCCAGGGTCACACAGTAAATTTGTGGCATCTGAGACTGGATTTGAACCAAGATCCTTTTGACTCCAAGGCTAGTGTTCTATCCATTTAGGGCACTTTTAGATTTGCAAGACTTTTTATAAAGATTATCTCATTTGGGGCAGCTAGGTGGTGCACTGACCCTGGAGTCAGAAATACCTGAGTTCAAATCCAACCTCAGACACTTAATAATTACCTGTGAGGCCTTGGGCAAGCCACTTAACCCCATTGCCTTGCAAAAATCTAAAAAGTAAAATAAAAAGATTATCTCATTTGGGGCAACTAGGTGGCACAGTGGCTAGAGCACCAGCCCTGGAGTCAAGAGAACCCAAGTTTCATACAATAATTATCTAACTGTGACCTTAGCGAAGCCAATTAATCCCATTGCCTTAAATATATAATTTTTTAAAATTATCTCATTTGATCCTGCAACAACCCTGGAAGGCAGGTACCATTATTATCCCCATTTTACACATCTCAGGAAACTGAGGCAAAAAGAAGTTAACTTGCTCGGGATCACATAGATGCTAAGTGTCTGAGCAAGCCATCATCAACCTCAGGATGCAACCTTAGTGTATAAAAGGCAAAAAACTCAAAGCTTTTAAAAATGAAACAAGAGGGGCAGCTAAGTGGCTCAGTGAATAGAGCTCAGATTCTGAAGTCAGGAGGACCTGAGTTTGAATGAAACCTCAGACACTTGATAATTACCTAGCTGTGTGACCTGGGCAAGTCACTTAACCCCATTGCCTTGCAAAACAATAAATAAAATAAAACAAGAGAAATCATGAACGAATACAAAGAATTCAAAGACACATGGGAACAGGTGATTAAAGTGACTTCTAGAGAAAAAAGCAGAGTGAGGGGCAGCTAGGTGGCTTAGTGGATAAAGCACCGGCCCTGGAGTCAGGAGTACCTGGGTTCAAATCCGGTCTCAGATACTTAATAATTAACCTAGCTGTGTGGCTTTGGGCAAGCCACTTAACCCCATTTGCCTTGCAAAAAAAGAAAAAAGCAGAGTGCCTAAAAACAGTGACTACAACTATTTTAAGTGAAATCAACAAAACTTTGCTCAAATTTAACATCAACATTGGTCCCAGAGGGTCAAAGTTGAAGAGTATATCCTTCCTCTCTGTTAACAATTGATAGGGGCAGCTAGGTGGCACAGTGGAGAAAGTATCAGCCTTAGAGTCAGGAGTACCTGGGTTCAAATCTGGGCCTCAGACACTTAATAATTACTTAGCTGTGTGGCCTTGGGCAAGTCACTTAACCCCATTGCCTTGAAAAACCTAAAAAAAAAAAAAAACCCCAATTGATAAGTTCACCTTGTTTCAGGGAAGGGACGCTAGGGGGGGGTTTGTTTGGGTGTCCTTTGGGACAAAACAAAAAAATAATAAATTTACAATTTTTCAGTGAATTCTGGAGCTGGAAGGCACTTGGGAGATGTTTATAATTAGAAATGAAGGGTTCTTAGGGAATCCTTCCCTCATCCTCAGAAAAGCAACTCAAGTTGGGCTCTTGATTATGTAGTTAGATATAAATCTTAGTTATTATACGATTGAGAATTGGAAAAAACCTAGAGATTATTCATCTTTTTTTTTTTTTTTAGGTTTTAGTGAAAGCTTTTGTTTGTTTAAGCCACAATCATTTCCTAATATATCAGCCCCACATTAAATCCTGCCTTGGAACAAAGAACTAGATAAGCCAATCTACCAGCTCAGCAACAGCCGCTGTGGGCAATACAATCTCCTGCTCCCACATTCCCCACCTGTCTACCTAGAGGAGGAAGGTGTTTGGACATCTGTTCTTTGGAACTCATATTGTTATGGGTTTAGAACTGGAAGAGAAGGGAACAGTACCAGGAGAACAAGTTATACGATGACAACAACATTGTGAAGACAGACAACTTCGAAAGGCTTTGGGATTCTGTTCCTGCAAGGATCAGGACAGTCCCAACAGCCCAAGAATGAAACTGGTTACTCACCCAGACAGATCCAGATACTTTTGGATGTGGCCAGTGCAGAAATTTGTTTCATTTGACTATGTATATGTTAAAAGAATTTTGTTTTTCTTTAATTTATTCTAAAAAAAACTGCTTTTTTTTTTGTCTCGCATCTTTGCTAGTGGTGCCATGGGTCACCAACAGCTCTACTGGAGCCACCCTTGTAAATTTGGCCAGGGGTCTGGTTCATGCCCTGTCTGTTCGAATTGCCAAGGCCTGATCCATAAGTATGGCCTGAACATGTGTCGCCAGTGCTTCCAGCAGTAGGCAAAAGACATCGGCTTCATCAAGTTGGACTAAATTGTATTTATGGACCTCTACTTCATTAATTACTCTGACCATTAATGGCCACCATTGGATTTCAGTCTGTACAAGTATTTGATCTACTCATGTGAAGAGTGATTCTGTTGTGCCTGCTATACTAATTTGTATATATAATTTCAAAAGGTCATCTCAGTTATGACTAAAAAAACAGATATCAAAAAAGTAAACTTTTATTTATTTTATAATCTTTCTCCCCATGGAAGGAAAGAAAATAGATTTTTGTGCACTGAAAAATTTAATTAAAAAATGAGAAGGGTCTTAGAGATCAATCAATCAATCAATCAATATTTATTTATTAAGCACCAGATTCTGTGCTAAGCCCTATAATACAATGTCTTTATTTTAACAAGAAAGAAACTTGAGGCTCAGAGGGCTAAGTTGCTGAAGGTTACACACTTATAATGTGCATTGCACAAGAGGATTCAGTGATGGATTTAAAATACTTGGTTCTTTTCTGTTGTTCTGTAATGGTTATGATAGTGTCACTCCAGTATTTTTGCCAAGCAAAACTCCATGGACAGCATAGGCATGCGGGGTCACAAAGAGTAGAATATCACTGAATAACTAAACAGCATAATGCCTATTGGTTCTTGCGTGTAATCTGAGCCCAGCAATTTTTAGAATTGTTTTCACTTATGTTCTACTTATGTTCCTTATGTGTGTTATTTCTCCTGGTTCTGCTTTCTTTATTCTGCATCAGTCCATACCAATCATCCCCAAAACGGCTGTGAGGCTCCAATAAACAATGTGAGTAGGGACCTTCTGGAGAAAACGACAGGAACTTTTCCTCTCTTTTAAAAAAATTCTGTGTTTTAAGCAGTGATTCTCAAGAAGGGTAGAAGAGTTCAGGGAGCAATGTAGACAATGTAAAAATAAAAGCTATCATAAGAGTCTATTTTAAAAATGAAAAAATAAAGTGTTCATTTTTTTTCACTTACTTCTCAGTCTCATTTTTCCTTATCTTTTACAATGAATATAAATGAATGAATGAACATAGAAGCAATTATTTAGTAGCTACAAGATGCCAGGCACCCAGGGGTGCACCTATGGGGTCACTAGATGGTGCTTCATTGGCTACAGCACTGGGCCTGGAGTCAGAAAGACTTCCTCATCTTCCTGAGTTCAACTCTTAGCCTCAGACACTTCCTGGTTGCGTGACCCTGGACAAGTCACTTCACCCTGTTTGCCTCAGTTTACTCATATATAAAATGAACTGGAGAAGTAAATGACAAACCACACCAGTATCTCTGCCAAAAATACTCCAGATGAGGTTGCAGAGAGTCGGACACAACTGGACAGCAAGAACAAAAAGAAAAGTGATAGGTCAAAGTTGAAGGCTATATCCTTCCTCTCTGTTAACAATTGATAGGGGTGGCTAGGTGGCAGGAAAAGCAGCTTGAAGACACAGAGATGGCTCGTGATCAGACGGTGGATGGCTAGTCAATCTATCAAGCGGTGTTTATTAAGCTCCTTCTCTGTGACAGGGATAAAATGGGAGATACAAAGAAAACAGTTCTAGGCCTCAAATAGCTTGCATTTTATGGGGAGAGACCCCCTACACGCAGATGTGTATAAACAGAGTAAATGGTCCCAGAGTAAATGGAAAAATGGTGGTGGTCTGGGGCGGGGGGTCAGGTTTGGTGAAATGGAGAGGGAGAGCCATGAATGACCAGGTCCAATGGGAAGCTTGGTTTGGGGTAGGTTGCAGATAATGTTTGAGTTGAACACTCATCCATCAGGACAGCTCAGCCCTAGGACAGGCATTCCAAAACCGGGGGGAATAAACTCAGCAGGGGAAAGGGAGCAGGCTGATAAGACCCTGCCCTGTCCCCCCTCAAAGAGAAGACTTTTCTAAACTTGAAAGAAATGGGACTTCCATCTTTCAACTGCCCTTCTGGGCAACCTTGGCTCCATACATTATAACCGGTTCTTCGCTGCCCTCTAGTGGTGGCTGCCTGCAATTCTCCCCACCCCCATCGGGGACCAGTCTCCGACAAGACGTGCAAAATAAACTTGGGTGAGATTCTCAGAGGTGGAAAGAACTCGGAGTTCCCAATCCTGGAGGAAATGTTTTTTTCTTATTTTAAAATAGCAGCCAGCAAAGCTCCCCCCCACCCCAGTGAGGATTTAGCTCAGCTGCAACTGCCAAGCCCCAAGTTCAAGGGGGAGGATGGAAGCTTTGGGGGGGTTATTATGTTCAGGACATTTCCAGAGCAGACAGACACAACACAGCTCATGGAAAAGCAGATCCCCCTGGCCTCCAGACAAGCCAAGGGAGGCATCATGGAACAGGAGGGAGGAGGAAGACCAACTGGGAAGCCACAGCCCTGTGTCCAATTACAGCCTGGCCACATTCCACATGTGGGAATTTGGTTTCATCCCTTCAAGTCTCAGTTTCCTCATCTGTTAAAAAAAAAGAAAGAGAAATAAAAGATGAACTGGATGCCCCCTTAAATGCCTCCCAGCTCTAAACTGAAGCAGGGAGGAAGATGGGGCATGAATAGACGTTATACTGATGTCAATCCCACAGATGTGTGTGCTTGGGGACTATTGATTTATCTGCTCTATGTATATACATATACATATGTGTGTGTGTGTGTGTGTGTGTCTGTGTGTGTGTCTGTGTCTGTGTGTATAATAATAATATATAATTATTGCATAGTTTATATATAATATATGAAATAAAATAATTTAGAGGGAATAGGGGGCACTAACAGAGGACAGGAAGGGCAGTAATGTGAAATATATCAACAAAGTCAAGTTGGAGCCAGATTCTGATGGGATTTGAAATCTTTATTTCTTGTTTTTTGTTTTTGTTTCTGTAAGGCAATGGGGTTAAGTGACTTGCCCAAGGTTACACAGCTAGGTAACTATTAAGTATCTGAGGTCGGATTTGAACTCAGATCCTCCTGACTACAAGGCTGGTGCATTATCCACTGGGCCACCTAACTGCCCCTTTTTTAGGTATTTTTTGAATCTATTTCTGAATAGGAACATACATGCCTCCCCACCACACACACATAACTTACCTGTGGAAGTCATCAGATCCTGTTCAAAGAATTCCAGAGAAGAATTTTCTATCTCTAAGACAACCCATAATTATAATAGTAATTAACAACTAACATTTATCCGGCTTATTAAAGTTTGCAGAGCTACCTTGATTACCTTTGATTCTTACAACAAAACTGGGAAATGAGTTCTCTTATCTTGTTTACTAGCTGGGGAAACTGAGACCCAGAGAGGTTCATTAATTGTCCAGCATCATACAGTTAATAGGTGTTTGAGACTGAATTTGAACTCAGGTCTGCCTATTCCAAGTTCAATACTCTACCCAATGAGGCACTTGGCTGTCATGCTTTTGAATATTACAGTTAAAAAGTTCTTTCCTTCCTTCTGGCATGAAATCTGCCTTTTTTGTACCTTCTCTCCTGCATCTCCCTTCTTGTTCCTAGTTCTATCTTTTAGAATGCTCAAATGCACAGCAGCCATTGTGCCCTCCTAAGTCTTTTCTCTCCAGACTAAGCAATGATTCCTCCTCACTTGTCATGATCTCCCATAACTTGGCATCCTAATTCCCTTTCTGTAAACATTCTCTAACCAACTCATATCCTTCCTAAAATGGGACACTCAGAACTGAGCATGGTGCTCCATATAGGATCAGAGTTTGCAAGGCAGGGACCAAAAGGGACTCCTCATCTCTACCCTGCTCTCCCTTGCAAACCTGCACTAATAAATTGACAGTGAATGCTCCTGAAAGTCAACATAAGATTATCGTGGTAGTTCCTTCACTTTCCAATCCAACTGCCCTGGAGGGGATCACTTATAGGTTATCCATAGGATTTAGAGATAGAAGAGTTCTTAGACTATGGAACTAGAGATGGGAGGAGACTTAGAACAGGGGATGTCAGAGTTGGGAGGGATCTGAGAACATGGGATGTCAGAACTGAGAAGGGCCTAAGAACAGGTGATGTCAAAGCCTAGAGGAACCTCTAGGCTGGGAGGGGCCTCAGAATATAGGATATCATCAAGTTAAGTCAGATAGATGCCTCCTTCCCCTCTCTTCTTTCTTTTGCCACTAGGGGGACAGAATGAATTGTGTGATCCTGGATAAGTCACTTAGCCTCATAATGTCCCAGGTAGAGTTGAGAGATAATAAGCTGCAAAGATGAAGATCTGCAATGGTAGAAGAATTCTACTGGAATTCCTTTACTAATGAAATCACAGCTCTATTCTTAACCTCTTTCTATATACTTTTGAATATCTCATATATTGACATAATATATTAGATATTAGACAGCAATAGAGAGAGATGATATTATGTATTATTTATCAATATATCAAGCACAGATGTTATGGCATATTATATACATACCAGTATATGAATGATAGATGATAGTAGATTTTAAATACCAATATAAAAGCATAAATGATATTGGATATTATATATAAGATATAAAGCATAGATGAGATTAAATATTAGATACCAGTATATGAATGATGGGTGATATTAGATATTAAATACCAATTTATAAGATAGGTAATATTATATATTATATACAATATATAAAGCAGAGGTGACATTGATATATATTATATACCAATATAGAAAGCATTGATGATACAAAACCTATCCCTCTATCTAGAATGATGGGGTGACTGATTTGTCCAACCCCATTGACTTAAATTAAGTGATGCCTAATCTATCGCCCCCAGGAATCATCTATAGGGTATCCGCCCTGTTGAGAGGGCCTTCATTCTAACATATTCCTGAAAAGCAAAGGTAGGATGGAGCTGTAACAGAGAAGGGAAACATTGAGAGAGATCATAGTCTCCATTGGTAACTCAGAGCAAAAGATGCAGGTAGAGGAAAGTCCCAAGAAAAGGCTTTGTTATTTCTGCTGCTCCACTCCCACCCCACATACACACAGTGCCTTTCTATCTGCAGGCACTCTGATACAGCTTCTATGTCATTATCCAGACCATTCCAGTAAACTAGAGATATTGTCTTACTAATGTCTAGTTAACTTATTAGCCCCTAAGAAATTTCTAAGGGTTCAGAGTGATTATGACTTATCTGAAATTTTTCATCTAAATAAACTCCTTAAAGCTGAAAAGGAAGAAACCACATGGACCTTAGGAACCATTTTATTTTCCCTGTGGCTTTAAATGAGCTAATTATTGTAAAGGTTTCAAATATCTATCTAGAATTATTGACCTAGGGCAGTAATTTCCTTGCCAAAAGTTCTCAAAGTGCATCCTGGGAAATCTTGAAGATCACCGAGACCCTTTCAGGGCATCTGTGGAGTCAAAATTCTTTTCATAAAATTGACTGTATAATAAAATATACCTTCATTTTCTAACTACGTATCTGAATTGGACTGGATTTTCTCCATATACTTCAACCAAATCAACACATCCCAAGAGAATGGATGCAAAAGTAGGCAGTAGAAGCCAGCTGTCTTCTATTAAGACCAGTATTGGAGAGATCTTTAAAAATATGTAAGACAAGGGGTGGCTAGGTGGTGCAGTGGATAGAGCACCGACCCTGGAGTCAGGAGGACCTTGAGTTCAAATCTGATCTCAGACACTTAATAATTACCCAGCTGTGTGGCCTTGGGCAAGCCACTTAACCCCATTGCCTTGCAAAAAACCTAAAAAAAAATGGAAGACAAGGTCACTCTCCCCACTAATTTTTTTTGTTTTGGAAATAGTTACTTTCATTTAAAATGTTATGTTGAGATGTAATGAGCCTATCATTGTTCTTTTAATGAATTAGATATTTTAAAATTTTATTACTTTTAATTTATAATATATAAATAAATAATATAAATTGATGTAGCTTACATAAACAAAACTCTTTGACATGCTCTCAATAATTTTTTTTTAATTTTTGGTGAGATAATTGGGGTTAAGTGACTTGTCCAAGGTAATACAGCTAGTAAGCATCAAGTGTCTAAGGTCACATTTGAACTCTGTCCTGGTTCCAGTGCCAGTGCTCTATGTTCCTAGCTGTCCCAGCTCTTGATAATTTGTAAGAGTGTAAAAGAGTCCTGAGATGAGAAAGTTCAAGTATCCCAGATGGAGGGAGTTCCTTGTGGGGAAATGTCCTTTATTTATACAATTTAAATCTCTTCTCTAATTTACGGTCTTAAAGAATAGCTTACTATATTGAGATGTTGAGTTAAGGTCACCTGGATGTGTCAGAGGAGAAACTTGAATCCAGATCCAGGATCCAACCCTCTGCAACATGCTATCTTTCCATGACAACAGATGCTCTTTAGCCTTTCTTTCCTATTTAGGCTCTGTTATGTCATGTAACACACACACACACAAAAAGATTAAAAAAGAAAACAAACTGGCAGAGGCTTCTTGTCTCTCTCATGCTATTGGGTGGCCAAATTAGGAGCAGACTGGGCAGTAGAGGGAGGTTCTGGGAAATGTGTCTTCTACCTGTACTATGTACAACATCCACTTGGGATGCAGGTTATCTTGTATATTTATAGGACCGCAGAGAAGGGGGTTTAGTAAGCTAAAGCCCATTTGGCATGAGATATAAATTGTTTGCTCCATCAACCCACTAATCCACATTCATTAAGCTTTTACTATGGGTCAGTCACCGAGCTAAACACAGGATCCAAGGGGAAGGCAAGAATCATCCTGCCTTCTAGTAGCTTCCATTCTAACAGGGGAGATGATACATATGGGCTTTGCATACAGAGCAGATAGAAAGTAACTCAGGGGAAAAGACACCAAGGGATGGGGAATAAAGATGATGCTTGAGATGAGTCTTTTTTTTAGGTTTTCACAAGGCAAATGGGGTTAAGTGGCTTGCCCAAGGCCACACAGCTAGGTAATTATTAAGTGTCTGAGATCAGATTTAAACTAAGGTACTCCTGACTCCAGGGCCGGTGCTCTATCCACTGTGCCACCTAGCCACCCCTAATTTTGAACCTTTACATTGGATATCCTCCTTCAGATTTCAACAAAGCCAAAATAGCTCTCTTTAGAAAAGTTAGAAAAATTTTCTCAAAATTAATGCTAAGAATAAAAATGAAATCCTCTGCTTTATCCACTGAGCCACCTAGCCACCCCTGAGATGAGTCTTGAAGGAAGCTGGGAAAAGGAGGCGAGTGAGTCATAGGGGTAAGAGGAAGATTCTGCAAGAAATGGACAGCCCTGAGACCTCATGGGTGCTCCCCAAATGTTCAGACAACTTAAGGGAGGGTATCTGTGTGTTGCTACTTATTCTATACAGGATACACAAAAGTTATGGAGTGAGATCTGCACCAGAGAGAAAGGAATAACCACACTATGGGAAATTCCTTGAGGGCCAGGACTGTTTTGTTTCTGTACTGGACTCACATAGTAGGCAGTAATATATGTTTTATGCTCCATTTCCCTGGAGAACCTGTGGCTCCATTTGCTGAAATATCAATATATGTTTCAGTGGAAGCAAGGAGGGAATCTGAGCGGGTACCTTGGCATTGGAGCTTAGCCATGTGAGAAGGGTATCCTTAGAGCCTAGAAAAGCCTAGGTGGGAAGGCTCTAGATGACCCAGACAGGGCCCAGTCAAAGCCAGAGCAAAGGAGTCCTGCTTTTTTCCAAAAAGAGGAATATATGAGAGGATGCCTTTTTTGAGAAAGGGGAACTTGCAAATCAAGTGCTTTGGAGGAAGTTGGTATAGTTCACTCAAGGGAAATGCAGAAGTATCAAGAGGAGATTATTAGACTATTATTAGATGTAAGTGATCTTCTGTAAGAAGTCAGGCCCTGGAGGGATTTGCATGAACTGATGCTGAGCGAGATGAGCAGAACCAGAAAAACACTATACCCCCTAACAGCAACCTGGGGGTGATGATCAATCTTGATGGACTTGCTCGTTCCATCAGTGCAACAATCAGGGACAATTTGGGGCTGTCTGTGATGGAGAATACCTTCTGTATCCAGAGAAAGAACTGGGGAGGTGGAACAAAGACCAAGGACTAGTACCTTCAATTTAGGAAAAAACCGATATCTTATATAATTTTGCTACCTCATAGACTTTATTTTTTTCCCTTAAGGATTTGATTTCTTTCTCATCCCATTCAATTTAGATCAATGTAAAGCATGGAAACAATGGAAAGACTAACAGACTGCCTTCTGTGGGGGGTGGGGGGAGGTAAGCAAGATTAGGGGAAAAATTGTAAAACCCCCCAAAAATAAATAAAATCTGTCTAAGGAAAATAAATAAATAAATAAAAGTCAGGCCCTCAGCGTTATGTTCAATTAGATGGTGAAAAGGAGGATTGAAGACTTGTGCTCCCCATGTTTGTTCCTCTTCTGGCATACAGACAGTTAGGCTAATCCTGGGGTTCCCAGACTCAGACCTTGCTCTCCCTCCATGGGAGACAACCCAGTAGAACGCATCTTCACCATATGGAAAACTTTGGATGCCATGGTAACAACCATGTTTGCAAACTGTGTTCCATGTATGATTCCATCTGGCCCTTGTAAGACCTCTTCAAGACGGCTTTGTTATCAAGGAATTGCAATTCATGATCATAGATTTAGAAGGGAAAGGGAGAAAATAAGAGCATTTCTTAAGGGCCTACTCTATATCAGGTACTCTGCTAAGGTATTTACAAATAGTAGCTCTTTTGGTCATCACAACAACCTGGGTGGTAGGTGCTGTTATTATGTCCATTTTACAACTGGGGAAACTGAGGCAGACAACAGGTAAGTGCCTAGGGCCACAAAGCTAGGAAGTGTCAGAGGATGGATTTGAATGCCTCTATTAGTCCTCTATCCATGGGCCACCTAGTTGCCCCTAGAATTGGACAAGATTTTAGAAGGTGCTTTAATACACCACGATCACCAATCTTTCTTCATTTTTACAGATGAGGAAACTGAGACCCAAACTAGTGGAGTTATGTGCCCAAGTGGCTGAGTAAGGATTTAAGCTCAGATCTTTTGACTATAAATCTAGCTGTCTTTCCTCTCTATTTCTAGACTCATTCTCATTTTATAGATGAGGTATTGAGGTTCAGACTTGAGGGGAATATCCAACTGGTAGAAGGCAAAGCTGGGACTCAAGACAGGTCTTCTGACCCTAGGCTCAGGAAGAGCTTGGTAAGACCCTACTGAAATCCTTCATGTGTCTCTCTAATGAGACATTCTCCTTTGCAAGATGTAAGTGGCCTGGCCCTGGATGGTCCTCTTGCCCATACTGCATACCTGGACCAAATACTTGCACTTGAACATTAGGCCTAGAAGAATGGGTGGGGGAGTATCCCATGGAGCACTCTTGGAGATGCCTCTGCTTCCTCTGGTCAATCACATGGGAATTTTGTGGTCTGCTTCCAACCATATGGTGGCCTACCTTTGAGAGGACTTAGCATCCCTTTGGTGATATGGAGGAGAACCAGAGGGTTATGGCAATTATAAGAAAAGGCAACTTCCTACTGGCCCCTTGCTTTGACTCTTGTAAAATGCAATCTTAGAGCTCTGTAAGTATGAGCTATGATCATTTCAATGATGCTAATAACAATTTGCCTGGCCTTGAATCTATTATCCTCCTTCCTCAATAAAACGAAGTATAACTTCTAAATTAAAGAGAATCTTGAAGCAAGAAATCTTATTCCTCACACCTGGATAAATTGAAGCTTTAGGGAAGAAAAAAAAACAAAAAATCTCACAGAATTTTTCTCTAATGATTTCAAAAATATCATTTGTACTGGATAAGTGCAAAGGATAGAGGGAGACTGGAAGTTTTGATTCTGGGTTCACAGGTCAGTTTGAGCCAGTGGGTAAAGGGGGATCCTTACAAAGCAGGGATGTGCTAGAGCCAGCTCGTAATAAATTTTATTTGTGATCATTTAAATCTTGGAAATCAGTCTGTGTTCCAAATCAGGGCTCAGTGTATTATTTTGTTGCTTGTCTAGACTTTAAAAAGTGGTGGAGAATAGGTCAGTCATTCAGATCAAACTTTAAAGTCCATTGTGCTTTTCAAAGAGTTGAATAATTAAGGTTTACCAACACCACCCTACTTAGAAGTCTTCTCCAAAAGAACACAGAGCATAAGGTTAAGCTGGGGCTGTGGCAGATGGGGCTGATTTCCTGGCCGTCTGAGATAAAAGCTGCCTAGGAGGAAGACAGTTAAAGCAATTTACATCTACGTAATGCCCACTTGAATGTCTTCCTTGAGAAGAAAAAACTGGATCTCATCAGATTTGGAAAGTACCCTTGAAAACACCTGCACCATGGCAACAAAACAAAGGGCAAGCCACAGAAAGGGAGTTGTGCTGTCATCCGCTCACTCTGCCATACCCCACCAATCCGGTTCATTTCCCCTATCATGTCACTTCTATCTCCATGGAATCCCATCTCTCCCCACACACAGCCACCACCCGAGTACAAGCAATTGTCACCTCTACTTGGATGATGGAAATACACTCCTGTTAAAAATTATTTTTATTCAAAACATAGCAAACAACATTAGGGAGGTTCTTTATTTTCTTTTACAACATGTCTAATACGGAAATATGGTTTCCATATGTATAAACCATATGAAATTGGAGGGGGAGAGGGGAAAAAAGAAGGGCTAGATTTTGAAGTTCAAAATATTTTTTGAAAAGTGAATGTTAATTATATTTTACATATTACTGGAAAATATTATTCAAAAAAATTTAACAAACACCAAATAAAATAGGCATTTCCAAGTACATATTGGAATAAAATATGAAACTTCAGGTTTCCATTATGTATTGCTTGCTTTTCTTTTTTAACTACATAATTAAGTTGAAGCTGTAGCTTCCAAAGCTGTCCTGCTTGTCTCTGCCTCTGTTTTAGGCTTCCTTTTGTTCCCTTCCCACCAATTTTTTTTAAATCCTTCAATGGGGGCAACCAGGTGGCACAGTGGATAGAGCACTGGCCCTGGAGTCAAGAAGATCTGAGTTCAAATCGGCCTCAGACACTTAATTATTACCTAGCTGTGTGACCTTGGACAAATCACTTAACTCCATTGCCTTGCAAAAACTAAAAAAAAAAAAAATCCTTCAATGACTTTTTTTTTTGCAACCTCCTAGCCCTTCTGCTTTCTAAACAGGGGAAAAATAAAGAAAAATCAAAACCTTGTAAAAAATATGTGTGATCAAGCAAAACAAATTCCTACATGATAATAAAGAACTAATATTTATATAGTTTTATGGTTGCAAAGCATTTTACAAACATTATGACATTTTATTCTCTCAGCAATCCTTATTATTCCCATTTCACAGATAAAGAAAAAAGAAACTGCCTTGAGGCAGGTGACACTTAACTGACTTGGCCAAGGTCATACAACTGGTGAGTGTCTGAGGTTGGATTTGAACTCAGGTTTTCCTGATTCCAGGTCCAGGCCCCAATTGCCTGTGAGCCTCTACATTCCCTCCACATTGGCTCTGTCTGACAAGATGTAGGTAGCAAGTTTCATCAGGGTTTTTCTGATGGTTGGTCATGCTCTCTAACTGATCTCCTTTTCTCAAGTTTCTCCAAACTCTAATTCATCCAAAATCATTTTCCCAAAGGGTCTCACCCAGTCAGCCAACAATCTCCAGTGGCTCCCTGTTACCTCTGTGAGCAAATATGAACTCCTGGATTGGGTATTCAAAATAGATACAACCTGATTCCCTCCTTCCTTTCTATATCTGGTCTCTATATTTTTGTTGATTGTCTCTCATGCCTGGAATGGTCTTCCTTTATTACTACTGCCTTTATGGTGACCAGGACTCAACCAGCCGCCAATTCCTGCAGTCCTACTCCCCCAACCAACACCTGCTGGTGCCATCCCCCATTTTCTCTGTTTGGATCCATAACTAGGGATGGGGACTCTCAGGTAAGAAAGCTTCTGCTACCAAAACAGATCACCTTCTCTGAAATTTAGTGTCTTCGAGAGTTGCCTGGAGCCCTGAGAGGATATGGATTCAGGTCTTCCTTGCTCTGAGGCTGGCTCTCTAACCATCAAACCACACTGCCTCTTGTACTAAATCATATACATGTTGTTTCCCTTCATCAGTAGAAAGAATAATACTTCCTTACCTAAACTGAGGAGCGAGTTTTCATCTGAAATCCCATGAAACAATAAGAGAATAATTTTTGAATAATAATAGTGGGTATAATGTCCAGCCTGTGATTCATTTTCGTTGTGTCACTTGGGCAAGTCACTTGTTCTAGGCAATTCTCAAAGACTATAAATTGCAGAGACAGAGCTGATCTGCCTTGGTAGAGAAAGTTTCCAAACATCTGGGTGTTCTTTAGCCTAGAGAAAGCACAATTCTAGTCTGTATCCCATCATAATTAATAATGATAATAATAATAGTAGTAAATAGTAGTAAAATGTGATCACCAGCTAAGTGGAATGAGCAGCTTTTCCAGATGTGGAGACCTGAAGGAGTAGATGAGAATAGGGTGAGAAGCCTAGTGACCCTGTGGTCCTCTCTGCTGTTGAAGCCATTCCAAGGATGTGATGAAGAGAACAGAACTTACGTCCTGATCTTTTCATTCAGTTACAAAAACCAGACATTTTCTCCCCAGGCATCAAAGCCTGCAGAACATTAAACAAGAATGAGTGAGTGGAGGATAGTAATCAACTCTATGAGCATCTTTCTCTGAGCTCCATTGATAAAGACAGGAAGAATGAGATAACAATAAAAAAATATATAGAAGATGCTTACACAGCACTTTACAAAGCTCTTTCATCTCCGGATTGTTCAGATGAGCCCATATGATTAGATGGACAAGCTAGTGCATCCGCAAACAAGTGATCGACAGAAACCCTACATTATAGACTACAAAGAGGAATTGCCTTGGGAAAAGTGGAAAAATTGCTTTAACTAGCCCATTTTTCTCCCTAAAACAAAAGGCTATCTTTTTAATGTCAATATTCTTCTACTGTTTTTATGGAGCTATGAATCTTGGTGCCCAACACTCTGAAGAGCTAAAAATGAGCACCACAGAGAGGGAAACAGAAGGGCAAGTGATAGGTAGCAGGAAAAGAGTCACAGTGTACAATAAAGGACAGCAGAAAGCAGCCTCGACTTACTATTTGCCCACCTTGAGCCTCAGTTTCCTCAATGGTAAAAGACTAGATGACTTCTAAGGTTCCTCCCAGGTCTAGCTATATGATTCTATCATCTTATGAATTATATCAACCAACAAGTAGTTATTAAGTGCCTTCTATGTTTGAGGAGCATGCCAAAGAATGCACTCAAGGGATTTAGACTCAAATAAATTCTTCAGGGAAAAGT